>NW_027362764.1:689742224-690179724 GCF_046119375.1 Phyllobates terribilis
GACACCTTTGAAGGTGTTTTCTATGTGTTTCTATGTGTTTTTGTTTGCCTGCCATTGTTTTTAACGGTGTTCGAAGGTGTTCGACGAACAGTTCGGCCAACACACGGGTGTTCGACGAACCGAACCGAACTCGAACACTACGGGGGTGGCTCAACACTACTCCTGATGTGCCTAAACAGTGGAAACCCCCCACAAGTGACACCATTTTGGAAACTAGACCCCTTAGGGAACTTATCTAGATGTGTGGTGAGCACCTTGAACCCCAAGGTGCTTCACAGAAGTTTATAATATTGAGCTGTAAAAATAAAATTTTCACATTTTTCGCACAAAACCGTTTTTCATCCCTTAATTTTGCATTATCACAAGGGTAATAGGATAAATTGCACCATGAAATTTGTTGTGCAATTTCTCCTGAACACACTGATACCCCATATGTGGAGGCAAGTTACTGTTTGGGCGCATGGCAGGGTTTGAAATGGAAGGAGCGCCATTTGACTTTTTGAATGTAAAATTTGTTTGAATAATTAGCAGACGCCATGTCGCATTTGGGGATCCCCTAATGTGCCTAAACAGTGGAAACCCCCCACAAGTGCCACCATTTTGGAAACTAGACCCCTTAGGGAACTTATCTAGATGTGTGGTGAGCACCTTGCACCCCCAGCTGCTTCACAGAAGTTTATAATATTGAGCCGTAAAAATAAAATTTTCACATTTTTCCCACAAAAAATGTTTTTCATTCCCTATTTTTGTATTATCATAAGGGTAACAGGATAAATTGCACCATGAGGTTTGTTGTGCAATTTCTCCTGAACACGCTGATACCCCATATGTGGAGGCAAATTACTGTTTGGGCACATGGCAGGGTTTGAAAGGGAAGGAGCGCCATTTGACTTTTTGAATGTAAAATTTGTTTGAATAATTAGCGGACGCCATGTCACATTTGGGGAGCCCCTAATGTGCCTAAACAGTGGAAACCCCCCACAAGTGCCACCATTTTGGAAACTAGACCCCTTAGGGAACTTATCTAGATGTGTGGTGAGCACCTTGCACCCCCAGCTGCTTCACAGAAGTTTATAATATTGAGCCGTAAAAATAAAATTTTCACATTTTTCCCACAAAAAATGTTTTTCATTCCCTAATTTTGTATTATCATAAGGGTAACAGGATAAATTGCACCATGAAGTTTGTTGTGCAATTTCTCCTGAACACGCCGATACCCCATATGTGAGGGAAAACCACTGTTTGGGCGCACGGCAGGGTTTGAAAGGGAAGGAGCGCCATTTGACTTTTTGAATGTAAAATTTGTTTGAATAATTAGCGGACGCCATGTCACATTTGGGGAGCCCCTAATGTGCCTAAACAGTGGAAACACCCCACAAGTGCCACCATTTTGGAAACTAGACCCCTTAGGGAACTTATCTAGATGTGTGGTGAGCACCTTGCACCCCCAGCTGCTTCACAGAAGTTTATAATATTGAGCCGTGAAAATAAAATTTTCACATTTTTCCCCAAAAAAATGTTTTTCATCGCCTAATTTTGCATTATCATAAGGATAACCGGAGAAATTGCACCATGAAATTTGTTGTACAAGTTCTCATGAGTACGCCGATACCCCATATGTGGGGGAAAACCACTGCTTTGGTGTACGGCAGGGTTCGGAAGAGAAATGAGCGCTATGTTGGTTGGGATAGGCAGCAGACACCATGTCACATTTGTAGAGTCGCTGACATGCCAAAACAGCAGAAACCCCCACAAGTGACCCCATTTTGTAAACTACACCTCTCAAGGAATTCATCTAGGGAAGTAGTGAGTATTTTTTAATTTTTAAATTTATACCATTGGGCAGTGAAAAAAGCATAATTATATTTTTACCACAAAAAAATGTTTTACCCTCAGATTTTACATTTTCACACAGGGCAATGGGTAAAAATGGTGCCGAAATGTGTCACACAATTTCTTCTAAAAGTGTCAATACCCCATATGTGGCTGTATCATACCGCTTAGCCATACGGTGAGATCTGGGGGGGAGGGAGTGCTATTTGACAATTGGAGAACAAATTATTGTAGAATAGGCATTTGGATTTGGGAGCACAAAATTTTCTGAATTTCTTTTGGGGGGCAAGGGTCATTTTGCTTTTCCAGAGCCTTTCTGCTACCAGTAACTTGGAAGTCCCTTATATTTTTAACAGATGACGGACCTGAGTGGGGACTAGCTTTTTTTGAGGACTGAGTTGAAGCTTTTATTGGGAACATTTTACGTAACATTTATCCGGCGCTCTAGGCTGAGCACTTACATCGGGGTTTCCATCTAAATTTCCAAGTGATGTAATTCAGATGAAACCCCTGCAGGATCCATTCACTGTAATGAGGCAGCAGAGTTACTCTGGACAACGTCTGGCCTCTGTTTAGCGGTGTCCTTTTTTTCAGAAGTGCACAAAACTGTGGCCAACCGCACTTTTATGCACGCCTAAAACAAATGACACCGTGGGATCCCAGGCTAGACGGCGTCCACAGTGGCCTATATCTGCCTCATTACAGGGAATCTTCCGTCATGGGTTCCGGCTGAATCATGTATTTCAGAGATTTACACGGAAACTCTGGTGTAAGTGCTCAGCGCAGAGTGCAGGATAAATGTGAGCAGAGCCTTACTGCGATCTTTCGGAGACATAATAAACAAATCAGTTGCAGGTGAAGAATTGTTTTTATTTATTTTTTACGCCGTTCCTAGTGTGATATAACTGATTAGATTACTTTATTCTTCGGGTCGGTGTGATTACAGAGATACCAGATTTATATCGGGTTTTTATGACTGACAGCTGTCACACACTAAAAGACGCTTTTTTTGCAAAATCTAGTTTTTGCATCACCATATTTTGAGAGCTATAATTTTTCCATATTTCGGCCGACAGAGTCATGTGACGGCTTGTTTTTTGCGGGACGAGTTGACATTTTTATTGGTACCATTTTTGGGCACGTGACATTTTTTGATCGCTTTCTATTCCGTTTTTTGGGAGGTAAAATTAACAAAAACAAACAATTCAGGAATTGTTTTTTGAGGTTTTTTTTTATGCCGTTCTGCGTGTGGTAAAAGTGATCAGGCAGCGTTATTCTTCGGGTCAGTACGTTTACAGCGATACTACACTTACTGTATTTTTTTTATGTTTTGGCGCTTTTACACAATAAAACAATTTTATAGAAAAAAATATTTTTTTTGCATTGCTTTATTCTGAGCGCTATAACTTTTTTATTTTTCGGCTGATGGAGCTGTATGGCAGCTTTTTTTTTGTGTAACAAGATAACGTTTTCAGTGGTACCATTTTTATTTCTATTTTGTTTTTTGATCACATTTTTTTCCTCTTTTTGTTTGGCGATATGATGAAAAAGCATATTTTTTTGCTCCGTTTTTTATTTATTTTTATTACGGTGTGCACAGAAGGAGTTAATTAGTGTGACAGTTTTATAGCTCAGGTTGTTTCGGACGCGGCGATACCAAATATGTGTACTTTTTTTGGTTTTGTAAAAATATACGGATTTATTGGTTTAATATTTTATTTATTTATTTTTATTTATTTTGTGATTTTTTTATTAATAGTTTTAAAACTTTTTTTTTACTTTTTTTTACATTTTTTCTTAGACCCTGTATGGGACATTAATTTTTATTTTTCTGATCACTGATCTCATGTAATGTAATAGACATGTATTACATTCCATTACATGAGATCTTCCCTGACTGTTTCAGTCAGAGTCTCCTGTCTGGCTACAGCTGCAGCTGCGCCAGACAGGACACCATATATGGCAGAGCTGGAGGCGGTCATGTGACCTCCAGCTGCCATAGCAACCCCAGGTCCTGGAAGGACTCGGAGGTCTTCGGAGAGGTAAGTTGACGACCCCCTCTCCTCCTGCTGTCTCCTATATGCCGCGATCACTATAGATCGCAGCATATAGAAGACAGCTAAGGGTTAACATCACTGGGACCTGATCTAATCAGGTCCCGATGATGTTCCCTGTCAGAGCTAACGCTCTGCAGGGAATCGCAGCGCTTGCAGGACCCTGGGGGTCCTGAGCGCTGCGAGACCACCCACCGTTTTTAAACGTCGGCGCTGCACAGAGCCCAGCAAGCGCCGACGTTTATCTACAGTGGGCGGTCGGGAACCGGTTAAAGACATGCAGTAACAGCAGTGTATGAAGGGAAAACTGCTGACATTGTCACCAGCAGGAATTGTCACCAGGACAAAAAGTGTCCAGTTTCTGTTGGGGGCAGAGGGGCCCACCCAGAGCTACTGCTTCTGTAAACTATATCAACATGCACAGCGCTTATATAGTTAAAGCCTGCGGTAGTGCAGGGAGGCACGATCACCCTGCACTACCGCTCTCTGTACTAAGACCGCAGGTCTACAGATCAGCTGACAGGGGCGTCACTAGGCACAGTTTAATCACAAGCCTTGTGGCAGGAATGTGTAGCCACTGCCAGCTGGACAAAAGCACACAATCAAGGTTTTCCAGGCAGGTGGTATTTGCATACCTGTGTAGCTCCGCCTCTCTGCCCATGTAGCTCCGCCTCCTTGTTCCCTGTGGCTCTATCTCCCTGCCCCATGTAGCTCCGCCTCTTTTCTCCCTGTAGCTCTGTAAGAGGGTGTATAGAGATATGTTGGTGATGACTGTGAGTGGAGGCCACACCTGTAACGATGGCATCTGACCACTAGATGTCAGTGACACTCACTGTTGGTCTAAATTTTATTAAGTGTTAACAAAACAATACTTGAATAATTTTATGAATGCTACGATGCAAATAATAGACGAACTGTGCAGTGAAAATGCAATTTTTCTGCTTGATTTATAATATACTTTCATTGGATCATTGCTCTGCCACTCAAGCTGAGGATGGATAAAGTTTGTTTGGTGGAGAGGGGTTGGGTTGCCAGGGAGACGGAGCTGAGACGTTATGCGCATGGTCTGGGAGCTCCTGGTGGATGAGAGAAAAAGGAAGGTCCGGAGTAGGCGAACCTTTTTCCCCCTTGGAGTGCAGCAGTTTTGTGCTCCTGTGATCGGTGACGTCTGGGACAATAATCCTCTATTTCTGTTTGGTGAAGAGCGCGGGGAAGTGCAACCGTGGGATAACATTGAAAAGAGCCGGCCATCTTGTGCACCGTGACACGGAGCCCGCGGAGGGTAAAGCACCCTATGTTTTAAACAAGGATGAGGTACCTCATGTTCTTCTTATTTTAAATTCTCCCTGACCGGTCCAACGAGTTAGTTAGGGTCAGCTAGGTGTTGAGACCAATCTAAATGACTAGTCTCTATGGGACGGTGTCAGTGAGGCACGGACTGTGTTCATCTTGTCAACGACTGTTGATAGCGCGGAGCGAAGTTCAGAAAGGTCACAGTCCGTGTGGAAGCTCCCAAGGCACCCACCTGTCTGGATTGAATTTCCCGCAGAGCATGCTAATCAAATGAATTTGCTATCGTCTGTGTTCTTGTAAATGGGAATTGAATATGGTAGTTTATTTTAAAATTATATGAAAAAGTTTGGGCACCCCTATTAATCTTAAGCTTAATGTTTTATAAAAATTGGTGTTTTTGCAACAGCTATTTCAGTTTGATATATGTAATAACTGTTGGACACAGTAATGTTTCTGCCTTGAAATGAGGTTTATTGTACTAACAGAAAATGTGCAATCCGCATTCAAACAAAATTTGACAGGTGCATGGGCACCTCACCAGAAAAGTGCCATAAATATTTAGTAGATCCTCCTTTTGCAAAAATAACAGCCTCAAGTCGCTTCCTGTAGCTTTTAATGATTTCATGGATCCTGGATGAAGGTATTTTTGACCATTCCTCTTTACAAAACAATTCCAGTTCAGTTAAGTTTGATGGTCGCTGAGCATGGACAGCCCTCTTCAAATGATCCCACAGATGTTCAATGATATTCAGGTCTGGGGACTGGGATGGCCATTCCAGAACATTGTAATTGTTCCTCTGCATGAATGCCTGAGTAGATTTGGAGCAGTGTTTTGGATCATTGTCTTGCTGAAAGATCCATCCCCTGTGTAACTTCAACTTTGTCACTGATTCTTGAACATTATTGTCAAGAATCTGCTGATACTGAGTGGAATCCATGTGTCCCTCAACTTTAACAAGATTCCCGGTTCTGGCATTGGCCACACAGCCCCAAAGCATGATGGAACCTCCACCAAATTTTACTGTGGGTAGCAAGTGTTTTTCTTGGAATGCTGTGTTTTTTTGCCGCCATGCATAACGCCTTTTTGTATGACCAAACAACTCAATCTTGGTTTCATCAGTCCACAGGACCTTCTTCCAAAAAGAAATTGGCTTCTCCAAATGTGCTTTTGCATACCTCAGCCGACTCTGTTTGTGGCGTGCTTGCAGAAACGGCTTCTTTCGCATTACTCTCCCATACAGATTCTCCTTGTGCAAAGTGTGTTGTATAGTTGACCGATGCACAGTGACACCATCTGCAGCAAGTTGATGCTGCAGCTCTCTGGAGGTGGTCTGAGGATTGTCCTTGACTGATCTCACCATTCTTCTTCTCTGCCTTTCTGATGTTTTTCTTGGCCTTAACAAGAACTGTCCCTGTGTTCTTCCATTTCCTTACTATGTTCCTCACAGTGGAAACTGACAGGTTAAATCGCTGAGACAGCTTTTTGTATCCTTCCCCTGAACAACTATGTTGAATAATCTTTGTTTTCAGACCATTTGACAGTTGTTTTGAGGAGCCCATGATGCCACTCTTCAGAGGAGATTCAAACAGGAGAACAACTTGCAAGTGGCCACTTTAAGTAGCTTTTCTCATGATTGCATACACCTGGCTATGAAGTTCAAAGCTCAATGAGGTTACAAAACCAAAAAAAGTGCTTTAGTAAGTCAGTAAAATGTAGGTAGGAGTATTTAAAACAAGAAAATGATAAGGGTGCCCATACTTATGCACCTATCAAATTTTGTTTGAATGCAGATTGCACATTTTCTGTTAGTACAATAAACCTCATTTCAAGGCAGAAACATTACTGTGTCCAACAGTTATTACATATATCAAACTGAAATAGCTGTTGCAAAAATACCAATTTTTATAAAACATTAAGCTTAAGATTAATAGGGGTGCCCAAACTTTTTCATATAACTGTATATGTTATTCTTGTTAGGTGAACTTGAGTTGTAATCTGCCTAGCTGTACAGCTGAGTTTGGTCATATTGGGATCCCAGAAAGTTTATTGATTGGGAATAGTATTAAGATTGTGAACCAGGAGAAAAAACACATATTACGGCTTCCCCTTAGGAACTAGCCCTGTTTAAGTCTGGACACATTTAGGGGAGAGGGTTGGCATTATTGGCCCAAGGGAAGACATCCCCTTACTGGGACCAGAGATATGTGGCTGTTCTCCTGGTAAGAAAAATAAAACACAATTATTTTGTACGAGTTGTTGGGTTAAAAATTTTACTGTTTATTTTATTCACTTTTCTTCCCCATACAAACAGGGGCGAGTTTTGTTACAATAAATCTTGTTATTGTTTTACCACCGTTTTTATTTTGAAGCTCATCTGTCCTGTCAGTGGCATCACTGTATCAAACGGAATCTTACCCCCGCCGTTAGTAGTCAGGGCCTTTACAGCTCCTTCTCCTTGCTCCCTGTAGCTCCGACTCCTTGCTCCCTGTAGCTCCGACTCCTTGCTCCCTGTAGCTCCACCTCCTTGCTCCCTGTAGCTCCGCCTCCTTGCTCCCTGTAGCCCCGCCTCCTTGCTCCCTGTAGCTCCACCTCCTTGCTCCCTGTAGCTTCACCTCCTTGCTCCCGGTATCTCCAACTCGTTGCTCCCTGTAGCCCCGCCTCCTTGCTCCTTATAGCTCCGCCTACTTGTTCCATGTAGCTCCACCTTCTTTCTACCTGTAGCCCCACCTCCTTGCTCTCTGTAGCCACACCTCCTTGTTCCCTGTAGCTCTGCCTCCTTGCTCCCTATAGCTCTGCCTCCTTGCTCCCTGTAGCTCCGCCTCCATGCTTCCACTGCAGTGCCAATCAGCAGAGGGAGATGCTATCAGGAGTGCAGCACATCTGACCACAGGCTGCTCCTGCAGTTACTCCCTCCTCCTGACACCCAGCAGCCAGCTCCTCCCCTGCTGCTCTGTACACCTGGCTGTATGTATGGCAGCGTGGGGGCTGGAAATAGAAGGAATCAGACATCATCTTGTCTTCTGGGGAGGTGAAGGCCCTGGAGCTGGATCTTGTCTCCTCCAGAGCAGGTAGAAACTCTTAATTGTTATGGACTTTGCAGTCCTCTGTAACCTCTCTGCCCCGAATACTGGGCTCCCCTCCCCCTCCAGCGTTCGGCTATGTGCAGATGCCTTGCAGCATAAAAACGCTATTATCCTCCACATATCTGCAGGTTAATAATGTTTTTGCTGGTAACAGGTTCCCTTTAGGCTGCGTGCCCACTATGCGTTTTTCAAGCGTTTTTGCCTCGGAATTTCCACAGCGAAAACGCTTAAAAAACGCTTGATAATACGTGTCCCATGGTCCCCAATGATAATCCGCATGCTGTGCACATGCTGCGGAAATTACCGCTGCGGATTATCATTGCGGAAAAATACACAGCATATCCTTTAATTTTGCGGACACGCGGTGTAATTGCCGCCATTGACTTGCATTATATCGCATAATATCCGTATAAGCACATTTGCACAAGCGGATATTATGCGATTCAATGTGCGGATGGTACCCGGGTTTAGAGAAGAGGAGACTCTCATCCAGACCCGGGTACCATAGAACCTGTAAAAAAAAAAGAATAAAATAAAAAAGAAAGATTATACTTACCTTCTGATGGCCCCCGGTCTCCTCAGCGATACGTCCGGTCTGTTGTATGGATCGCGGTGGTGTGAGGATCTGCCATGACATCATTTAGTCATGTGACAGGTCACGCGACTGCCGACATCAGCGGTCGCGTGATCTGTCACATGAGTAAATGACATCATGGAAGGTCCTTTCACACCACCGCGATCCATACAACAGACCAGACGAAGCGGATAAAACACCGGGGGCCATTGGAAGGTAAGTATAATCTTTATTTTTTACCATTCTTATTCTTTTTTTTTTTAACTATTACTTGGTCACACTATATAAATCCATGTCGGTTGCATGGATTTATATAGTGTGACCAAGTTGTCAAGCACTTTTCCAAGTGATGCTAAAATCGCTTGGAAAAGTGCTTGATAACCTGCATGCAGAAATGCATGTGAAGAACGCTTGACAAACGCTTCTACCTGGCAGGAAAAACGCATGTAAAATCCGCATGCGTTTTTCCTGCCAGGGAGAAGCGGAAAAAATATGCAGCATTTCTGCATCGTGGGCACTTAGCCTTAGGCTATGTGCCCACGATGCAGAAATGCTCGGGATTTTTCCTGAGCATTTCTGCATCTCCCTGGCAGGGGCGTACATAGGAATCTTGGGGCCCCATAGCAGAAGCTCTAATTGGGCCCCCCCCCCAAAAAAAAAATTAAATAATTGTCGGGGTCACCAAAGATCAGATCTCACAACTTTCCATCCTTTACATAGTAATTTTCCTCCTGCTGACGTCCTAGATCTCTCTTTCATCGCCCTATAAAGTGTGATGCCAATAAAAGGGCCCCCCAAACATAGTATGAAACCCCCATGGTGAATTCCTCCACATGCACAGTATAATGACCCTACTGTACCCCACCTCAACTCCCAGGGTAAAGTATGCTGACCCCAACACAGTATGATCCCCCAACTGTGAGCCGCTACAGAGGATGGTACATAATAAGGGACCGCGCTATACATAATAAAAGAGGAAACTATATAACTAAGGATGGCGCTATACATAATAAGTGAGTACACTATATACTAAGGGACTGTGCTATACATAATAAGGCTACATTCCTGCATCTGTGTGCAGTGTCGGCGTGCTGCCCTGTTTTACTGACGCATTGAGCATGTCCTATTCTAATCCTCAAAATCGGATCAGAACAGGACATTCTCTGACCCTCTTAGATCTCATTCTCAGATACTTGATTTTCATGGATGTGTGAATGGATCTATAAAACTGTACGAGTCCGTGGACCATCCGATAAAAAGATCTGGCAGCACACGGATATTTCACACAAATGTGAGAATGTGGCCTAAGGGATTTTACAGATAACATTATCACATTCATATTTACATCCAGGCACTTACCGCTGACGTCTCATCTGATCAGAGTCAGTTTCTGCCGCTTCTTCTCCATCTGGTCAGACCTTCATATCGACATCTCCCAGCCACGACTCGTCTTGTCACGATAATCTCCAGCCAAGAAAATAACAAGGTCACATATTGTATGCATACATGTGTCTCCCCCGCTCTGTGTCCTCGAATACAGATATGTAACCCCCCCCATTAATATACTATTAGCCTCTTAGTAATCAAAATATAAAGTGATAAGCAGCACTGTGCCCCCCATTAACTATAATCTGCACCGGCCAATAATACAAATTATTCAGTCTCTGTGACTCTCCCTAATTAACTGTAAGGCTATGTGCACACGGAAAACATACAAGGCTTCACAGTACAAGCAAAGTGAAACCCCCATAATTGCTCTCTCCCAGCACCCCCATCATTGCTCTCTCCCAGCACCCTTGTCATTGCTCTCTCCCAGCACCCTTGTCATTGCTCTCTCCCACCACCTCCATCATTGCTCTCTCTCAGCACCCCCATCATTACTCTCTCCCAGTACCCCTTCATTTCTCTGTCCCAGCACCCCCGTCATTGCTCTGTCCCAGCACCCTCATCGTTGCTCTCTTCCAGCACCCCCATCATTGCTCTCTCTCAGCACCCGCATCATTGCTCTGTCCCAGCACCTCCATCATTGCTCTGTCCCAGCACCTCCATCATTGCTCTATCCCAGCCCCCCATCATTGCTCTGTCCCAGCACCTCCATCATTGCTTCTCCCAGCACTCCCATCATTGCTCTCTCCCAGCACCCCCATCATTGCGCTCTCCCAGCACCCCCATCATTTCCTCTCAGCACCCCCATCATTACTCTGTCCCAGCACCTCCATCATTGCTCTCTCCCAGCCCCACATAATTGCTCTCTCCCAGCCATCCCACCATTGCTTTGTCCCAACATCCCCATCATTGCTCGCTCCCAGCACGCCCATCATTGCTCTCTCCCAGCAACACGTCATTGCTCTCCCCTTCCCCACCATCCCCATCATTGCTCTCCCCAGCCCTATTGGCCCCATTATTGCTCTTCCCAGCCCCATTATTTCTCTTCCCAGCCCCATCATTCCTCTCCCCGGCCCCATCAGCCCCATTATTGCTCTCCCCAGCCCCATCATCCCATCATTCCTCTCCCCAGCCCCATCAACTCCATTATTCCTCTCCCCAGCCCCATCAGCCCCATTATTGCTCACCCCAGCCCCACCATCCCATCATTGCTCTCCACAGCCCCACCATCCCCATCATTGCTCTCCCCAGCCCCATCATTCCTCTCCCCAGCCCCATCATTGCTCTCCCTAGCCCCACCATCCCTTTTATTCCTCTACCCAGCCCCATCAACCCCATCATTCCTCTCCCCAGCCCCATTATTGCTCTTCCCAGCCCCATTAGTCTCATTGTTCCTATCCCAAGCCCCATCACTCCTCTCCCCAGCCCCACCAGGTCCTTCAGTCCACCGCGATCTGCCGGCAAGGGAGGACGAGCGCACCGCGGGTCATCAGAATGTAAATATAACATTTATTTTTTATTTTGTTCTTTTTTTTACAGGTTCTGTGGTACCCAGGTCCGGAGGAGAGTCTTCTGTCCTCCACACCCGGGTACCATCTGCACACTGAAACACATGGAATGCGCATCTACATATGCAGTGAAACGTAATCCATGCGTTTCAATGCAAGTCAATGGCGGCGAAAACGTAGCACTTCCGCAAAATAATTGGTAGTTCTGCTTTTTTTTCCGCAATGATAATCCACAGCATGTGAACAGCACATGTGGATTATCATTGGGGAACATGGCAGGCCTTCTACCATGCGTTTTTTTAGCATTTCTGCAGCGTTTTTGCCGCTGCGGAAACTCTTAAAAAACGCATCATGGGCACACAGCCTTAATGGGAGTTTCAGGCCCAAGAAACCCAATGATTGCTCAAAACACCAGAGGTGTGCTCAGCAAGACAGAGCTCTCTGCCCCTACATGAAGGGCCTCACATAATTGTGTACTGGCTAATGAACTCTCTATTGAGCCCGTAAACTGATATAAAGGACATTATTATCTGTCCTCAAATTTCTCACAGTGCTATCTGTGGTGTTACATAGGACTGCAGGTATCATCTAATACATTCTATACTCAGGAGAGTTATCCATGTGTTATCTGTGGTGTTACATAGGACTGCAGGTATCATCTAATACATTCTATACTCAGGAGAGTTATCCATGTGTTACTGTGGTGTTACATAGGACTGCAGGTATCATCTAATACATTCTGTACTCAGGAGAGTTATCCATGTGTTATCTGGGGTGTTACATAGGACTGCAGGTGACATCTACTACATTATCTGTACTCAGAGTTATCTGTGTGTTATCTGTGGTGGTGGTTATTTTGTGGTGGTGGTTAGAGGAAGTGTTTTTCGCAAATAAATTGTCTTAGGGCTTGAGCCTTTGATCTTTATAGATCTTAACAACACCCCTGTCAGCAGGTGAGGCGCTGGCGTAAGCACAGGATCTGTGCGTGGTGATGACAGCGCGTTGGTCTGCCGGCGTTTTGTGGGGAGGACTCGTCAGGATTCTGGATTAGGTGAGTACAGGATGCTTTTTATTTTATTTAACACAGATACTATGACTGTGGGGGCATTGTAAAGTATGGGGGACCCTCATAAAGTGGAACAGAACAGACATTTATAGGACATTTCATAACTTTCCCAAATTCTTATCAAAATATTTACAGCACATACTGCATTGTACTACTGAACCCGATGTGTTATATATTTTAGGAGTTGGTCCATTTTATACCGGCTCTGACTCCACCAAAATGGACAACGACTCCACAGAACTGGGGGGCACTCAGGTTATTGTGACCGTCAAAGGTGCACATGGGACATTATTACTTTTAGGGGCAAAATGTGGACACTGTTTTCTATGGCACTTGCAGAGGGTTTTAATATTTTGTAGGGGACAATTTTATCATCTAGAGGGCACAGAGGAGACATGTTAATATGTAAGGGGCAAAGTGGTGGCATTATTATGTGGGGCAGTAAGAGGAGCGCTGTTATTGTACCACACAGCAAGTGCAGTAATAGGGTCACATATGGCAGCAGCGGCTCAGTATTGGGGGATCAGCAGGATGAGGAATTTGTGCAGGTTGGGAATAGATGTGGACAGTGCCTGAAATGTGAAAACTCAGATGTGTCTTTGTTGTGATCTCTGCTGGCAAGTCCAGGCTGGAGAAGTCGTCATGTCAGTCTGAGTAAGATGGAAAGACAGAAAACGTGAAAGACTCCATCAGAAAGAACATCATCTGTAAGTCACCATCTGTAACTGTACTGTAATCTCTTATATGTTCTGCAGGACTGGTATCTACCACTATATGGTCACCGTATGGTGGTAGTATCAGTGTTGGTCTTTCTGTAGGGATTTTTTTTACAGTAACGACGAGGTCATCTGCTGAGGTTCCTCTGTACCCACGATTAGGCTGTGCAACCATAGTTGTAATCAGGGTTACCGGTTAGGGGCCCACTCAGATGTTTCGCCCCCCTAAGCTGAACTCCAGCTACGCCTCTGACTCTTCTTCTGAGCATTCCGGTGTTTTTTCTGTTATTTTTGCCATACGGCTCTAGATATATGGGTCTTTTCTTTTAGTACTATTTTTTTATGGTCTTTTCCAGGAGGGTGTTGCTCACAAGTTAATTACACAATTACACAATTATTAGACAAATTAGTATTTTGATCACATGATATTTTTTATACATGTTGTCCTACTCCAAGCTGCATAGGCTTGAGAACCAACTACCAATTAAGTAAATCTGGTGATGTGCATCTCTGTAATGAGGAGGGGTGTTGACTAATAACATCAACACCCTATATAAGGTGTGCTTAATTATTAGGCAACTTCCTTTCCTTTGGCAAAATGGGTCAGAAGAGAGATTTGACGGGCTCTGAAAAGTCCAAAATTGTGAGATGTCTTGCAGAGGGATGCAGCAGTCTTGAAATTTCCAAACTTTTGAAGCGTGATCACCGAACAATCAAGCGTTTCATGGCAAATAGACAACAGGGTCGCAAGAAGCGTGTTGGCCAAAAAAGGCGCAAAATAACTGCCCATGAATTGAGGAAAATCAAGCGCGAAGCTGCCAAGATGCCATTCGCCACCAGTTTTGCCATATTTCAGAGCTGCAACGTTACTGGAGTATCAAAAAGCACAAGGTGTGCGATACTCAGGGACATGGCCAAGGTAAGGAAGGCTGAAAAATGACCACCTTTGAATAAGAAACATAAGATAAAACGTCAATAATGGGACAAGAAATATCTTAAGACTGATTTTTCAAAGGTTTTATGGACTGATGAAATGAGAGTGACTCTTGATAGGCCAGATGGATGGGCCAGAGGCTGGATCAGTAAAGGGCAGAGAGCTCCACTCCGACTCAGACGCCAGCAAGGTGGAGGTGGGGTACTGGTATGCGCTGGTATCATCAAAGATGAACTTGTGGGACCTTTTCGGGTTGAGGATGGAGTGAAGCTCAACTCCCAGACCTACTGCCAGTTTCTGGAAGACAACTTCTTCAAGCAGTGGTACAGGAAGAAGTCGGTATCGTTCAAGAAAAACATGATTTTCATGCAGGACAATGCTCCATCACATGCATCCAACTACTCCACTGCGTGGCTGGCCAGTAAAGGTCTAAAAGAAGAAAAAATAATGACATGGCCCCCTTGTTCACCTGATCTGAACCCCATAGAGAACCTGTGGTCCATCATTAAATGTGAGATCTACAGGGAGGGAAAACAGTGCACCTCTCTAAACAGTGTCTGGGAGGCTGTGGTGGCTGCTGCACGTAATGTTGATTGAAAACCGATCAAGCAACTGACAGAATCTATGGATGGAAGGCTGTTGAGTGTCATCGTAAAGAAAGGTGGCTATATTCATCACTAATTTTTTTTGCTTTTGTTTTTGCATGTCAGAAATGTTTATTTCTAAATTTTGTGCACTGATATTGGTTTACCTGGTGAAAATAAACAAGTGAGATGGGATTATATTTGGTTTTTATTAAGTTGCCTAATAATTCTGCACAGTAATAGTTACCTGCACAAACAGATATCCTTCTAAGATAGCCAAATCGAAAAAAAGCCCACTCCAACTTCCAAAAATATTAAGCTTGGATATTTATGAGTCTTTTGGGTTGATTGAGAACATAGCTGTTGATCAATAATAAAAATAATCCTCTAAAATACAACTTGCCTAATAATTCTGCACACAGTGTACAGTCATGGCCAAAAGTTTTGAGAATGACACCAAAATTATATTTTCACATGATCTGCTGGCCTCTGGTTTTTATTAGTGTTTGTCTGATGTTTATATCACATACAGAAAAATAATTGCAATCATATTATGAGTACCAATAGGTTATATTGACAGTTAGAATGAGTTAATGCAGCAAGTCAATATTTGCAGTGTTGCCCCTTCTTCTTCAAGACCTCTGTAATTCTCCCTGGCATGCTCTCAATTAACTTTTGGACCAAATCCTGACTGATAGCAGTCCATTCTTGCATAATCAATGCTTGCATTTTGCCAGAATTTGTTGGTTTTTGTTTGTCCACCCGTCTCTTGATGATTGACCACAAGTTCTCAATGGGATTAAGATTTGGGGAGTTTCCAGGCCATGGACCCAAAATCTCTTTGTTTTGTTCCATGAGCCATTTAGTTATCACCTTTGCTTTATGGCAAGGTGCTCCATCATGCTGGAAAAGGCATTGTTGGGCGCCAAACTGCTCTTGGACGGTTGGGAGAAGTTGCTCTTGGAGGACATTCTGGTACCATTCTTTATTCATGGCTGTGCTTTTAGGCAAGACTGTGAGTGAGCCGATTCCCTTGGCTGAGAAGCAACCCCACACATGAATGGTTTCAGGATGCTTTACAGTTGGCATGAGACAAGACTGGTGGTAGCGCTCACCTCTTCTTCTCTGAATAAGCTGTTTTCCAGATGTCCCAAACAATCGAAAAGGGGATTCATCAGAGAAAATGACTTTGCCCCAGTCCTCAGCAGTCCACTCCCTGTACCTTTTGCAGAATATCAGTCGGTCCCTGATGTTTTTTCTGGAGAGAAGTGGCTTCTTTGCTGCCCTCCTTGAAACCAGCCCTTGCTCAAAGAGTCTCCGCCTCACAGTGCGTGCAGAAGCACTCACACCAGCCTGCTGCCATTCCTGAGCAAGCTCGGCACTGCTGGTAGTCCGATCCCGCAGCTGAAACAGTTTTAAGATACGGTCCTGGCGCTTGCTGGTCTTTCTTGAGCGCCCTGGAGCCTTTTTGACAACAATGGAAGCTCTCTCCTTGAAGTTCTTGATGATGCGATAGATTGTTGACTGAGGTGCAATCTTTGTAGCTGCGATACTCTTCCCTGTTAGGCCATTTTTGTGCAGTGCAATGATGGCTGCACGTGTTTCTTTAGAGATAACCATGGTTAACTGAAGAGAAACAATGATACCAAGAACCAGCCTCCTTTTAAAGTGTCCAGTGATGTCATTCTTACTTAATCATGACTGATTGATCGCCAGCCCTGTCCTCATCAACACCCACACCTGTGTTAATGGATCAATCACTAAAACGATGTTAGCTTCTCCTTTTAAGGCAGGACTGCAATGATGTTGAAATGTGTTTTGGGGGTTAAAGTTCATTTTCTGGGCAAATATTGACTTTGCAAGTACAGTAATTGCTGTTAAGCTGATCACTCTTTGACATTCAGGAGTATATGCAAATTGCCATTACAAAAAATGAAGCAGTAAACTTTGGAAAAATTACTATTTGTCTCATTCTCAATACTTTTGGCCATGACTGTATATAGAGAAGCTTAGACACCCCCTTAGAGAATTCTTTGTGTAACGCCCCTTTTTAAAGATCATAAATAAGACCCACATCTCTGTAACAGTATAGCAGATATATACACTGCTCAAAAAAATAAAGGGAACACTTAAACAACAGAATATAACTCCAAGTAAGTCAAACTTTTGTGAAATCAAACTGTCCACTTAGGAAGCAACACTGATTGACAATCAATTTCACATGCTGTTGTGGAAATGTAATAGAAAATAGATGGAAATTATTAGCAATTATCAAGACACCCTCAATAAAGGAGTAGTTCTGCAGGTGGGGACCACAGACCACATCTCAGTACTAATGCTTTCTGGCTGATGTATTGATCACTTTTGAATGTTTGTTGTGCTTTCACACTCGTGGTAGCATGAGACGAACTCTACAACCCACAGAAGTTGCTCAGGTAGTGCAGCTCATCCAGGATGGCACATCAATACGAGCTGTGGCAAGAAGGCTTTCTGTGTCTGTCAGCGTAGAGTCCAGAGGCTGGAGGCGCTACCAGGAGACAGGCCAGTACACCAGGAGTTGTGGAGGGGGCCGTAGGAGGGCAACAACCCAGCAGCAGGACCGCTACCTCCGCCTTTGTGCAAGGAGGAACAGGAGGAGCACTGCCGGAGGCCTGCAAAATGACCTCCAGCAGGCCACAAATGTGCACGTGTCTGAACAAACGGTTAGAAACCGACTCCATGAGGGTGGTATGAGGGCCTGACGTCCACAGATGGGGGTTGTGTTCACAGCCCAACACCGTGCAGGACGCTTGGCATTTGTCACAGAACACCAGAATTGGCAAAGTCACCACTGGCACCCTGTGCTCTTCACAGATGAAAGCAGGTTCACACTGAGCACATGTGACAGATGTGACAGAGTCTGGAGATGCTGTGGAGAGCGATCTGCTGCCTGCAACATCCTTCAGCATGACCGGTTTGGTAGTGGGTCAATAATGGTGTGGGGTGGTATTTCTTTGGAGGGCCGCACAGCCCTCCATGTGCTCGCCAGAGGTAGCCTGACTGCCATTAGGTACCGAGATTAGATCCTCAGACCCCTTGTGAGACCATATGCTGGTGCGGTTGGCCCTGGGTTCCTCCTAATGCATGACAATGCCAGACCTCATGTGGCTGGAGTGTGTCAGCAGTTCCTGCAAGATGAAGGCATTGAAGCTATGGACTGGCCCGCCTGTTCCCCAGACCTGAATCCGATTGAGCACATCTGGGACATCATGTCTCGCTCCATCCACCAACGTCACGTTGCATCTCAGACTGTCCAGGAGTTGACGGATGCTTTAGCCCAGGTCTGGGAGGAGATCCCACAGGAGACCATCCGCAACCTCATCAGGACCATGCCCAGGCGTTGTAGGGAGGTCATACTGGCACGTGGAGGTCACTCACATTACTGAGCCTCATTTTGACTTGTTTTAAGGACATTACATCAAAGTTGGATCAGCTTGTAGTGTGTTTTTCACTTTAATTTTGGGGGTGACTCCAAATCCAGGCCTCCATTGGCTAATAAATTTGATTTCCATTGATGATTTTTGTGTGATTTTGTTGTCAGCACATTCAACTTTGTACAGAACAAAGTATTCAATGAGAATATTTCATTCATTCAGATCTAGGATGTGTTATTTGAGTGTTCCCATTATTTTTTTGAGCAGTGTGTGTGTATATATATATATATATATATATATATATATATATATATATATATATATATATATTGAAAAGGTACAAAAAAGAGCCACAAAACTGGTACTGGCCCGTGGCCAGTGTTCACATGCATAGGAGATCATGATTTATGCTACACATGCACTGTCATGTATAGCACAGGCGATCGGATGATCGCACCTTCAAGTCTCCTAAGGGGAGTATCAAAGCCAGAAAAAAAGATTTTGAAAATATAAAAAAACACAAAAGTTCAAATCACCCCCCTTTTGCCCCATTCAAAATAAAACAATTAAAAATACATATATTTGGTATCGCTGCTTTCAGAAATGTCCGATCTATCAAAATATAAAGTAAATTAATCTGATCAATAAACAGCATAATGAGAAAAAAATTGAAATACCAGAATTACGTTTTTTTAGCCACCACAATATTGCAGTAACAGGCAATCAAAACATTATATCTACCCCAAAATGATATCAATACAAAATGTCAGCGCGCAAGAAATAAGACCTCACCAAGTCCCAGATGCTAAAAAATGGAGACGCAACGAGTCTCGGAAAATGGTGACTTTTTTTTCCTTACAAACTTTGGATTTTTATTTCACCACACTTGGAATTTTTTTCCCTTTTTAAAGTACACTGAATGGTAAATTCAATGGTGTCATTCAAAAGTACAACTCATCCCACAAAAAACAATCCCTCATACGGCCATATTGACGGAGACATAAAAAAGTTATGGCTCTGGGAAGAAGGGGAGAAAGAGTGAAAACGGAAAATCGCTCGGGGATGAAGAGGTTTAATCTGTTCAGCAGGTTTTTGCTATGTAAGCTGAAGACAGCATGCTGCAGGGGTTAAAACACATTTCAGTGATGCCTCTCTTGTCAAGCTTTTGTTTGCTTACAGTGGTTGTTTTAGCACCAGTAACTTATCATTGCTGTGACTATCTAATCGGGTGAGCCCTAGTCTGACTCCTTCACCTCCTGTGATAGGCATCTCACTGTCTATAGACATTGTATGTACAGAGCCTGGGGTGTCAGTCACATATATAATAAGTAGAGTGACAGTGTTGGTTACTGTACTTGTTTAGTATTAAAATAAAGGATTTATTTAAAAAAAATTGGCGTAGGGTTCCCCGTAATTTTAGTCTCTAGCGGAGGTTAAGCAGACAGCTGGGGCAGATGTTTGAAGCCTGGGAAGGGGGTAATACCCACGGAGCTTCCCAGGCTACTAATATCAGCCCCCAGCTGAATACCTAGCCTTTACCAGCTATTAAAATGGGGGACCTCCCCAAAAAATGATGTGGGGTCCCATCGATTTGGGCAATTTTTGACCTTCTGCCTGCAGACCGCCGGGCGGGTACCACCAGGAAAATGCTAGAGTTTCCCATAGACTTACATTGGGCTCGTTGCTCAGGTCGAGCACCCGAGTATTCCATTGTGCTCGACCCGAGCTTCGAGCACCCGAGCATTTTAGTGCTCGCTAATCACTAGTTGGGGCGCTTTGTTTTCATGAAGAGTGAGCCTTGCATTATTAATAAAATAAACTCTTGTTTACTAAGTCTTGAAACTATATATGCTAGGTAGTAGGTAAAACACTTCAATTCTTCATCTGTATTATATGACAGAGGCACAAACATTTCGGTTGGGGATGGTGGCACATAATGTAAGGGAGCTCCACTAGCTACAACCTTAACGACATGTTCCAGCCTGGCTGACCCTGTCTTTCTTCACATTGATCTCCAGGTCTGGCTAACACTAAAATTGTCTTTTTCTGTAGATGCCCCAACTAGTGTTGAGCCACCCCCGTAGTGTTCGAGTTCGGTTCGGTTCGTCGAACACCCGTGTGTTCGCCGAACTGTTCGTTGAACTGTTCGTCAAACACCTTCGAACACCGTTAAAACCAATGGCAGGCAAACAAAAACACATAGAAACACATAGAAAACACCTTCAAAGGTGTCCAAAAGCTGACAAACTGCTCAGAAGACATAACTAACACATGGAAAAGTGACAAGTACATATAGTCATGCGAAAATAAAAGAGGCGGAGGAGTAAAAGGAGGGGGAGACACAGATATAGGCATGTCATGCCCTTCTAAAATCCAAAAAGTGAGAAGCCGACACGGCCAGTCCGCTCCTGCCCGTGCCACCTCCGTGTCGCCGGGTTTGTGCCAGAGCCGCGGTGAACCCTGACGGCCAGCCCCCCTCTCCCAATACTGGTGCCTGTCCGCTGGTGGGTCGAGCGAGCCCGCCTGTGGTGGAGGCAGCTCTAAGCTTTTTAATTTAAATTGTCTCTCTAATTTGAATGAATACACTTTCATCACTGACATCACATCACTGACTGGGTGGATCAGGGAAATGCTGTAGATATAGTATATCTTGACTTCAGCAAAGCATTTGACAAAGTATCTCACACCATCCTTATTGAAAAAATGACCAAGTATGCAATGGACCAGGCAACTGTTAGGTGGATTCATAACTGGCTTAGTGATCGGACTCAAAGGGTGGTTGTAAATGGCTTCACATCCAGCTGGATGAATGTCTCAAGTGGGGTACCACAGGGCTCCGTCCTAGGACCTGTATTGTTCAACATCTTTATCAATGATTTAGATGAAGGAATTGAGGGTAAACTGATTAAATTTGCTGATGACACAAAGCTAGGAGGGATAGCTAATACTAGAGAAGAGAGAGAGAGGATTCAAAAAGACCTAAATAAACTGGAGCAGTGGGCAGCAACCAACAGAATGGTTTTTAACAGGGAAAAATGCAAAGTACTACATCTGGGCAATAAAAATGAAAAAAGCATATACAGAATGGGAGGAATAGAGCTAAGCAACAGTACATGTGAAAAAGACTTAGGTATACTAATAGATCATAGACTGAACATGAGTCAACAGTGTGATGCAGCAGCAAAAAAGGCAAATACAATTCTGGGATGTATTAACAGAAGCATACAGTCTGGATCACGTGAAGTCATTATCGGACTTTACTCCTCTTTGGTCAGACCTCATCTGGAATACTGTGTACAGTTTTGGGCACCACATTTTAAAAAAGACATAGACAAACTGGAGCAAGTTCAGAGAAGAGCGACCAGAATGGTGACTGGTCTGCAAACCATGTCCTATGAGGAACGGTTGCAGGATTTGGGAATGTTTAGCTTGCAAAAAAGAAGACTGAGAGGAGACTTAATAGCTGTCTACAAATATGTCAAGGGCTGTCACATTGTAGAAGGATCATCTTTATTCTCATTTGCACAAGGAAAGACTAGAAGCAATGGGATGAAACTAAATGGGAGGAGACACAGATTAGATATTAGAAAAAACTTTTTGACAGTGAGGGTGATCAATGAGTGGAACAGGCTGCCACGAGAGGTGGTGAGTTCCCCTTCAATGGACGTCTTCAAACAGAGGCTGGACAGACATCTGTTTGAGATGATTTAGTGAATCCTGCTTTGAGCAGGGGGTTGGACCAGATGACCCAGGAGTAGAGATGAGCGGTGTTCGACTAGAACTGTTCGCCAATCTCAAATTCGAGCTGTTTTGGGCGGTGTTCGAGTTGTTCGACGAACCCGAACGATTTGCAAAAAATTCGGCTGTTCGAGGTGATGTTCGATAACTGTTCGTCCACCAAAAGCGTGTCCTGCATGTCTGGCGCTATTTAGAGCACCAATCATGCAGGGATTGTCTGCCACTCACTGTAATGCCACAGCCATGGTGGTTGTGGCATTACAGTGATTGCCCAAATCGATGGGAACAGTGCCAACAGTGAAACATGAAAAGCCGGCAATTCAGCAGCGGCATACACCTGTACCCGACAATTTAGAACCGAAAGAATAGAGCTTCACACATAGATTAGATAGATATAAACATGTCAGCCACATATATACGAAGTACAGTGAAAGTGCTGCTTACTGTACTTGTCATTTAGCGTAAAGGATTTATCAAAAAAAATAATAGTGTTTTCATGCACCGTCTCTTTAAAAAAGCCGGCCGGCAATTCAGCAGCAGTACCCGACAATTTATAACAGACAGAATAGAGCTTCACACATAGATTAAATAGATAGAAACATGTCAGTCACATATATATGAAGTACAGTGATAGTGTTGGTTACTGTACTTGTCATTTAGTATTAAAATAAAGGATTTATTATTAAAAAAATTGGCGTGGGGTTCCCCTTAATTTTAGGCTCTAGCGGAGGTTAAGCAGACGGCTGGGGCAGATGTTTGAAGCCTGGGAAGGGGGTAATACCCACGGAGCTTCCCAGGCTACTAATATCAGCCCCCAGCTGAATACATAGCCTTTACTAGCTATTAAAATGGGGGACCCCCCAAAAAAAATGACGTGGGGTCCCCCCTAATTTAATAGCTAGCAAAGGCTAGGCAGACAGCTGGGGGCTGATATTAATAGCCCAGGAAGGGAGCCATGAATATTGGCCCTCTCCCAGGCTAGAAACACCAGCCGTCAGCCGCCCCAGAAATGGCGCATTCATAGGATGCGCCAATTCTGGCACTTAGCCTCGCTCTTCCACGCTGCCCTGGTGCGGTGGCAGGGGGTAATAGGGTTGGGGTTGATGTCAGCTTATAATGCCAGCTGACATCAAGCCCAGGTTAGTAATGGAGAGGCGTCTATAAGACACCCCCATTACTAACCCCATAGTCAAAGTTAAAAAAAACACAAACACCCAGAATAAAGTCCTTTAATTGAAATAAAGACACAATCCTTTATTGTTCTAAATTAAACCATACTTACCATCACGCCCATTCCAGCTGAAGCCAACGATCTCCTGCAATAAAAGAAAAATAATAAAGCAACCTCATCCTTACCTTTCCATGGTTCCCACGACAGCTTCAGCTCTGCTACATCGAGATGACAGGCTGGACCGCAGCAGAGCGCTGCCATCCAGCCTCTCATCCCGCAGACACTGAGAAGCGCAGGCTTGCTTGCGCTGCTCAGCGTCTCTCTGTGACGACATCCAGATGAGCCGAGTTCATGTCCAATGAACTCGGCTCACCTCATGCACGTCACTGACAGCGTGGGAAAATTCTCACGCTGAAGCGGTGAGTGCAGGAGAATTCTCCCACGCTGTCAGTGACGTGCATAAGGTGAGCTCATGTCCAATGAACTCAGCTCACCTCCTGCACGTCACTGACAGCGTGGGAGAATTCTCCTGCACTCAGCGCTTCAGCGTGAGAATTCTCCCACGCTGAAGCGCTGAGTGCAGGAGAATTTTCCCACGCTGTCAGTGACGTGCATAAGGTGAGCTCATGTCCAATGAACTCAGCTCACCTCCTGCACGTCACTGACAGCGTGGGAGAATTCTCCTGCACTCAGCGCTTCAGTGTGAGAATTCTCCCACGCTGAAGCGCTGAGTGCAGGAGAATTTTCCCACGCTGTCAGTGACGTGCATGAGGTGAGCCGAGTTCATTGGACATTAACTCGGCTCATCTGGATGCCCTCACAGAGAGACACTGTGGAGCGCAAGCAAGCCTGCGCTTCTCAGTGTCTGCGGGATGACAGGCTGGATGGCAGCGTTCTGCTGCGGTCCAGCCTGTCATCTCGATGTAGCAGAGCTGAAGCTGTCGTGGGAACCATGGAAAGGTAAGGATGATGTTGCTTTATTATTTTTCTTTTATTTCAGGAGATCGTTGGCTTCAGCTGGAATGGGCGTGATGGTAAGTATGGTTTAATTTAGAACAATAAAGAATTGTGTGTTTATTTCAATTAAAGGACTTTTTTCTGGGTGTTGTGTTTTTTTTAAATACTTTACTAGAAATTCATGGTGGTCATGTCTAATATTGGCGTGACCCCATGAATTTCGGGCTTAGGGCCAGCTGATAATGCCAAGCTGGCCCTAACCCCTTTATTACCCAGTGAGCCACCGCATCAGGGCCCTGGATGAGTTGGGTACAGCGCCAGAAGATGGCGCTTCTATGAACGCGCCATTTTCCGGGGTGGCTGCGGACTGCAATTTGCAGCGGGGGTGGCCCAGAAAGCTTGGGCCTCCCTGCGCTGCGGATTCCAGCCCCCAGCTGCCTAGTTGTACCTGGCTGGACACAAAAACAGGGCGAAGCCCCACGTCAATTTTCTTTAAATTATTTCATGAAATAATAAAGAAAAAAAGGGCTTCCCTATATTGTTGTGTCCGGCCAGGTACAAATAGGCAGCTGGTGGTTGGGGGCAGCCCGTTCCTGCCTGCTGTACCTGGCTGGACACAAATATAGTGCGAAGCCCCACGTCAATTTTTTTTAAATTATTTCATGAATTTCCTGAAATAATTTAAAAAAATTGAAGTGGGGCTTCGCACTATATTTGTGTCCAGCCAGGTACAGCAGGCAGGAACGGGCTGCCCCCATCCACCAGCTGCCTATTTGTACCTGGCCGGACACAACAATATAGGGAAGCCCTTTTTTTCTTAATTATTTCATGAATTTCATGAAATAATTAAAAAAAAAGTACGTGGGGCTTCGCCCTATTTTTGTGTCCAGCCAGGTACAACTAGGCAGCTGGGGGCTGGAATCTGCAGCGCAGGGAGGCCCAAGCTTTCTGGGCCCCCCCCCCGCTACAAATTGCAGTCCGCAGCCACCCCGGAAAATGGCGCGTTCATAGAAGCGCCATCTTCTGGCGCTGTACCCAACTCATCCAGGGCCCTGGTGCGGTGGCTCACTGGGTAATAAAGGGGTTAGGGCCAGCTTGGTATTATCAGCTGGCCCCAAGCCCAAAATTCATGGGGTCACGCCAGTATTAGACATGACCGCCATGAATTTCTAGTAAAGTATTTAAAAAAAACACAACACCCAGAATAAAGTCCTTTAATTGAAATAAAGACACAATTCTTTATTGTTCTAAATTAAACCATACTTACCATCACACCCATTCCAGCTGAAGCCAACGATCTCCTGCAATAAAAGAAAAATAATAAACCAACCTCATCCTTACCTTTCCATGGTTCCCACGACAGCTTCAGCTCTGCTACATCGAGATGACTGGCTGGACCGCAGCAGAACGCTGCCATCCAGTCTGTCATCCCGCAGACACTGAGAAGCGCAGGCATGCTTGCGCTCCTCACTGTCTCGCTGTGACGGCATCCAGATGAGCCGAGGTCATGTCCAATGAACTCGGCTCACCTCATGCACGTCACTGACAGCGTGGGAAAATTCTCCTGCAATCAGCGCTTCAGCGTGAGAATTTTCCCACGCTGTCAGTGACGTGCATGAGGTGAGCCGAGTTCATTGGACATGAACTCGGCTCCTCTGGATGTCGTCACAGAGAGACGCTGAGCAGCGCAAGCAAGCCTGCGCTTCTCAGTGTCTGCGGGATGACAGGCTGGATGGCAGCGTTCTGCTGCGGTCCAGCCTGTCATCTCGATGTAGCAGAGCTGAAGCTGTCGTGGGAACCATGGAAAGGTAAGGATGAAGTTGCTTTATTATTTTTCTTTTATTGCAGGAGATCGTTGGCTTCAGCTGGAATGGGCGTGATGGTAAGTATGGTTTAATTTAGAACAATAAAGGATTGTGTCTTTATTTCAATTAAAGGACTTTATTCTGGGTGTTTGTGTTTTTTTTAACTTTGACTATGGGGTTAGTAATGGGGGTGTCTTATAGACGCCTCTCCATTACTAACCTGGGCTTGATGTCAGCTGGCATTATAAGCTGACATCAACCCCAACCCTATTACCCCCTGCCACCGCACCAGGGCAGCGTGGAAGAGCGAGGCTAAGTGCCAGAATTGGCGCATCCTATGAATGCGCCATTTCTGGGGCGGCTGACGGCTGGTGTTTCTAGCCTGGGAGGGGGCCAATATTCATGGCTCCCTTCCTGGGCTATTAATATCAGCCCCCAGCTGTCTGCCTAGCCTTTGCTAGCTATTAAATTAGGGGGGACCCCACGTCATTTTTTTTGGGGGGTCCCCCATTTTAATAGCTAGTAAAGGCTATGTATTCAGCTGGGGGCTGATATTAGTAGCCTGGGAAGCTCCGTGGGTATTACCCCCTTCCCAGGCTTCAAACATCTGCCCCAGCCGTCTGCTTAACCTCCGCTATAGCCTAAAATTAAGGGGAACCCCACGCCAATTTTTTTAATAATAAATCCTTTATTTTAATACTAAATGACAAGTACAGTAACCAACACTATCACTGTACTTCATATATATGTGACTGACATGTTTCTATCTATCTAATCTATGTGTGATGCTCTATCTTTCTGTTCTAAATTGTCGGGTACCGCTGCTGAATTGCCGGCCGGCTTTTTTAAAGAGACAGTGCATGAAAACACTATTATTTTTTTAAATAAATCCTTTACACTAAATGACAAGTACAGTAAGCAACACTATCACTGTACTTATTATATATGTGACTGACATGTTTCTATCTATCTAATCTATGTGTGAAGCTCTATTCTTTCTGTTCTAAATTGTTGGGTACAGATGCTGAATTGCCGGCCGGCTTTTTTAAAGAGACGGTGCATGAAAACACTAATATTTTTTTTAATAAATCCTTTACACTAAATGACAAGTGCAGTAACCAACACTGTCACTGTGCTTCTTATATGTGTGACTGACATGTTTCTATCTATCTAATCTATGTGTGATGCTCTATTCCTTCTTGTCTAAATTGTCGGGTACCGGTGTATGCCACTGCTGAATTTGCCGGCCGGCTTTTTTAAAGAGAGTGTCTTCTGAGCAGTTTGTCAGCTTTTGGACACCTTTGCAGGTGTTTTCTATGTGTTTCTATGTGTTTTTGTTTGCCTGCCATTGGTTTTAACGGTGTTCGACGGTGTTCTAAGGTGTTCGACAAACAGTTCCACGAACAGTTCCTCGAACATCCCGGTGTTCGACGAACCGAACCGAACCCGAACACTACGGGGGTGGCTCAACACTACCCAGGAGGTCCCTTCCAACTCTACATTCTATGATTCTATGAAATCCATTTACAAGGATCTATTGGAGGGCAAGTCTCATGCCAGCAGCCGCGGTAATTCCAGCTCCAGTAGTGTCCACTAAAGCTGCTGCAGTTAAAAAGCTTTTATAAGGATCGAGCTCGGCTGTCCACCGCAAGGCATCCTACTGCCAGTCCCAGCCCCTATGCCTTGGGGTGCCTCCTGATGCTCTTCACTAAGTATCCCATGGTCCCGAATCATTTCCTTTGAAAAAATTAAGTGTCTAAACTACAGGTGGTGTAGCTTGCTTAACAGCCGGGATAATCCGCTGACTAGCAGACACTGCTACTAGGCACAAAGTATTTCCTGGGCTAGATGCAGTTAAAAATTTGTAATTAGATACTCTCGTTGGATGCTGAGAAAGCATTCCATAGAGTCTCCTGGCACGCCATATATGATTCTCTTAAAAAGCTTGGGGTAGGGGTCTAGGGGACCCTTTTATAGCCAAAATCACGGCCCTGTATCGCAATACGTCACCTAGGCTGAAGATAAATGGAACTGTAGCACCCTGAGGGCTCGGTTGCTACAGACGTATTGCACCTCACCCAGAGATGTGATATCTCACTCTCAGGTAAGGATGGAGTGTGGATCAGGACCCGACACCTGCATGCATTACACCACATTGCCGTGGGGCAGGGTGACCAATATGCCCCTGAGATGGGCACGACAGTCCCTGTCCCTGGCTGGAGTGGGGGGAGGGAACACTGAGGAAGGGGAACCCTGTAGTGCAGGAGCAGGGAGGAAGCAGTTCCTGGGTGCATTGAGAAGGGAGTATAAAAGGTGGGCACCATCTTAGTTCAGTGCAGAGAAGTCTGAGCAGAAGTGGCAGGGAGCAGGGGCTCTGCATGAGCTCTGCTCCGGAGGCGGGCCTAGTAACAGAGGCCCAGGCCTGGAAGAGGGAGAAGGAAGGAAGAGGAGCGGAGAAGGCTCCAGGAACGAGGAATGAAGGGATCCCAGGGGTGCGGACGGGCGAGTCGCCACCGCACGCCCGAATCCACCTGCGTGGAGGGGTCAGGCCAAAGGGGGAGACCGGTCCCCGAACTAGTGGAGGCAGGAAATGACCCTCAGCTAGAAACCGGAGGCTCTGACATTTTATGTGGCGCAGCCCCTCGCTACACCCGCTAATAAGGCACCACATAGGGTCAGGGAAACTGGCGCCAAGTTTACCAAGAGGAGGCCCGAGGCAGCCGGACAGAAGTGTTGCTAAGAAAGGCCAGACAAAGGACACACAAAGGGGGTCCTGTGAAGTGCTCCAAAGTTATCTGGGAGTTGTCTGAGCCCCTCACCTGGTGAGCACAGTACGACGTGGGCAGCCGTTACCTGCAGACGTGGTCTGGATAATAAGAACTGTGAGTAAAGGCCCTGGACTGCATCACTGACTCCGTGTCGTTACTGCTGCTGCCCTGCACCATCACCCCCATCCTCCGCATACACTGCCCTGAGGCTATACTCCTCCCGTGGGGAGTTATGCTACGCTCTGCTGCACCCACAACACCAGCCTCAGCGGTCTGCCCTGTAGCGGCGGTTCACTCTGACCGCAATCCACGGGTGGCGTAGTCGGACATTTAAACATCAAAACCACATAAATAGTTCCGCCACTGGTTTGACCGCCCTGAGCCACGGAACCGGGTCGCCGCCACGAAGACTACAACCACCAGCATCCACCAAAAAGGGTCCGGCTCCGGGTGTCCCAAGGCCCAGGGGGTGCGTCAGAACATTTTCATCACCTTTCACAATCACCAATGGAACAAGGCAGGGATGTCCTCTGTCCCCTCTCTTATACATCCTAGTGACGGAGCACCTGCTCTCATCAATTCGCCATAACCCCAATATTAGGTGGATTGAGGTGGGAGGCACCGAGTACAAGTGCTCTCTATTTGCTGATGATGTCCTAGTATATATCACTCAATCACATATATCCATCCCTGCTGTTATGGCTGAAATAGATCACTTTGTTACATGGTAAAATTTTAAAATCAATGCAGCGAAGTCTGAGGCCCTCGATGTCTCCCTCCCCAAATCCATATAGGATTCCATCCTGTCCAACTTTCCCTTTGCCTGGCCCTCACAGGGTATCAAATACTTAGGAATTCCTATTCATAGAGACCTCTCCCATCTATGTTATCTTAATTTTGGGCCCTTTATTGAACAATTCCATACAGACCACGGTTGGCAAGTTAGAACTGTAAGATTCACTACGTGAACCACTGGTGTTTTGTGGAAAAGCACATGTACACTGCGTTCCAAATTATTATGCAAAAAGTGTTTAGGAGTGATAAGGGAAGAATTTGTTTGTTTGTCAGTTAAACTCATTGATGGTGATGTGTGTCAGGGCTCTTTATATCACTGTAAGCAATTGCAGACACCTGTGCTAATTAGTTTGGCAGGTGTGTCCAATGAAAGGCAAGACTACTTAAGAAGGCTCTCTCACATTATTAAGCAGCCTACATTTTCTGCCAAAATGGGAAAGAAAAAGGATGTGTCGGCTGCTGAGAAGCAACAAATTGTGGAGTGTTTAGGTCAAGGCATGACTACAATCAACATTGTGCGATGATCAGGATGAAGTGTCTTGGCAATCAAGAAGTATGTAGCTGATTCACAGTACACACGTGTGCGTGCTGATAAGGGCAAATTGAGGACTCTTTCCTACAGGCAATTACGTCAGGTTGAAAGAGCAGCGGCCAAAAAGCCTTGTCATAGCAGCAGACAAGTTTTTGAAGCTGCTTGTGCCTCCAACGTCCCCCGAACAACAAGATGCAGGGTCCTTCAGAGGTTTGCAGCTGTGCATACGCCATCCTGTCGACCTCCTCTATCCACTTCACACAAGCAGAAAAGGCTCCAGTGGGCCAAACATTACATGAAGACTGATTTCAAAACAGTTTTGTTCACGGATGAGTGCCGTGCAGCGCTCGATGGTCCAGATGGATGGAGTGGAGGATGGCTGGTTGATGGGACACCCCACGCAAACACGGCTACAGCGCCAACAAGGAGGAGGTGGAGTAATGTTTTGGGCTGGAATCATGGGGAGAGAGATTGTCGGCCCCTTTAGGATCCCTGAAGACGCTAAAGATGAACTCCATAATGTATGTGGATTTTCTCAAACAGCACTTCCTGCCATGGTTCAAGAAGAAGAACCGTGTATTTCACAGCAAGATCATTTTTCTGCATGATAATGCACCATCTCATGCTGCACATAAAACATCTGCATCTCTGGCTGATATGGGCATAAAAGGGGACAAACTTATGGTGTGACCCCCATGCTCCCCTGACCTCTACCCCATTCAGAACCTTTGGAGCATCATTAAAAGGAGTGTCTATGATGGCGGGAGGCAGTTCACATCTAAGCAACAGCTCTGGGAGGGTATTCTGTCCTCATGCAAAACAATTGAAGCAGAAACCATCCAAAACCTGACAAATTCAATGGACGAGAGAGTTCAGAAGCTCCTTTCGAACAAGGGGTCCTATGTGAAAATGTAACATCACCTAGAATAAAGTTTTGAGTTGAAAACTGTTTGATTTCAGTTTCTAACAACCTGCTAATGCTTATAATTTCAAAAATGACCATTTTTTTGGTCTTTATTAAAATGAAAAGGTTGATCGAAAAGTTTGGGGGATCTAAGAGTGTGGCAACCCAGTAGTCATGATTACTTCGAATTCTGACAATATGAGGGTCATGCTGCAGGTAGTGCAGCAAGAAGGCACTTATGTGTCTTGCGCATCTCGGAGCCCCAAAATTATTTTCCGGGCTAGATGCAGCTAAAAATCATTTTTAATTTTAAATCTGGTGAAGCTTTAGTATAGATGGCCTAATAGGATCAGTGCTGCACACTGCTACAAAGCCCAAATTATTTTCCAGTCAAGATACAGATAAACATGATTAGTAATTTGAAAGCTTAAAACGGTTGGTAGGGTGATTTTAACCAATCATCAAGCTTTTACTCTCCCCAGGATGACACAGGGGTAGAAAAGTCGTTTCGGATCCATGATTTGTTCATCTTTATGAACGTGAGTCTGTCTACATTATCAGTGGAGAGCCGCGTGCGCTTATCTGTCAGCACACCACCAGCAGCGCTGAACACACGTTCAGACAGAACGCTGGCTGCGGGGCATGACAAGATCTCCAAGGCGTAAGTGGCTAGCTCCGGCCATTTATCCAGATTGGAAGCCCAAAAAGAGCAAGGGTCCAGTGACACAGTTGTGGCTTCAATGTTTACTTGGAGATACTCCTGTACCATCGTCTCTAGGCGTTGACTATTTGTCAGACTTCTTGTCTCCAGTGGCCTTGCAAAGGATGGGCTAAAAAAGTGGTGAAATGATTCCGCAAAATTGATGTTACCAGCAGATACTGTGGTTCTGTTACGGTTTGAGTGCTGAACACTTGACGGTCCCACGGTTGGCAAGTTGGAACTGTGAGATTCACTACGTGCACCACTGGTATTTTGTGGAAAAGCACATGTAAGATTCTGCAACAGTCTCTGCTGATACTCCTGCATGCGTGCATCCCTTTCTATGGCAGGAATAATTTCTGCAAATTTACTTTTGTACCGGGGATATAACAGTGTGGCGACCCAGTAGTCAGGATTATTTCTAATTCTCACAATTCGAGGGTGATGTTGCAGGTAGTGCAGCAAGAAGGCACTCATGTGTGTTGCGCATCCAGGAGCACCAAGTCCCTGTTGTGTTGGTAGCGAGGTAACAATCATGCTTCCTTCCTCTGTCCTCTCCCCCCAACCTCGCACAACAGAAATGTGATCAAGGTCTCCCTCATCTGATGAGTCTTCCATCAGTTCGTCCTCCACTTCTTCCTGGGCTCCTGCACCTTCCTCACTAGTTTGGCTGCTACCATGCGCCCTGGTAAAACCATCTCCCCCACCCTCACATGCCTGCCGCCTTGGTGCTGCCGACCGTCTGGACCTTGCAGATGTTAGCCCTTCCGCATACAACTCCTCCTCCTCTACTTCCTCCACCTCCTCTTGTGCCACCACCTGACTCCGAATTCTGTTTAACATGTGCTCCAGCATGTAAATCACCGGAATAGTCATGCTGATAATGGCATCGTCAGCACTAAACATCTTCGTCGCCATTTCAAAACTGTGCAGAAGGGTGCATAGGTCCCTGATCTGAGACCACTCGTCCAGCGTGATTTGCCCCACCTCTGAATCTCGTTGGCCCAGGCTATACGTCAGAACGTATTGCACCAGGGCTTGTCGGTGCTGCCACAGTCGCTGCAACATGTGCAGAGTTGAATTCCACCGGGTAGGCACATCGCATTTTAGCCGGTGAAGTGGCAGGCCCAACGACTTCTGTAGAGATATAAGTCGCTGAGCTGCGGGATGCGAACGGCGGAAGTGAGCACACAGCGACCGTGCCCTCTGCAGAAGGCCATCTAGTCTGGGATAGTGGGCTAAAAATTGCTGGACAACCAGGTTCAACACGTGAGCCATACAAGGCACGTGTGTGACATTGCCCCGGCGAAGGGCCGCACCCAGGTTTGCAGCATTGTCGCACACGGCCTTCCCTGGTTTCAGGTCCAGTGGAGACAACCATTCATGAAATTGGTTCTCCAGAGCTGACCACAACTCCTCAGCTGTGTGACTCACATTTCCCAGACATTTCAATGTAAAAACTGCCTGATGACGTTGAGCCCTACTGCCAGCATAGTAAGGAGGTGTGCAGGATCCCTTCTGCGCAGTTAGAAAGCTTGTGGCATGACCAGACAGGCTTTGGGTGCTGGTGGAAGACCGAGAGGAGGTTGAGGAGGCAGAAGCAGTGGAGGAACTTTGACATAAAGAGGATTGACGCACAACTCGTGGGGACGGCAAGACTTGGACAGCAGCCCCTTGTCCTGCTGTCACCATAGTTACCCAGTGCCCAGTCAGCGACATGTAACGCCCCTGTCCATGCCTACTCGTCCAAGTGTCTGTGGTGAAATGCACCCTGTCACACACAGAGTTTCTCAAAGAAGCGGTGATGTTGTGTGCGACATGCTGGTGGAGCGCAGGCACACCTTTCTTTGAGAAGTAGTGCCGACTGGGCATCTGGTAATGGGGCACTGCGACGGACATAAGGTCTCGAAAATCCTCTGTGTCCACCAGGCGGAAAGGCAGCATTTCTGTAGCCAAGAGCTTGCAGATGGTGAAATTCAACCTCTTAGCTTTCTCATGGCTAGGAGGAAATGGTCTTTTACTTGTCCACATCTGAGGGACCGAGGGCTGGCTATTGTGCTTAGACGGGGTTGATAAGGGTGTCCCCGGCAAACTGCCGGTCTGTGAGGAAGATGCAGGCGGACATGTTAGGTTGCCTTGATCCAAAGGTGGTGCTATCGATGTCGGACAGCGCTCAACACCAGCTGGTGTTCCCACCTCCAAAGAAAATGATGACCTGCCAATCACGCTGGCTGTTGCGGGTAAAGAGGTGGCAGGTCTGCGCCCCAAAACAGGTGTGACTGCTGTCCCCCCAGTCACAGAGGATGAAGAGGCCGCGGATGCACAAGATATGGCAGACGGTGGTTGGCCCGGCCGGCTAGGCCGCATTGTAGCACACTGAGCTTCCCACTGCAACTTATGCTTCATGTCCATGTGCCGGTTCATGCATGAAGTACTCAAACTATGTATTTTTTGGCCTCTACTTAGCTTTTGCTGACAAATGTTACAGATAACACGAGTTGGGTCATCTTTATCGATCTGAAAAAATGCCCAGGCTATGCAAGGCTTAGCACCCATGCGACCTGAAGAGCCACCACGACTTGTGGTGAGAGGCAGAGTTGTGTTTGAGGATGCAGTTGTTGACGTGCTTCCAGTACTACGTCTCTGTCCAGGAAGGCGCAACCTGACCTCGTCGTCACTAGCATCTTCCTCCACCTCCTCTGCTGACCTCATCTCTTGGCTGACTGTGGGTTGACAGTAAGTGGGATCTCCAACCTCATCATCATCACCCTGTGTGTTATCACACCCGTCGTCCTCAGAGCCAACCTGTTCCTGCCCTGACAAAAAACTAAAGTTGTCGCTCCAATCAGGTATTTGAGTCTTATCATCGTCTTCCTCATTGTCTCCACCAACAGGAGTTACAGTTTGTGAATGAGGGTCTACATTATGGTCAGAACCTTCTGCGTCTGGTCCTGGATCCGACTCATAAAGATTCTGGGCATCAGTGCAGATCATTTCCTCGTCTGGATTCACAGAAGCGCTGGAGTCGACCGCTGATTCCCAGGCTATAGTATGAGTAAACAGCTCTGCAGACTCAACCATCTGTTCTACCTCATACTCAGACGGGCAGCTGGAGATTTGGGAGCTGTGAGGAAGCAAGTGCGATTTGGGTGACACCTTTGAGGACTGAAGTATTTGTGATGTTGAAGTTGATGTGGAGGAGAGCCCACTTAAAGGAGCACTTGATATCCGTTGAAGCACCTGCTGTTTTTGTGCCTCATCTGGAATTTGTAGCGATTGGCGTGGCCGTAAGAAAGGGATCTTATCACATTGTCCGCTAAAAGAAGTAGACATTTTAGTTTGGCTGGAAGATGGTCTTTCTTCTGCAGATGTTACTGTTGCTTTAACACCTACCCCACGGACACAACCTTTTTTCCCCTTCCCAACACGCCTATTCCCCTTTCCACCAGCAGCAGGCCTTTTTCCACTCATTTTGGTGGTTAACTAATTCACAACTCTGGAGTTGTTTGCACAAAAAAACAATGGATGGTAACCGAGCAGAGCTGAGTGGCCAAACTGTGGTATTAGGCCAAAACTATTGGCTGGGTTAGATGCAGAAAAAAATTATATTCAATTTGCAACCTGATGGAGGTCAGTATAGATGGACTAATACAACAAGTCCCACACACAGCTAGAAGCCCAATATTTTTTCAGAGGTAGATGCAGAAAAAAATATATTCAGTTTGCAACCTGATGGAGGTCAGTATAGGTGGACTAATAGAACAAGTCCCACACACTGCTAGAAGGCCAAATATTTTTTCAGAGCTAGATGCAGAAAAAAATTATATTCAGTTTGCAACCTGATGGAGGTCAGTATAGATGGATTAATAGAACAAGACCCACACACAGCTAGAAGCCCAATATTTTTTCAGAGCTAGATGCAGAAAAAAATTATATTCAGTTTGCAACCTGATGGAGGTCAGTATAGATGGATTAATAGAACAAGACCCACACACAGCTAGAAGCCCAATATTTTTTCAGAGGTAGATGCAGAAAAAAATATATTCAGTTTGCAACCTGATGGAGGTCAGTATAGATGGACTAATACAACAAGTCCCACACACAGCTAGAAGCCCAATATTTTTTCAGAGGTAGATGCAGAAAAAAATATATTCAGTTTGCAACCTGATGGAGGTCAGTATAGATGGACTAATACAACAAGTCCCACACACAGCTAGAAGCCCAAATATTTTTTCAGAGGTACTGTAGATGCAGATAAAAATTATTTTTAATTTGCAACCTGATGGAGGTCAGTATAGATGGACTAATAGAGAAAGTCCGACACACTACTAGAAGGCCAAATATTTTTTCAGAGCTAGATGCAGAAAAAAATTATATTCAGTTTGCAACCTGATGGAGGTCAGTATAGATGGATTAATAGAACAAGACCCACACACAGCTAGAAGCCCAATATTTTTTCAGAGGTAGATGCAGAAAAAAATATATTCAGTTTGCAACCTGATGGAGGTCAGTATAGATGGACTAATACAACAAGTCCCACACACAGCTAGAAGCCCAATATTTTTTCAGAGGTAGATGCAGAAAAAAATATATTCAGTTTGCAACCTGATGGAGGTCAGTATAGATGGACTAATACAACAAGTCCCACACACAGCTAGAAGCCCAAATATTTTTTCAGAGGTACTGTAGATGCAGTTAAAAATTATTTTTAATTTGCAACCTGATGGAGGTCAGTATAGATGGACTAATAGAGAAAGTCCGACACACTACTAGAAGGCCAAATATTTTTTCAGAGCTAGATGCAGAAAAAAATTATATTCAGTTTGCAACCTGATGGAGGTCAGTATAGATGGATTAATAGAACAAGACCCACACACAGCTAGAAGCCCAATATTTTTTCAGAGGTAGATGCAGAAAAAAATATATTCAGTTTGCAACCTGATGGAGGTCAGTATAGATGGACTAATACAACAAGTCCCACACACAGCTAGAAGCCCAATATTTTTTCAGAGGTAGATGCAGAAAAAAATATATTCAGTTTGCAACCTGATGGAGGTCAGTATAGGTGGACTAATAGAACAAGTCCCACACAGTGCTAGAAGGCCAAATATTTTTTCAGAGCTAGATGCAGAAAAAAATTATATTCAGTTTGCAACCTGATGGAGGTCAGTATAGATGGATTAATAGAACAAGACCCACACACAGCTAGAAGCCCAATATTTTTTCAGAGCTAGATGCAGAAAAAAATTATATTCAGTTTGCAACCTGATGGAGGTCAGTATAGATGGATTAATAGAACAAGACCCACACACAGCTAGAAGCCCAATATTTTTTCAGAGCTAGATGCAGAAAAAAATTATATTCAGTTTGCAACCTGATGGAGGTCAGTATAGATGGATTAATAGAACAAGACCCACACACAGCTAGAAGCCCAATATTTTTTTCAGAGCTAGATGCAGAAAAAAATTAGATTCAGTTTGCAACCTGATGGAGGTCAGTATAGATGGACTAATAGAATGATGCTATGCCCAAAAGATTTTACTTCACTAGGTGCAGTAAAAAAATTGGTATTCTATACACAGGTGGTATATCTTGCAACACAGATAGGCTACTCCACTGACTAACACACTCTGCAATAGGCTAAAAAGGATTAGCTTTGCTAGATTCAGCCAAATGCTGTGAAAAAAACTTGCACAGCACTGGCACAGACCTGCCTGGCAAAAACTGATAGGAACTGATGTAACCTAGTCCTGAAAAGGACTCCAATTACAATTAGTCTTTACTCCCACAACCTATCTATTTAAGAGCACAGACCTGCCTGATAAAAGTCGTAGGAAATGCTGTAACCTAGTCCTTAAAAGGACTGCAATCACAACTATTCCCTACTCCCAAGCTATCTGTATATTTGTGCGAAAATTGGCTTGAAATTAACAAGGTATAGCGCACACAGCAACAGCGGTGCCGTCTAACACGCAGCTGCAGCAGTGAGAAAATGGTGGCGACGGGGAAAATGGCTTGGTCTTATAGGGCAAGGACATGTGACATACACTGCCAATGACACATGCCCTTGCTTGTGTGAAAAAAAGCACTTCGCTCCGTGTGTGCACTGCTGATAGGCTGACAGATTGCACCTCCCCACTGTAAATGCGGGAAAGAGAAAAAAAAATGGAGATCTTCATTGTTCCTGCAGAGATCCATCCCCTGCCCCTCCCCCCACCCCGCTGTACACTCAAACTGCGTATTAACATTATTTTTCATCATTACTGAGAAAAAATCCAGTTATGATTTTGGTGCACGAACAGTTATCGAACATAACCTCGAACAGCCGAATTTTTCTCAAATTGTTCGTGTTCGCCGAACGGCTCGAACACCGCCCAAAACAGCTCGAATTTGAGATTGGCGAACAGTTCGAGTAGAACAACGCTCATCTCTAATCAGGAGCTCTCCAAACGCAACATGGCGTCTGCTAATTATTCAGACAAATTTTACATTCAAAAAGTCTAATGGCGCTCCTTCCCTTCCGAACCCTGCAGTGCGCCCAAACAGTGGTTTTCCCTCACATATGGGGTATCAGCACGCTCAAGAGAAATTGCACAAAAAAATTTGGGGTCCATTTTTTCCTGTTACCCCTGTGAAAATAAAAAAAATTGGGTCTAAAGTAACATTTTTGTGAAAAAAGTTAAATGTTAATTTTTTTCTTCCACATTCCAAAAATTCCTGTGAAGCACCTGAAGGGTTAATAAAGTTCTTGAATGTGGTTTTGAGCACCTTGAGGGGTGAAGTTTTTAGAATGGTGTCACTTTTGGGTATTTTCTGTCATAAAGACCCCTCAAAGTCACTTCAAATATGATGTGAAGAACAAATAAAGTAGCACACTGTAACACTGAGTATATAGATGTGAAATATGAAATATGAATAGCATAACTGCTGCAAAAAATAGAAATGAAAAATGTTTTGAAATTCATATTTCATATTTCACATCTATATACTCAGTGTTACAGTGTGCTACTTTATTTGTTCATTATATATGGAGGTAGCTGCTCTTAGTAAGCACCTGTTCACACCTAGTTTTTGTAGTGGAAGTGCCGTCATTTTCTTTGTTACTAGATTTAGCGTTGACAGAGCACTCCACCCCCACCCCCATGCCGCAGGTGGTTTTAAATGCATCAGGATCTGTCTTTCCCACACATAAGCAGACGGAGGTCTCTTAGAGAGGTATTCACATTGGTAGGTCCTGACATCGAGAAACGCCTTACCGCGGCTGTCAGGTACACATGAATTGGCCAATTTATGCGCTAAGATTTCTCATTTATTTACAGCAGTAATGCTATTCATTTTCCATACTTCATATTTCATGCGCTAAAAAAATTTTTCAAAACATTTTTCATTTCTATTTTTTACAGCAGTTATGCTATTCATATTTCATATTTCACATCTATATACTCAGTGTTACAGTGTGCTACTTTATTTGTTCATTATATATGGAGGTAGCTGCTCTTAGTAAGCACCTGTTCACACCTAGTTTTTGTAGTGGAAGTGCCGTCATTTTCTTTGTTTCAAATATGATGTGGTCACTAAAAAAATGTTTTTGTAAATTTTGTTGGAAAAATGAGAAATCGCTGGTCAACTTTTAACCCTTATAGCTCCCTAACAAAAAAAAATTTTGGTTCCAAAATTGTGCTGATGTAAAGTAGACATGTGGGAAATGTTATTTATTAACTATTTTGTGTGACATATCTCTCTGATTTAAGGGCATGAAAATTCAAAGTTTGAAAATTGCAAAATTTTCAAAATTTTCGCCAAATTTCCGATTTTTTCACAAATAAACGCAAGTGATATCGAAGAAATTTTACCACTATCATGAAGTACAATATGTCATGAAAAAATAATCTCAGAATCAGGGGAATACGTTGAAGCGTTCCAGAGTAATTACCTCATAAACTGACAGTGGTCAGAATTGAAAAAATTGGCCCGGTCACGAAGGCAAAAACAGGCTCTGGCGCGAAGTGGTTAATATCGCTTTATATCACAATAATAGCACAGCATACAGTCGAAAAATAATTTATAAAGGTCCCATGCTTAAAAAAAATATCTGCCTCACTTGAAAATTGTTCCCATGCTCCAGTACATCACATGATAAAATGAATGATGTCACTCAAAAGAACACCTCGTCCAGCAAAAAACAAGCCCGCATACGGCTATATCGATAGGCAAATAAAAAAGCTATGGCTCTTGGAATAAGGAGAGGAAAAAATGAAAGCACAAAAATGGAAATTTGACAAGTCGGGACGGAGTTAAAAGGTTTTCTCCAATATCAAAAGCTATCCTCTATCCATGAGGGGATAACCTACTGGTTGCTGTGGATCCAACTGTTTGGTTGAGGGACAATCAATAGAATAGGGCTCCGCCGAGGTGAGTCTGAATGGAGTCATATTTATTGTCCATGGAACTGCCGGAGACAACCGAGTACAGCACTTGGATATTACCGGCAATCCCATAGAACGGTGGTGGGGAACCTTATTTCTGCCAAGGGTCATTTGGATATTTATACCATCCTTCAGGGGCTGCATAAATCGTGCTCTAACTCCACCCTCAAAGTACATCCTGAGGCTGGCACTGGTGTCAGGACGTAATCTTTCATTGCACGCGCCTCAGCATTCAGCATACTGCATGTGTGTGCTCACAGGGCAAGCAGAAATTAAAGGACTGGCGGCCATAAAAATACAGCTGTAGGCCCAAGCAATGCAGTCCCCAGGAATCTGCCTGGGGACTGGATAAAAGGTCATCGAAGGCCTTAAATGGCTCGTGGGCCTAAGGTTCCCCACCTCTACCATAGGCAGTTAATTGATTGTAGTTGTGTGTTTTTGACTTCCACTGCATTCAGGTGGGGCTTTGCAGAGCCCAGTCTCTCAGGCCTTTGTCCAGATAATTCCTCAATGTATGCTGGACATCATCAACGATTACAGCCCCATAGATCCCTGTGTCTAAGAAACATAGCATAGTACATGTCTCGCCCAGGGGGAATATATGGGGGACTCGGTACCCGGGCCTTTACCTTCTGTGGGATGTCACGGCAGTCGGCTCCCGGGCCCATCCTCTGGGTCACTCTTCAAAAGGGGTTTAGTGTTTTTGTTAACAGTTTGTTTCATGACACCACCTGTGGTTTCTGGTAATAGTTACCAGTGCTGCTGCAGACCTCCGGGGGGTGATGGGATGGCAGCTGGGATGCTTCTGCTCCCCACAGGTGGAGCGGGCCCCCGGGGCAGAGTTGATAGATGGAATGCAGGGCGTTGTGGTGTAGGAGGGATGATGGCACAGCGTCAATAAATAACAGAGACAGTCAAGTGCGGTCCTCTGATTTTTACTCACTGTTGACAAGTTCCTCAGGTTACAGTGCACAGGTTACCGCTTCCCGCGTCGCACTGCGTTCCCCAAGCAGGGGTTCAGAAGTCCCTCCGGCAATTCGAGAGTACTTGTCGGGACCCCCCTTTCTATGTGTTCCTTTCTTCGGCCGACTTTCCGCGCTGGGTCTCTCCCTCCTGCCCTGCGCCTCACAAACTGAGCCCCAAGATGGCGTCCTCGGATCCTTCAGAGACACCTGGAGTTCCCTGGTCCTACAAGGCTACCTTTCCTGGCTGCTAGAATGCGAGTATGGCAACTGCACCATAAAAGTCAGAAGCCTCCGGTTTCGTAGCCGAGGCTTGAAGCGACACGACTAGCCCAGGGACTGGCTCCCTTCTTGCGGCCTGGTCCTTCTGACACCTGACAGATTAGGGCGTACGGGTGGCTTCCTGCTCCTTCCGTACCCCTGGGACCCCTTCAGTTACCGGAGCCTTCCTCCTCTGCTCCCCTCCTCTTCTCTCCTCCGCTGGGCCTCATTTACCAGGCCCGGTGAGGAGCAGGTGCTAGTCACAGTCCTCCGCCTACTACTACTTTTACACTCCCTCTAACTAAGATGGATCCCCTATTTATACTCCTAACCAATACTCCCCTAAACTCCTTCCACCACCCACACCCACTACATGGTTCCCCCTCACTCTGGTTCCCCCCACTCCAGCCAGGGACAGGGCTTAGCAGAACACAGTGCATCTTGCCCTTCCAGCCGGCCTGGAGCAGTGTAGTGTTGGATGCAGGTGTTGGGGTCCCAGGCTGTACCCTTTCCTTACCAGAGAGTGAGGCACCACAGGTTGTAGCACCTCTGTGGCGACTGAACCCGCGGGGGCGCCACATACACAGTAAGTTTTTTGGAAAGCAGTAAACCCTTTAACAACATTAGGTCATCATATTGAATAAGTTGTCATTAGTCTTGAGCGCAAGTGCTCGCTACTTGAGTTTGCATCGGGTACTCGGGTATGCACCATGTATCGCGGGTGCTCGAGTGACATGCTCGAGTCCCCACCCCGCATGTTTGACGGTTGTTAGACACCCAAAAAAAACATGTGGGGATCACTTGTGCATGGCAGGAAATCCTCGCAAGGTTATGCCAAGCTTATGGGGCGGAGACTCGAGCATGTCACTCGAGCACCCACGATACTCGGTGCGTACCCAAGCACCTGATGCAAACTCAAACATTTTTTTTTTTTACTTTTGAAAAAATTCCAACCCTAACCCTAGCACAACCCTAACACTAACACAACCCTAACCCTAGCATAACTCTAACCGTAGCATAATCCTAACCCTAGCACAACCCTAACCTTAACACAACCCTAACCCTAGAGTTTATTTTTTACCCCGTTCCTCGTGCGGTATAAGTGATTAGATGACTTTATTCTTCGGGTCAGTGCGATTACAGCGATACCAGATTCATATCAGGTTTTTATGATTGACAGCTGTCACACACTAAAAAAAACTTTTTTTTGCAAAGACTAGTTTTTGCATCGCCATATTTTGAGAGCTATAATTTTTCCATATTTCTGCCGACAGAGTCATATGATGGCTTATTTTTTGCGGGACAAGTTGACGTTTTTATTGGTGCCATTTTCAGGCATGTGACATTTTTTGATCACTTTCTATTCTGATTTTTGGGAGGCAGAATAAACAAAAACCAACAATTCAGGAATTCTTTTGTTGTTTTTTTTATGCCGTTCCACGTGTGGTAACATTGATAAGGCAGCGTTATTCTTCGGGTCAGTACGTTTACAGAGATACCCCATTTATATCGTTTTTTTATGTTTTGGCGCTTTTACACAATAAGAACTATTTTATAGAAAAATAATTTTAAATTTTTCGGCTGATGGAGCTGTATGGCAGCTTGGTTTTTGCAAGACAAGATGATGTTCTCAGCAGTACCATTTTTATTTACATCAGTTTTTTTTATTGCGTTTTATTCCATTTTTTGTTTGGCGGTATGATGATAAAGCACCGTTTTTTGTTCCCTTTTTAAATTTTTTTTTTACCATGTTCACTAAAGTGGTTAACTAGCGTGACAGTTTTATAGATCAGGTCGTTCTGGACGCTGCAATACCATATATGTGTACTTTTATTGTTTTTTTTTGTTTTTTTTCATAATAATATTAATTGATGGGTACATTATATTTTGATTTTTTGGGGATTCTTTTTTTCATTTTTTTTTTATATTTAAAAAAAAAAAAAAAATTTTCACTTTCTTACACTTTTTGGACTTTTACACATTGTCCCACTATGGGACTTTTAACATTCAGATCAACATTATAGCACAGGAATGCAGCAGCATCCCTGTGCTATACAGGCTGTCAGCGCTGCACAGGCTGAAGATACTTTGGTCATGCACTGCGCATGACCAAAGTAACTTTCTGCCTCCTAGTGACCCGGATGTTGTCATGATGACATCGGGTTGGCATGACAACATCCGGCACCGAGCCACAGACACCGTGGGACCCCGGAGAGGAGGTAAGTATCAGCGTTTACTTCCCCTTGCCCCCGCAATGCTGCAATCGACTTCTATCGCAGCATTGTGGGGGGTTAATGTGCCGGGAGCGGTGCGGGACCACTCCCTGCACATAGCACCAGGTGTCAGCTGTAACTATCGCTTGTGTGCGGGCGCGATTGCATTCTGCATAATAGTACATCCCTGGTCCAATAGGCCAAGGGCACAGGGACGTACTATTAACACAAATCTCGGAAAGGGGTTAAAAAGGTCTGCAGCATTGTAGCCGCTGAACGTTTGCCTATGATGAATGAAGTATTACAGATTGGAGAAGGTCACAGTCGTCAGACTCCTACTGTTGCAAGTACGCCAGTAGGCTTACAAGCGGCTATACGAGTTACGTGAATTCTTGGAATCCTGGGGGAACATTACTCAGGGCGACCATTGATCATAGCTTCCACAGTCATAGGATGGATCAGCTTTTAGGCACACACAACGCTGACAGGGTCTCAAATAACAGTTGAACACAGTTGTTTAATTGAAGTGCAAGTCCAGCGCATAAAACAAATCTTTTTAGCAACAGGCTTTCAGTACAATTAAAATAGTCAATAATCAGATCTCTTCACAGGGGCACAGTGGTTATAGGGCATAACTCTATTCCTTTAACCTGCAGTGAGGTGGAGAGGGGGAGTTTGGTGAGAGGAATGAGTGATGCGTTACAATTCTCTCACTCTCTCATCTGCTAATAATCGCTCTAACTCCTAGCTGCCAGTACAGGGTCTCTCTCTAATTACTTTTGTAATATTCACTTGCCTTAGTTTTTAGCAATGTGTCAGTCGGCGAACGATCTGACACAAAGAGCCGGCTCCCTGCTGTGACTGATGGGAGCCGGCACCCCAGTGAGAGCCACTAACTTCTTTGAATGGGGTGTAAAATCGCTGTGTTCTGCGTTCGTAACTCCGCCCACCCGAGCCAAATTCTGCCCACTCTTCAATTTAATTGGCTAGTTGTGAGTGGGCGGAGTTTTGGTAATATGTGGGCGGAGTTTCGGGGGCATCTACATCATCTTAGAAGAACCAGATCACCAAAAAGAGCCAGACTACCCATCACTATTACATTCCTGTGAGACTCAGAAAACACATACTTGTTCCTTCTGGCTACTCCCAGAACAATAAACAACTTCCCCACAATCCCCCTGGGGCTCTGCTAACCACTTCCTGTCTTACATGGCTTTGTTAACTCCTCTAGTTGCTGGATGCTTTTGAAACAACAGCACCACTTCTGCCTGTCACACTACCATTCAACAGATAAATAATTTTAGTGACAGGCTGTCACTTTACCTGAATACCAGTTTGCCCTATTAGTGGCTTTGGTAAAGAGCACAGAGTCTGCATTTCTAACTTATTTAATATTAGAACTACTATAGGGCTTTACAGTGGGTACAGAAAGTATTCAGACCCCTTTAAATTTCTCACTCTTTGTTTCATTGCGGCCATTTGGTAAATTCTAAAAAGTTCATTTTTTTCTCATTAAAGTACACTCTGCCCCCCATCTTGACTGAAAAAAAACAGAAATGTAGATATTTTTGCAAATGTATTCAAAAGAAAAACTGAAATATCACATGGTCATAAGTATTCAGACCCTTTGCTCAAACACTCATATTTAAGTCACATTCTGTCCATTTCCTTGTGATCCTCCTTGAGATGATTCTACTTCTTCATTGGAGTCCATCTGTGTTTAATTAAACTGATAGGACTTGATTTGGAAACGCACACACCTGTCTATATAAGACCTCACAGCTCACAGGGCATGTCAGACCAAATGAGAATCATGAGCTCAAAGCAACTGCCCAAGGAGCTCAGAGACAGAATTGTGGCAAGGCACAGATCTGGCCAAGGTTACAAAAGAATTTCTGCATTACTCAAGGTTCCTAAGAGCACAGTGGCCTCCATACCATAATCCTCAAATTGAAGAAGTTTGGGACGACCAGAAGTCTTCCTAGACCTGGCCGTCCAGCCAAACTGATCAATCGTGGGAGAAGAGCCTTGGTGACAGAGGTAAAGAAGAACCCCAAGATCACTGTGGCTGAGCTCCAGAGATGCAGTAGGGAGATGGGAGAAAGTTCCACAAAGTCAACTATTACTGCAGCCCTCCACCAGTCGGGCCTTTATGGCAGAGTGGCCAGACGGAAGCCTCTCCTCAGCGCAAGACATATGAAAGCCCGCATAGAGTTTGCTCAAATCCCCAAATCCAGGTGTGAAAAACTTGTTGCATCATTCGCAAGAAGACTCATGGCTGTACTAGCTCAAAAGGGTGCTTTTACTCGATACTGAGCAAAGGGTCTGAATACTTGTGACCATGTGATACATTTCAGTTTTTCTTTCTTAATAAATTTGCAAAAATTTCTACATTTCTGTTTTTTTTCAGTCAAGATGGGGTGCAGAGTGTACTTTAATGGGAAAAAAAATGAACTTTTTAGAATTTACCAAATGGCTGCAATGAAACAAAGAGTGAAAAATGTAAAGGGGTCTGAATACTTTCTGTTCCCACTGTATCTGAGATTAAAAATGCAAAAAGGCTTGATAAATAGCTCTGCATGTCTCCTGAATATTAATTCATTGTATACTGCACAATCATGACTCCTCTATCTTCTCATGATAAATGTCTTATATAATTAAGTTGTTTTCCTTACCGAAGCCACCGCACATTTCATTTTATTATCATGTGTTATCAAAAGCCTATGAAATATTCACATCAGTGATTACTCTGTATAAGAATAACACTATGACATAGTCTAGGAAAGTATTAATGCCATGTATAATGGATACAGCCTGGTATGTCTAGGCAACAGTCAAATGCATGGATCATTAGCTGCATCAACAGAACTAATCAACAATTTCATTCAATTAGTTATAAGTTGACGTACTTTAACAAATTACCTCCACCAAAAAAATGAGATGCAGTCAACAAATTAAATTAATAAATCAGTTAGGAATCATATCTACATAAGGCTTCATGAAGAGAGAAGATTCTGCCAGCAAGCTAGGTAAATGTAAAATAGAATCTCCACTTTTTATCTCATTGTAGTTTTTAATTTTTAATTCTGTGCTGATTAATTTCTTATTATATTTTTAGTGATCAGAGCTTACTTACTTTTTTTCTGATACATACAGAGCTCAGCATAAATGAGTACACCCCATTTGAAAAGTAAGTTTTTTATAAGTGTCTCACTGAATACAAGATCAATTTACAAAATGTTGACAAGACTGAGTTTTGTGGAAAATATCTTAACCCATAATATAAAAGTAAGGTGAATGATATAACGTATGATACAAAATCTTCAGTTTCACTCAAATTAGTTGAGGCCAAAATGAATACACCACATATCACATATATCAAAAACTACTACACGTAGTATTTTTTATGACTTCCATGATTTTTAAGGACTTTACAAGTTGGCGACATAGATGTTGCACTATCTTTTTCCATCAATGAAATGTAGCTCCCCGACTCACGCAGCATCAGCAACACTCACGCAGCACCACATAAACACACAGCCACCACCATGTTTCACTTTGGGCACAGTGCTTTTAGAAAAAGGAATTTAGAAAAATGCATTGTGCCTACAGTGAAACATGGTGGTGGCAGTGTCCTTATGTGGGGCCGCATGAGTGTTGCTGGTGTAGGAGAGCTACATTTCATGGAATCATGAATTCACAAATGTTCGGCCTTTTATTGTAAAAGAAGATACGACTATCACTCTGTGCCCTTGGTAGATGTGCACTTTCCTACATGCCAATGAAAAACCAAGAGACCTGAACTGGAATGTAAATTGGTGTGCATGCAGCATGTAAGACCACATTCACACATGGCCACTAAAAAGAAAAAAACACCAAAGACAGAAATACAATACACAAATACCCTGCAGTAAATAAATAAATCGCAATAGTGCCGTAAAATAATAAAGAGTACTTAGTTAACATAATTTTGATCAAAATAATGTGATAGCCATCCCGCCTTGTCACGGCGACCCTTATGGGACAGTCCTAACTCTAATTTTTAAAACCTTACTGTTTGTCAAGTGACGTACATGTGGATAAGGGCAGAGAGACTGAACCAACAGTTTCCTTAGCAGCACAGCAGTTCACAGTCTTCCCAGTAGTACAGGACAGCACAGTTCTAAAGCAAAGGCACATTAATGAACACAGCATTCTTTACAGCACAGTGAGATGGAGGAGGGGGGGGGTTGCTGAGGGAGATGATCCCTGTGACACCATTTCTTCCAGTCCTTATCTTTCTGCTTGACAATACTCTGCACTGCTAGTTCAGGAACTCTACCTGACCTGTGCTTAGCTTCACTCCTGACTTGAATCTTTTTCACTGCAGGAGCGCTTCTGTCAGATGCAGAACACGCACACCACCTTTCTCTTCAGCTCCAGCCAGACAGTAAACAACCACAATCCCCCTGGGGCTCTGCTAAAGCACTCCCCTTCTCCTGTGACTGTGTTAACCCCTCTAGTTGCTGGATGCTTCTGGAGCACAACACTTTCTGTCTCATGTGCTTGTGTTACTGCTAATAGCACTACTTCTGCATGTCACAGTATTGTATTTCTGTCTTTGGTGTTTTTTTCTGTTTAGTGGCCATGTGTGAACATGCTCTTACATGCTGCATGCACACCAATTTACATTCCAGTTCAGGTCTCTTGGTTTTTTCAGTCTAATGTGTACAAGCACATGCGATTTATTTATTTACTGCAGGGTATTTGTGTATGGTATTCTGTCCTTGTTTTTTTTTCTACATGCCAATGATCCAAAACACATATGTGTTGCATTTCTGAAGAAAAACAGGGTGAAAGTGATCTAGTGGCCAATGATGTCTTCTGATCTGAACCCAACCAAACACCTATGGTGAATTTTGAAGAGATAAGTTGAGCATCACTCTCTATCCAGTATCCAGGCTCTAAAAGAGGTCAATCTTGAAGAATGAAAAAAGGTAGATTTTGTTCATTCCATGCTTATAAAACTTGGTGCTGTCCTTAAAAATCATGGATGTAATACAAAATACTAGATGTAGTTGTTTTAGATGTGGGGTGTATTCAATTTTGCATCAACTAATTTGAGTAAAACTGAAGATTTTGTAATGAAAGCTATATTATTAACACAACTTTCATGTTATGGGTTAAAAAAATGTGATATGAATTTCAGTCTTGTCAACATTTTGTAAATTGTTCTTGTGTTCAGTAAGATAATGATTAAAATCTTACTTTTCAAAGGGGGTGTACTTATTTATGTTGAGCACTGTAGATCCAAATGCCTTTGATGGACCTATATTTGGAAAATAACACTGTGGTTGCTTGCAGCCATCATTAGAGGGAACTTACTGCATACTGGTATTATTCAAAATGTGTTTGATTCAATGTGTTCATGTTTTTGAGTCAATTGTGGCTGTGTGCCCACTATGAATTTTTTAAACGTTTTCGCAGCAGCAATTCCGCTGCAGAAACACTTAAAAAACGCTTGGTAGAAGGTCTGCAATGTTCCCCAATGATAATCCGCATGTGCTGTGCACATGCTGCGGAAATTTCCGCTGCGGATTATCATTGCGGAAAAATCCACAGCACTACCAATTATTTTGCGGAATCGCGGCGTTTTCGCCGCCATTGACTTGCATTGGAACACCTGGAATCCGCATCACTGCATCTGCCCATGCAGATATCATGCAGATTCAATGTGCGGATGGTACCCGACTCTCCTTCAGACCCGGGTACCATAGTACCTGTAAGAAAAGAATAAAATAAAAAATATACATTATACTTACCTTCTGATGGCCCCTGGTCTCCACAGCGTTCCGTCCTGGCTTGCCGGCAGCTTGCAGTGGACTAAAAGGATCTGCAGTGACGTAATTTACTCATGTGACAGGTCACGCGACCGCTGACGTCGGCGGTCACGTGACCCGTCACATGACGAAATGACGTCACCACAGGTCCTTTAGTCCACCGCGAGCTGCTGGCAAGCCAGGACGGATCGCTATGGGATCATCAGAAGGTATGTATAATGTATATTTTTTACTTTTTACCATTCTTTTACGGTCACATTATATAAATCCATGCCGTTTGCATGGATTTATATATTGTGACCAAGTTGTCAAGCACTTTCCAAGTGATGCTAAAATCGACAACCGGAAATGCATGTGAAAAACGCTTCACTTCCGCTTGTCCCTGGCAGGAAAAACGTATGTAAAATCTGCATGCGTTTTTTCTGCCAGGGAGATGCAGAAACGCTCAGGAAAAATCCGGAGCATTTCTGCATCGTGGGCCTTACAGAAGCAAAAGTTAGGTGGTGCTCTAATGGTTAGTGTCTGGTGATGTGAGGAATGTACACATTCACCTGTAACACGGGATGCAGCACCGATTAGTAACCCGTTCAGGAGCTGAGAGTGAAAAGGGTATGTTCACACTAAGCGTTTTTTCATCGTTTTTTATGCTTGTTTTTATGCAAATTTTCAGCTGCTTTTTATAGTACCAGCAAAGTCTGAGATTTCAGAAATCTCATGCACACACATTGGTTTTTGTGTCATCAGTATTTTGTGTTTTGCATGTATTTTCGCACAATTGAGCATGTCACTTCTTTCAGCATTTTTTCAGCGTTTTTCACCCATTGAAAGTAATGGGTGGGTAAAAAATGCCTAGTGTGAACATAGCCATCAGGTTTTGCTGCGTTTTTAGTGAAGAAAAGCAAGTGCAGCAGTATGTGAAACTCATTAATTTTTGTGATTTTCCCAAGTTTACCATCTTGTCTTGGTCACCTGAGATAGCAGTTAGGATTAGTACAGTTTAATTAAATTGGTGATGCGTACAAAGTAAACTTTGGTGGACCACATATTGTTCGATCTCACACCTTGGTCAGGCAGTGTTGTACACATCACTAATTGACTTAAAGGGGTATTCCCATTTCCAAGATCCTATCCCAATATGTAGTAGGTGTAATAATAATAATATTAGCAAATACCTCTAATTAGAAATGTAGTATAGTATTTTTGACTCGCTATGTCTCTTTCCTCAAGTGCAGGCATTGCAGGTACTTAGGTATCCATGGTTATGTTCACTGATAAAGTGACAGTTAGTTAGCTAGCTGCTAGTGGTTGTAACTGTGGATACCTAAGGTCCTGTATTGCCTGTACATGAGGTAAGTGGCATAGTGAATCAAAAATACTATACTACATTTCTAATTGGCGGTATTTGCTAATATTAATATTATTACACCTGCTACATATTGGAATAGGATCTTGGAGATGGGAATATCCATTTAAACTGTACTAATCCTAACTGTGTCTGACAAAGGTGTGAAATTGATCAATGCCTGAGCAACTCAATGGCTGATCAAAGTGTGAAAGTTAAACAGTGTCTTACAAACTCAATGCACTGCCATTGGTAATCTGTGTCCATGCTTCTGTGGTGGAAGCAAAAGTGAACTTTGGGATCCTGAAAAATGCAGCAAAAATGCACCATAAAAACTTACTAAAACCTGCATTTTTGCCACAGCTTCTTTCCTGCCAAGAGATCAGATTTTGCTGTAGAAAAAAAAACGCTGAAAAAACGCCTAGTGTGGACATACCTTTAAAGTGTTCAGAGTTGTGGAAAGGTGCCAGTGCACTGTTCGATAAAACAAGGAGATGCAACAGCAAGTATAAGGAGATACCTTTATTAGAAGTCTTCCAAGCACAAGCAAGCACAATCAAGTTTTGCTCCGGGCTGGAGCTTTCACCTGGTGAAAGGTAAAGGTACCTCCTTATACTTGCTGTTGTACCACCTTCTTTTATAAAGCAGCACTCCGGAGTCTTTCTGCGACTCTGAGGTTGCTTTTAATGGCCAATTGAGCAGTTGATGGCAAGTATCAAGCTTTCGGGACTACTCATGTCTCTTCATCATGCATGGATTTCATGGCTAAAATAGTTGAAGAGTCAAAAAATTATGCACAAGAAGACACAGAAATAATGCAGTAAATAGAAAAAGTTATGTGAAGCAGAATTATCCATATGGGAAGGGGAAAACATTTGTAGCAGAAAATATTGGAGCAGTTCAGAGATAATGAGTATGAAAGTTTTATTGTCTACTGATTAAGGTCTGATCAAGGGTTGTGATGCCCCCACCAGGTTTCAGGGCACATTTCTTAACAGATGTAGAATCATGACATTAATCCATGGGACACATTCATTGGTACATTATACATAACAAGAATACATATTTGCACATACATTACACAAAAATATACACATACATTATAGATTAAAATGAAAATACATATGTACAGATACAAATACATTCTGTGATTGTGTTATAAGGGCACTACAAGATCTGAACAAAAAGCATATTCAAATAACTTAGGAATGTAGAACACAACCTCAGTTTTACTACAGAGACAAGTCAAAGGTTTAACTACTTGGCTGGAATGCAATACACCTCATTTTTGGGCTAAAGTTATTCCCTGGAAAGTAGAAAGCATGGCTACATAGTATAGTGCTGATTTCAATTTCATTACCCATTTTAAACCACAAGAATGAATACAAGGGAGCATACAACATAGTATTTTTTGTAAAGATAAAGCTAAACTGACAAACAATACAGGGACAAATTAAAGATAAAATAACAGGGCTAATCTACTATATACGGCAGTGGCACAGACAAATATGCTATAAATAATTTGGGGTTATCAGATAAATTGTTGAATTGATACTGGTGGAGCACGGCTAGAATCCAAAGGCCACCGGAGGAGCATGAGCGGGACACAGCAAGTAGTAGTTGAAGTTCTTGGAAACTGCACTAGGAAAAGTAGGAAAAAAACAGAAAGGAGTTGGAACAGTCTGGGTAAGACAATTCTCAGGAGCTGGAGACTGGAACTAGACTAAAGGCGAGACACAATACTCACACAATGAGTGAGAGTTCCATATGGCTTTAAGTAGGCCAAAATAGGAAACAAGATGACTTTCCCTGGATCAACATCAGCCATCTTAGTAAAGGTCGACTGCAGAAACACAATAGCAGACTTCAGAGAAGCAAACAACCTGTAAAAACCAAACGGTGCATACTTTTATATGAAACCCAAATGCAAAAATGATTTTTAGCCCCAAATATGTGCATTTATGTAAAAAAAAATCAAATTGGTGAACAACCCCTTTTATTACTTGGAACAGAATTTGCATTCTTAACCAGGTCTCAAAGTTTAAGGAAGTCCAAAAGATCTTCGTCTATACCTTTATCTCGTCTGGGACAGTTTTAGACAAGTAATATGACTGAGGACCTGTTACAGATTTTGCATTGTTATTAAGAATCTTAAGTCAATAGGTGAACCCAGCAGCAGTTGTTCAACTTCCTCCAGATTCTCCTCAGAAAAATTAAGCGTGACCCACAGTCCTTGAAATATACGAATATTACAGGGTCTTCAAGCATTGGCCACTTTATTCATCCTCTTTCTATTTTAACTAATAGATGAAAGTCCTGAGACCTTTCTATATGAGAAAAAAAAATATTTTTTGTTGTTGCCGATAGCCAATCACAATTCATTTTACTAGAACTGTTTCAGATCTTGAAACCAATCAGATCCAAGCTTTTATTTTTTTAGACACTTTTGATAAATAAAACCAATTCTCTTTCTTCCCCATCCCCCCATCCTTCCCTTTTGAGTTGGGTCAGCCACTTAGCTTTCCAATGTCTGACATTAAGCTTTTTCTTACATTTTCAAATTATAGGAAGATAACTTGTCATTTCTAAGAAGTAATGCAGTTGTGTTTTCTCTATTATTTTTAAATTAAAATTTTAATAAAACACAGTTACCGGTTGGCAACATTCCCAGAAATTAAAGTGTAAATTTGAAATTGTAATTAAAATGTTTAAAATTCAAATATCGAGGCATATTAATGATTGCGGTGAATGCTCATGTTCTACGCGAGTCTAAACTCAATTACTGAAGTGGCCTTTTGTAACTGAGGAAACAATAAATGTATTAAATTTTACAGGAACCTTCCAGATTTATGGATGGATGAGTAAAGTAAATTAGAATAATTTGGACCAGAAAATATTATTGAGGTCCACAGAACATTGAATATCAAGTGTCTGCTCTACACGTGTCACTAAGTATTGGCAGGACATACTGTCCAGCAAAGGCTTGTTCCATTCTGGAGAAGTAATTTAGAAATGATCACATTATAAAATATATCTGTGCATGTCTTCGTGTACATTGGTTTGGTTGTCCAGCTGTGAATTAAATTGTCTGTACCCCGTCAAAAAAAGTCTTAATAACTGCTCTTGGATGCCTGACTAAGGGGTTGCAAACCAACATACTTACAGTACGTTCCCTTGGTAGAGGTAATCATCCCATAAAGTGACTGGTACATGAAAAAATATGGTGTTCAATTAAAAGGGGTTTCCAACCCCAGGGCAAACTTCTGCAAGGAGTGCGGATTGCTGAATACTAACAGTCTGGATTTGGCTCTTCTACTCGGTTCGAGTTGTCGACATGATCTCAAGCATACAATTTGCATATTGTAGTGATCTGATGACTGCTGGAACAGGCTAGCAAAGTTGAATCCTAACGGTTTGTGCACATGACGCGCCCCCTGGGCCGTGGGGTACTCGGTAGCCGGGCCGCTCTGTGACCCAGGGCGGTCAATAAAAGGGGGCTAAAGAAAAGGGAATAAAGTTTTTATATAATGTTCGTGACGCCACCTGTGGTATGCGGCTAAATGGGGCCGCCGCTGTGGTGCAGATCCTCTAGAGCTGTTGGTGATGCAGCAGAGTTGGTTCAGCTCTCCACAGGTAGAGCTAAGCTTCAGGGCGGTGCAGTGATGAATAATGAGGTAGATGTTGCTGTGCAGTGTAGTGCAGGGGATGGCGCAGATAATAATGCTAGGAAACAGTGCGGTGCAGTCTTCAAGGTTTACTCACAGTTGTTGCACTCCAGGTTACCAGGACCAGGGTAACCTCCCACGTCATCCTGTGTTTACCAAGGCAGGGGTTCAGCAAACTCCCAGGTGTTTCAGGAGTACATAACGGGACCCCATTCTGTGTTCCTTCCTCGGCCGTCTTCCTACGCTGTCTCTCACCCTCCTGCCCTGCGGCTCGCAACCAGTGTCCCAAGCCGGTAACCTCGGATCTTGGCGGGCAACCTGCAGTCCCCTGAATCCTATATGGCTACCTTTTCGGCGATGTAGCTGCGGCTGTGAGCAACTGCACCCTGAAAGTACAGAAGCCTCCAGTTTCTAGCTGAGCCTTGTAGTTCTCCACTAGTTAGGGGCCGGTCCCCTTTGCGGCCTGATCCCTCCGCGCTCTGGTAGATTCGGGCGTACGGGTGGCTTCCGCACTCGCCGTGCCCCTGGGATCCCCTCTCTTCTGGAGCCTTCCTCTGCTCCCTTCCTTGTCCTGACAGTCCTCCTGGGCCTCTCAACTTAGGCCCGCTCCTCTCCTCTCCTCTGAGCAGAGCTCCTACAGAGCTCCTGCTCCCACTCCGTCTCCTCATTATGTCTTCTCTGACTGGACACACTCTCCCAAGATGGTTCCCCTTTTTATACTCCTACTGAAGTGCTCCCCTGTACTTCTTCCTCCACCCACACCCACTACATGGTTCCACCCTCCAGCTAGGGACCAGGGACTGTGCTCTCCCTTAGGAGCAACCTCGCCCTTCCCTCTGAAGTGGAGTGTAATGGATGCAAGTGGGTGGGTCCCGGGTAGTACTCCATCCTTACCTGAGAGTGGGGTACCACACCTCTGGGTGAGATGCAGTACCTCTGTGGCGAATGAACCCGCAGGGGCACCACATACATGATCGATTATGTCAGAAGAGTGCTATCTGTGGTTTTCATGGATAGCAATCATACACATAATATTCTATGGAGCTGTGCAAGTCTGAATTTTTCCTCTGACCGAGAGACATGTTGGATTTTGATCCGAGTGCTGGATCAAAATCGGCAATGCAAGTTTATGGGTCCATGGGAAACATCCTATGACATTCGAGTGCGGTTCGATTTTCATGGACTGACTGAATGGAGTGGGTGGAGAAACTTTTTTTTTGTTTACCTCTGAGAAAAACTGATGCCACTCTGATCAAACACTGATCCAAATAATCAGATCGTTTTTCTTGAATGGAGAGAAAACGGTTGTGTGCACCTGCCCTAACATTGTGTATAGTACACACTGTTAGTATTCAGCAAGCTGCACTGCTTGCTGAAAGTTTGTGTTGATGAAGGCTCCTTAGTAGTGTTGAGCGATACCTTCCGATATCAGGAAATATCGTATCGGATTTGATCGGACCGATACCCAAAAAGTATCGGATATCGCCAATTCCGATACCGGAAACCAATGCAAGTCAATGGGACACAAATATCGGAATGAAAATAAACCCTTTCTTTCCTTGTAGGTTAATTCTACATGAAGGAAAACAACTAAGAATAATGTAGAATGTATTACGCGAAAAGCCGGCAATTCATCAGCGGCATACAACGGTACCCGACAATTTACAACAGAAAGAATAGAGCTTCACACATAGATTAGATAGATAGAAACATGTCAGTCACATATATATGAAGTACAGTGACAGTGTTGCTTACTGTACTTGTCATTTAGTGTAAAGGATTTATTTAAAAAAATAATAGTGTTTTCATGCACCGTCTCTTTAAAAAAGCCGGCCGGCAATTCAGCAGCGGTACCCGACAATTTAGAATAGAAGGAATAGAGCATCACACATAGATTAGATAGATAGAAACATGTCAGTCACATATATATGAAGTGCAGTGACAGTGCTGATTACTGTACTTGTCATTTAGTGTTAAAATAAAGGATTTATTTAAAAAAAAATTGGCGTGAGGTTCCCCGTAATTTTAGGCTCTAGCGGAGGTTAAGCAGACAGCTGTGGCAGATGTTTGAAGCCTGGGAAGGGGGTAATACCCACGGAGCTTCCCAGGCTACTAATATCAGCCCCCAGCTGAATATCTAACCTTTACTAGCTTTAAAATGGGGGACCCCCCAAAAAAATGATGTGGGGTCCCCCCTAATTTAATAGCTAGCAAAGGCTAGGCAGACAGCTGGGGGCTGATATTAATAGCCCAGGAAGGGTGCCATGAATATTGGCCCCCTCCCAGGCTAGAAACATCAGCCGTCAGCCGCCCCAGAAATGGCGCATCCATAGGATTCAGCCTGTCATCCCGCAGACACTGAGAAGCACAGGCATGCTTGCGCTCCTCAGTGTCTCTCTGTGACGGCATCCAGATGAGCCGAGTTCATGTCCAATGAACTCGGCTCACCTCATGCACGTCACTGACAGTGTGGGAAAATTCTCCTGCACTCAGCGCTTCAGCATGAGAATTTTCCCACGCTGTCAGTGACGTGCATGAGGTCAGCTGAGTTCATTGGACATGAGCTCACCTCATGCACGTCACTGACAGCGTGGGAGAATTCTCACGCTGAAGCGCTGAGTGCATGCCTGTGCTTCTCAGTGTCTGCGGGATGACAGGCTGGATGGCAGCGTTATGCTGCGGTCCAGCCTGTCATCTCGATGTAGCAGAGCTGAAGCTGTCGTGGGAACCATGGAAAGGTAAGGATGATGTTGCTTTATTATTTTTCTTTTATTGCAGGAGATCGTTGGCTTCAGCTAGAATGGGCGTGATGGTAAGTATGGTTTAATTTAGAACAATAAAGAATTGTGTGTTTATTTCAATTAAAGGACTTTTTTCTGGGTGTTGTGTTTTTTTTAAATACTTTACTAGAAATTCATGGTGGTCATGTCTAATATTGGCGTGACCCCATGAATTTCGGGCTTAGGGCCAGCTGATAATGCCAAGCTGGCCCTAACCCCTTTATTACCCAGTGAGCCACCGCACCAGGGCCCTGGATGAGTTGGGTACAGCGCCAGAAGATGGCGCTTCTATGAACGCTCCATTTTCCGGGGTGGCTGCGGACTGTAATTTGCAGCGGGGGTGGCCCAGAAAGCTTGGGCCTCCCTGCGCTGCGGATTCCAGCCCCCAGCTGCCTAGTTGTACCTGGCTGGACACAAATATACTGCGAAGCCCCACGTCAATTTTTTTTAATTATTTCATGAAATAATTTAGAAAAAAAGGGCTTCCCTATATTGTTGTGTCCGGCCAGGTACAAATAGGCAGCTGGGAGTTGGGGGCAGTCCGTTCCTGCCTGCTGTACTTGGCTGGACACAAATATAGTGCGAAGCCCCACGTCAATTTTTTTTTAATTATTTCATGAAATAATTAAAAAAAAAGGGCTTCCCTATATTGTTGTGTCCGGCCAGGTACAAATAGGCAGCTGGGAGTTGGGGGCAGCCCGTTCCTGGATTCTGTACCTGGCTGGCATACAAAAATATGGCGAAGCCCACGTCAAAATTTTTGGGAAAAAATAATTAAAAAATAAATAATAATTTAGGGACTGCATCTTTATTAACCCCTCAAGTGTCATTTAGTGTTAAAATAAAGGATTTATTAAAAATAAAATTGGCGTGGGATCCCCCATAATTTTAGTCTCTAGCAGAGGTTAAGCAGACGGCTGGGGCAGATGTTTGAAGCCTGGGAAGGGGGTAATACCCACGGAGCTTCCCAGGCTACTAATATCAGCCCCCAGCTGAATACCTAGCCTTTACTAGCTATTAAAATGGGAGACCCACAAAAAAAATGACGTGGGGTCCCCCCTATTTTAATAGCTAGCAAAGGCTAGGCAGACAGCTGGGGACTGATATTAATAGCCCAGGAAGGGTGCCATGAATATTGGCCCCCTCCCAGGCTTGAAACACCAGCCGTCAGCCGCCCCAGAAATGGCGCATCCATAGGATGCGCCAATTCTGGCACTTAGCCTCGCTCTTCCACGCTGCCCTGGTGCGGTGGCAGGGGGTAATAGTGGTGGGGTTCATGTCAGCGCCAGCTGCCATGAAGCCCAGGTTAGTAATGATGGGCGTCTATAAGACATCCCCATTACTAACCTACAAAGTGTTAAAAATAAAAAACACACACTACACCCAGAAAAAAATAATTTATTTGAAATAAAACACACCATTTTATTTAATTCTTAGTTTACTAAAAAAAAAATGGTTACCTGTCCACGTTCCAGCGCTGATCTCCCATGCACAGCTGTCACATCTGGAGATGGTGACAGCTGTGCATGGCTGCTGTAAGCTCACACTGCCGGGAACACGTCCGGGAGCCACTGACTGAGGTCACCGGTACAGCAGGGCCGTAAAGGAGCTAACCGGAGCAGCGCTGCCTGAACTCCGGCGAACCCACTTATGCAATGACGGGGCTGCTTTACGGCCCCGTCACTCTAGCGGTGGCAGCGGTTCAGAGCGGTCACTTTCTATGTGGCTGCTCTAAACTGGAGATCTTCGTGGGACACTCGTGGACTACTACGGAGGGGTAAGGATAAGGTTGTGGTTTATTATTTTATATTTTATTACATGAGATCGATGGCTTCGGGGAATTAGGTGTCTAGGTGAGTATAGGTGTATTTTTTTATTTTTTACTTTATTTTAGGTGGCGATCGGCGGGGACAGGTAATGTATAAACTAATTTATTTTAGGTAACCACTGGCCACCAATGAAATGTATTTAATATTTATTGGGGACCAACAACCCCCCAAAAAAATATGGGGGCTTAAATAAAACATGTATAGGGGCAAAAATATAAAACTATGGGGGACAAAATAACATATGGGCCAGTTTAAAGGGCAATTTAAATAGCAGGATCAGGCTGATGGGAACTACTCCCATCAAGCTGATCCTGCTGGCACGAGTGGACGGGGGACAGACATAGACCGATGGGAGTAGTAGTGTCACATCGGCCTATGTCTGCCTGCACGCACACACCCGCACACACCCGCACACACACCGCACACACACCGCACAGACTCCCACACACACCAATCATGACGGGTCTGATGGTCTGGGAGGTGAGGCTGACCTGTGCGGCCGTGGGAATGTTCATGTGAGTTCATGCAATGCAGTCAAGCATGAACTCACATGAACCCTCTGAGGGCACCGCGGCTACTTCAAATGAACAGCTGATCGGCATCACCTGATACCTCAGCTGTTCATTTGAAATAACCGGCGGGAAAGCGCAGCACAGAACGGGAAAGCCGGCGGTGAAGTCTTTTCACTGCCGGCTTCCCCGCCCGGGTCCTTCGCTCCCCGCTCCTTGGTGCTGTGCTCCCCGCCCGGTCCTAACTTACGATCAGGATGGGGGGAGCGGAGGATCGGGGTGGGAGGCTGTGGAGAAGCAGTATGGGGCTGTGTGATTGTTTAAAAGCCGGCGACTTTTTACCGCCCGCCGGCTTTTGAACAATCAGGAGAATTCTCTCACGCTGGGATGGCATTCTGATGACAGGCTGGATCGCAGCTGAGCGCTGCCATCCAGCTTGTCATCCTTCAGAGACACTGCAGAGCGCAGGCATTATGGGAACTTCCGATTCCGGTATTCGATATTGTAAAAGTATCGGAATTAAGTATCGTAATTCCGATACCGCGAATATCGGCCGATACCCGATATTTCAGTATCGGAATGCTCAACACTATTTATCACTAATTTCCACATTAAGTCAGTCCAATAGTTTCAAGTTGCAAGTACTAAAGCACCAAGGCAGTTAGCAGAAATCTCTATGCTGTGTCTATGGCTTGGCTGAAAACATGCAACAGCACCCTCTAGTTTCTGCAGATGCTAAAAAAATAAGTATAATCTAAAAAAAAAGTTGTAAAAAAAGGCTCTTTTAGTGTTGTGAACAGGGTAGATAGATGGCTTTAAACACAAGTAAGAAGATAGGAAGTATAAACATGAGTGGAGTGCATTTACATCCACAAAACAAAACACTGTCTTTTTGTTGTGTTTGTGAACATTTTGATGATCATTGTGTCAGTCATTTTTCACATACTCTAAGACGAGGTCAAAATAGGGGTTTCTAAAGCATCACCTACTACAGAGCTCTCAATTAGAGATAAGTGGATTTTGGAAATTCCAATTTGCTGACTTAGTCGAATTTAACCCCTTACCGACCTTAGACGTGCTCAATTAATACATTTGCATGAATTTCAATTCTGGAAAGCTTGCAATTGCACGGAAAATACATGTGGGTGAGAGGAGAGAGAACCATAAAAGTTTATACTTTACAGGCGAGAGAGAAGACCTCTCTGACCATAAGAGCCTATACTCTATTGGAGAAAGAGAGAGAGGACCCTGCTTGCCATAAGAGCTTACACTCTGCTCAAGTAACCCAGTAACCACAAGAGCTTACAATTTACAGGTGAGACAGAGGATCCCAATGACCATAAGAGCTTACATTCTACAGGAGAAAGAGACTTATCAGTGACTTTGCAGATGGAAAATGACTCTTCCGTACAAACTGTGCTCTACTGGGAAGCGCTGATCTGTAATGGCCCAGGTACTGACCCCCACTATACAAGGTATGATAATTAGTGATGAACGAGTATGTTCAGTTAACCCTTTCGGTGAGTATGCTCGGACGAGTAGCGAGTATCTTCAACGTATTCGGTGATATGTTTGAATCGCTCCCGTGTGCATGATTTGCGACTGTTTGACAGCTTTAATACATGTGAGGAAAGCTTAAGAAGCAAGCATTCCTCACATGTATTAAAGCTGTCAAATAGTCGCAAATCATGCACACGGGAGTGATTCAAACATATCACTGAGTACGCTGAAGATACTCGGAGCTCGGCCCGAGCATACTCGCCGAAAGGGTTAAACGAACATACTCGCTTATCACTAATGATAATCCATAAGATGTCATCGCTGCAGGGCATAATGGTAAGGCCCAAGAGACAACGCAAAAAGACGTTAGTCTGCTTTCTGATACTTCAGCAATGTGGGAAATGGTGTTGGGCATTTTTTTTGTGATCTGCAAATCAATTCTCAAAAAGTTTGTATTGAAGTAAAATCGCTAATTGCATGAAATTCTATTTGACTTTGATCTTCCATGGATCTATTCGCTCATCTCTACTCACAACCCAACAAACTCACTAAGCAGCTCCTCTAGAGAGTGACTGCCCACCTTGTGGTCGGTATGTTTGAGCTATACAATCATTCACGTTAATACAGTTAATCATGGTTCTGCTTGCTAACTTGTCATGGGGGTTAGGCAACGGACCAATAGCTGGATGATTTTGATTGCCAATTGGGAGTATAATGCACTACTTAACTCCCCATGTGATTCCCTTCTAGTTATTGTATTGCCAGACTACCCTTGTGCATTTATTGTTGGATTAATATCTGTATCTAACCAGACATTGTTCTTATTTTATACTTTTGATTAATCCTTGGATACTCTTCTTGATTCAACCCTTGGACTGCCAGAGTACTCAACCTTGGACTGCCTAATTATGTCATTTTCACCATCTCTCTGATTGTGACATGGCTAGCGCAAAGTCTGTACGTGGACACCTATTTGAGTTGACATATTCCTAACACATACATTTGGCATACATTTTTATTTTAATTTGGCCCTTGAAATCATCTTTACGGGGCTACCATGTTTTTTCATATAAACATGTCCACATAGTAATTCTGTCAGCGAGCCACATACACTTCTAGTTAAGTAACTTGGCATTAGATCCCTAGAGGCAATAAACCATATTTTGTAGTCTTGGAAAATGCCTTTAATTTGCATGGTAATATGACATATATAATTAGCCCTGAGCAAATTGACAGAATTTTCTGCTGGAAAAACAATTATGCTCTCTGCTTTTTTTGTACTCACAATCCTCTTCTTGATGATGCAGCTTAATGTTGTAAACAGTAAGTAATAGTGTAAATTGGCATTTAGTACTTTTCATGTGGAAAACGGCAATTTACCTGTTTCCCTGTTCAGAGTAGCTCTGCCTTCTCTTCTTCCTGAATAATCTTATAATTTATTCCAGGTGCATAATAACATCTTTACGCTAAACAAAAAAGACTGGGCGACTCATTCTGGGACTCATACCAAAAGTAATTTGCAGAACTATTTCACTGTGTGGAAGACTCATTGCAGCATGTTGGTATCACTTCTAATTAGATCTACGACAATACAGGAAATGACGGCAACAAAGTGCTGGTTACCTAAAAAGTTACCTTGTACCATAATTTCTGTGTCTGCTAAATTCATCTACAACTAAGCTAAAACTGTTATATTAAATTACCTGACATGGAAAAGCCTAATATACTATAAATACCAGGAAATGTTTGATGCCAGATCTGTACTTGTGGTTAACTTGCAGTTGTGCAAACTTTCATTTACGTTCGTTGTATTCAGTCCTGGATTTATCATCATTTTATTCTGGTGAATGTATAATCTTGTGCACTACTCAGTGCAAGTTTTATTGTCATTATGTATGTATATATATATATATATATATATATATATATATATATATATATATATATATACACACACAGGTGCGTCTCACAAAATTATAATGTCATCAAAAAGTTAATTTATTTCAGTTCTTCAACACAAAAAGTCAAACTGATATATTATATAGAGTCATTACACACAGAGTGATCTATTTCAAGTGTTTATTTCTGTTAATGTTGATGATTATGGCTTACAGCCAATGAAAACACAAAAGTCATTATCTCAGTAAATTAGAATACTTTATAACAACAGCTTGAAAAATGTTTTTAAAATGCGAAATGTTGGCCTACTGAAATGTATGTTCAGTAATTGCACTCAATACTTGGTCGGGGCTCCTTTTGCATCAATTACTGCATCAATGTGGCGTGGCATGGAGGCGATCAGCCTGTGGCACTGCTGAGGTGTTATGGAAGCCCAGGTTGCTTTGATAGCAGCCTTCAGCTCGTCTGCATTGTTGGGTCTGGTGTCTCTCATCTTCCTCTTGACAATACCCCATAGATTCTCTATGGGGTTAAGGTCAGGCGAGTTTGCTGGCCAATCAAGCAAAGTGATACTGTTGTTTTTAAACCAGGTATTGGTACTTTTGGCAGTGTGGACAGTTGCCAAGTCCTGCTGGAGAATGACATTTCCATCTCCAAAAAGCTCTAAAATTTCCTGGTAGATGGCTGCGCTGACTTTGGTCTTGATAAAACACAGTGGACCTACACCAGCAGATGACATGGCTCCCCAAACCATCAATGATTGTGAAAACTTCACACTAGACCTCCAGCAGCTTGGATTGTGGCCTCTCCACTCTCCCTCCAGACTCTGGGACCTTGATTTCCAAATGAAATGCAAAATTTACTTTCATCTGACAACAAAACCTTGGACCACTGAGCAACAGTTCAGGCCTTTTTCTCCTTGACCCAGGTAAGACGCTTCTGGCGTTGTCTATTGGTCATGAGTGGCCTGACACAAGGAATGCGACACTTGTAGCCCATGTCCTGGATACATGTGTGTGTGGTGGCTCTTGAAGTAATGACTCCAGCAGTAGTCCACTCCTTGTGAATCTCCCCCAAATTTTTGAATGGCCTTTTCTTAACAATCCTTTCAAGGCTGCGATTATCCGGTTGCTTGTGCACCTTTCCCTTCCACACTTTTTCCTTCTACTCAACTTTCCATTAACCCCTTTCTGACATGGGGTGTACGAATACATATCTGTGCCCTGGGCCTATTGGTCCAGATATGTATTAATACGCCCTGGTAATAGCACCCGCACAGAGGCTGTGCGGGCACAATCGCCGCCTGGTGTCAGCTGATTGTCAAAGCTGACACCCGGTGCTGTGTGCTAGAAGCGGTCCCGCACTGCTCCCAGCACGTTAGCCCCCGAAATTCTGCGATCTAAGTCAATCGCAGCATTCCTGGAGCAAGGGGAGGTAAGCGCCGATACTTACCTCCTCTCCGGCCTCCCCCACCGTCTCTACCGGGTCCCGATGGTTGTCATGGTGACCCGGATGTCGTCATGATTACATCCGGGTCACCAGACAGCAAGAAGTTACTTTGATCATGCGCACTGCGTGATCAAAGTAACTTCTCCCTGTGAGGCGCTGACAGCCTGTATAGCACAGGGATGCTGCTGCACCCCTATGCTATACAGGCGATCAGACTGCAAAAAGTAAAAGTCCCATAGTGGGAGAATGTGTAAAAGTAAGAAAAGTGTCAGAAAGTAAAAAAAATGTAAAAAAAAAAAATTGTAAAAAAATAATCCCCAAAAATAAAAATATATTCTACCCATGAATAAATAATATTCTGAAAAAAAAAGGAATAAAAGTACACATATTTGGTATTGTTGTGCCCGGAACGACCTGATCTATAAAACTGTCCCTCTAGTTAACCCCTTTAGTGAACACGGTAAAAAAAAAAACTAAGCAAAACACGATGCTTTATCATCATACCGCCAAACAGAAAATGGAATAAAACGTGATCAAAAAGACGAATGTAAATAAAAATGGTACCGCTGAAAACGTCATCTTGTCCCGCAAAAAACAAGCTGCCATACAGCTCTATCAGCTTAAAAATAAAAAAGTTATAGCTCTCAGAATAAAGCGATGCAAAACAAATTATTTTTTCTATAAAATAGTTTTTATTGTGTAAAAGCGTCAAAACATAAAAAACAGATATAAATGTGATACCGCTGTAAACGTACTGACCCAAAGAATAAAGCTACCTTATCAATTTTACCACACGCGGAGTGGCATAAAAAAAAATAAATAAATAATCCCTGAATTGTCAGCCTCCCAAAAATCGGAATAGAAAGCAATCAAAAAATGTCACATTCCTGAAAATGGTACCAATAAAAATGTCAACTAGTCCCACAAAAAACAAGCCATCACATGACTCTGTCGGCCAAAATATGCAAAAATTATAGCTCTCAAAATATTGCGATGCAAAAACCAGTCTTTGCAAAAAAAAGCGTCTTTTAGTGTGTGACAGCTGTCAATCATAAAAACCCGATATGAATCTGGCATCGCTGTAATTGCAACTGCTAGGGTTAGGGTTAGGTTTGTGCTAGGGTTAGGGTTGTACTAGAGTTAAGGTTTTGCTAGGGTTAGGGTTGTGCTAGGGTTAGGGTTGTGCTAGGGTTAGGGTTCTGCTAGGGTTAGGGTTCTGCTAGAGTTAGGGTTAAGGTTTTGCTAGGGTTAGGGTTGTGCTAGGTTTAGGGTTGTGCTAGGATTAGGGTTAGGATTCTGCTAGGGTTAGGGTTGTGCTAGAGTTAGGGTTAGGGTTGTGCTAGGGTTAGGGTTGTGCTAGGGTTATGGTTGCGCTAGGGTTAGGGTTAGAGTTGCGCTAGCATTAGGGTTAAGGTTGTGCTAGGGTTTGGGTTGTGCTAGGGCTAGGGTTGTACTAAGGGTAGGGTTGTGTTATGGTTGTGCTAGGGTTAAGGTTAGGGTTGTGCTAGGGTTAGGGTTAGGGTTGTGCTAGGGTTGGGGTTGTGTGAGGGTTAGGGTTGTGTTAGGGTTAGGGTTGTGCTAGGGTTAGGGTTGGGGTTGTGTTAGGGTTAGGGTTGTGTTAGGGTTAGGGTTAGGTTTGTGCTAGGGTTAGGATTGTACAAGGGTTAGGGTTGTGCTAGGGTTAGGGTTGTGCTAGGGTTAGGGTTGTGTTAGGGTTGGGGTTGTGCTCAGGTTAGGGTTGTGCTAGGGTTAAGGTTGTGCTAGGGTTAGGGTTGCGCTAGAGTTAAGGTTAGGGTTGTGCTAGGGTTAAGGTTGTGCTAGGGTTAGGGTTGCGCTAGAGTTAAGGTTAGGGTTGTGCTAGGGTTGGGGTTGTGTTAGGGTTAGGGTTGTGCTAGAGTTAGGGTTGGGCTAGGGTTAGGGTTGTGCTAGGTTTAGGGTTGTGCTAGGGTTAGGGTTCTGCTAGGGTTAGAGTTGTGCTAGAGTTAGGGTTAGGGTTGTGCTAGGGTTAGGATTGTACAAGGGTTAGGGTTGTGCTAGGGTTATGGTTAGGGTTGTGCTAGAGTTAGGGTTGTGCTAGGGTTAGGGTAGGGGTTGTGTTAGGGTTAGGGTTGTGTTACGGTTAGGGTTGTGCTAGGGTTGTGTTAGGGTTAGGGTTGTGCTAGGGTTAGGGTTGTGCTAGGGTTAGGGTTGTGCTACAGTTAGGGTTGTGCTAGGGTTAGGGTTGTACTAGGGTTAAGGTTGTGTTGGGGTTGGGATTTTTTCAAAAGTAAAGAAAAAAAATGCTGATGATATGGTGACTAATGTTGAGCGCAAGTGCTCGCTACTTGAGTTTGCATCAGGTGCCGGGGTATGCACCAAGTATCACAGGTGCTTGAGTGACATGCTCAAATCTCCGCCCCATATGCTTCGCGGCCAAAAAAAACTTGCAGGGATTTCCTGCCATGCACGAGCGATCCCCGCATGCTTTTATTTTAGTGTCTAACAACCGTGAAGCATGCGGGGCGGGGACTCGAGCATGTCACCAGAGCATTTGTAATACATGGTGCATACCTATGGGGTCTAGTGTCCAAAATAGTGTCACTTGTGGGGGGTTTCCACTGTTTAGGCACATCAGAGGCTCTCCAAACACAACATGGCGTCCGCTAATTATTCAAGCAAATTTTACATTCAAAAAGTCAAATGGCGCTCCTTCCCTTCCAAGCACTGCCGTGCACCCAAACAGTTGTTTGCCCCCACATATGGGGTATTGGCGTGCTCAGGAGAAATTGCACAAGAAATTTTGGGGTCCAATTTTTCCTGTTACCCTTGCAAAAATAGAAAAACTGGGGTCTAAAATAACATTTATGTGAAAAAAGTTAAATGTTCATTTTTTTCTTCCACATTCCAAAAATTCCTGTGAAGCACCTGAAGCGTTAATAAACTTCTTGACTGTGGTTTTGAGCACCACGCGGGGCGCAGTTTTTAGAATAGTGTCACTTTTGGGTATTTTATGTCATAAAGGCCCCTCAAAGTCACTTCAAATGTGATGTGGTCCCTAAAATAATGGTTTTGTAAATTTTGTTGGAAAAATTTGAAATCACTGGTCAACTTTTAACCCTTATAACTTTCTAACAAAAAAAAATTTTGGTTCCAAAATTGTGCTGATGTAAAGTAGACATGTGGTAAACGTTATTTATTAAATATTTTGTGTGACATATCTCTCTTATTTAAGGGCAGGAAAATAAAATTTTGAAAATTGCGAAATTTTCAAAATTTTTGCCAAATTTCCGATTTTTTCACAAATAAATGCAAGTCATATCGAAGAAACTTTACCACTATCATGAAGTACAATATGTCATGAAAAAATAATCTCAGAATTATTGGGATCCGTTGAAGCGTTTCAGAGTTATTACTTCATAAAGTGGCAGTGGTCAGAATTGTAAAATTGGCCTGGTCATTAACATGCAAACCACCCTCGGCGTTAAAGGGGTTAATATGCTTGGATACAGTACTCTGTGAACAGCCAGCTTCTTTAGCAATGACCTTTGTGGCTTACCCTCCTTGTGGAGTGTGTCAATGACTGCCTTCTGGACATCTTTCAAGTCAGCAGTCTTCCCCATGATTGGCGAGCCTACTGCAAGAGAATAAGGGACCTTTTTAAACGCTTAGGAAGCCTTTGCAGGTGTTTTTTGTTAATTATTCTAATTTACTGAGATAATGACTTTTGTGTTTTCATTGGCTGTAAGCCATAATCATCAACATTAACAGAAATAAACACTTGAAATAGATCACTCTGTTTGTAATGATTCTATATAATATATAAATTTCACTTTTTGCATTGAAGAACTGAAATAAATTAACTTTTAGAGGATATTCTAATTTAATGAGATGCACCTGTATATGTGTATTTATATATATATATATATATATATACACATATATATATACAGTACAGACCAAAAGTTTGGACACACCTCATTTAAAAATTTTTCTGTATTTTCATGACTATGAAAATTGTACATTCACACTGAAGGCATCAAAACTATGAATTAACACATGTGGAATTTTATACTTAACAAAAAAGTGTGAAACAACTGAAAATATGTCTTATATTCTAGATTCTTCAAAGTAGCCACCTTTTGCTTTGATGACTGCTTTGCACACTCTTGGCATTCTCTTGATGAGCTTCAAGAGGTACTCACCGGAAATGGTCTTCCAACAATCTTGAAGGAGTTCCCAGAGATGCTTAGCACTTGTTGGCCCTTTTGCCTTCACTCTGCGGTCCAGCTCACCCCAAACCAACTCGATTGGGTTCAGGTCTGGTGACTGTGGAGGCCAGGTCATCTGGCGTAGCACCCCATCACTCTCCTTCTTGGTCAAATAGCCCTTACACAGCCTGGAGGTGTGTTTGGGGTCATTGTCCTGTTGAAAAATAAATGATGGTCCAACTAAACGCAAACCGGATTGAATAGCATGCCGCTGCAAGGTGCTGTGGTAGAAATGCTGGTTCAGTATGACTTCAATTTTGAATAAATCCCCAACAGTGTCACCAGCAAAGCACCCCCACACCATCACACCTCCTCCTCCATGCTTCACGGTGGGAACCAGGCATGTAGAGTCCATCCGTTCACCTTTTCTGCATCGCACAAAGACACGGTGGTTGGAACCAAAGATCTCAAATTTGGACTCATCAGACCAAAGCACAGATTTCCACTGGTCTAATGTCCATTCCTTGTGTTCTTTAGCCCAAACAAGTCTCTTCTGCTTGTTGCCTGTCCTTAGCAGTGGTTTCCTAGCAGCTATTTTACCATGAAGGCCTGCTGCACAAAGTCTCCTCTTAACAGTTGTTGAAGAGATGTGTCTGCTGCTAGAACTCTGTGTGGCATTGACCTGGTCTCTAATCTGAGCTGCTGTTAACCTGCAATTTCTGAGGCTGGTGACTCGGATAAACTTATCCTTAGAAGCAGAGGTGACTTTTGGTCTTCCTTTCCTGGGGCGGTCCTCATGTGAGCCAGTTTCTTTGTAGCGCTTTATGGTTTTTGCAACTGCACTTGGGGACAGTTGCTGGACAGACATCTGTCTGAGATGATCTAGTGAATCCTGCTTTGAGCAGGGGGTTGGACCAGATGACCCAGGAGGTCCCTTCCAACTCAACCATTCTATGATTCTATGATTCTATGATTCTATGACACTTTCAAAGTTTTCCCAATTTTTTGGACTGACTGACCTTCATTTCTTAAAGTAATGATGGCCATTCGTTTTTCTTTACTTAGCTGCTTTTTTCTTGCCATAATACAAATTCTAACAGTCTATTCAGTAGGACTATCATCTGTGTATCCACCTGACTTCTGCACAACACAACTGATGGTCCCAACCCCATTTATAAGCAAGAAATCCCACTTATTAAACCTGATAGGGCACACCTGTTAAGTGAAAACCATTTCCGGTGACTACCTCTTGAAGCTCATCAAGAGAATGCCAAGAATGTGCAAAGCAGTCATCAAAGCAAAAGGTGGCTACTTTGAAGAACCTAGAATATAAGACATATTGTTAGTTGTTTCACACTTTTTTGTTAAGTATATAATTCCACATGTGTTAGTTCATAGTTTTGATGCCTTCAGTGTGAATGTACAATTTTCATAGTCAAGAAAATACAGAAAAATCTTTAAGTGAGAAGATGTGTCCAAACGTTTGGTCTGTACTGTATTTATATTTATATATTTATATACACTGCTCAAAAAAATTAAGGGAACACTTAAACAACAGAATATAACTCCAAGTAAATCAAACTTCTGTGAAATCAAACTGTCCACTTGGGAAGCAACACTGATTGACAATCAATTTCACATGCTGTTGTGCAAATGGAATAGACAATAGATGGAGATTATTGGCAATTATCAAGACACCCTCAATAAAGGAGTGGTTCTGCAGGTGGGGATCACAGACCACATCTCAGTACCAATGCTTTCTGGCTGATGTTTTGGTCACTTTTGAATGTTGGTTGTGCTTTCACACTTGTGGTAGCATGAGACGGACTCTACAACCCACAGAAGTTGGTAACCAAAAGATAGACACATCCACTAAATATAATAATAAAATTTATCACTTTTATTCAATACTTGATAATAAAAACATAGTAAAAACACACAAAAGTAGTAACAAAAGGGAAAGGTGATAAAGACACTCACATACAGAGAACACTTAGGGTAAAATATTATTTTGCACACGTAGAAGTTGCAAACGTAGTGCAGCTCATCTAGGATGGCACATCAATGCGAGCTGTGGCAAGAAGGTTTCCTGTGTCTGTCAGCGTAGTGTCCAGAGGCTGGAGGCGCTACCAGGAGACAGGCCAGTACACCAGGAGACGTGGAGGGGGCCGTAGGAGGGCAACAACCCAGCAGCAGGACCGCTACCTCCGCCTTTGTGCAAGGGGGGGACAGGAGGAGCACTGCCAGAGCCCTGCAAAATGTCCTCCAGCAGGCCACAAATGTGCATGTGTCTGCACAAACGGTTAGAAACCGACTCCATGAGGGTAGTATGAGAGCCCGACGTCCACAGATGGGGGTTATGCTCACAGTCCATCAATGTGCAGGACGCTTGGCATTTGCCACAGAACGCCACGATTGGCAAAGTCGCCACTGGCGTCCTGTGCTCTTCACAGATGAAAGCAGGTTCACACTGAGCACATGTGACAGACGTGACAGAGTCTGGAGAAGCCGTGGAGAGCGATCTGCTGCCTGTAATATCCTTCAGCATGACCGGTTTGGCAGTGGGTCAGTAATGGTGTGGGGTGGCATTTCTTTGGAGGGCCGCACAGCTCTCCATATGCTCGCCAGAGGTAGCCTCACTGCCATTAGGTACCGAGATGAGCTCCTCAGAGCCCTTGTGAGACCATATGCTGGTGCGGTTGGCCCTGGGTTCCTGCTAATGCAGGACAATGCCAGACCTCATGTGGCTGGAGCGTGTCAGCAGTTCCTGCAAGATGAAGGCATTGAAGCTATGGACTGGCCCGCCTGTTCCCCAGACCTGAATCCGATTGAGCACATCTGGGACATCATGTCTCACTCCATCCACCAACGTCACGTTGCACCACAGACTGTCCAGGAGTTGGCAGATGCTTTAGTCCAGGTCTGGGAGGAGATCCCACAGGAGACCATCCGCAACCTCATCAGGAGCATGCCCAGGCGTTGTAGGGAGGTTATACAGGCACGTGGAGGCCACGCACAATACTGAGCCTCATTTTGACTTGTTTTAAGGACATTACTTTAAAGTTGGATCAGCCTGTAGTGTGTTTTTCCACTTTAATTTTGGGGGTAACTCCAAATCCAGCCCTCCATTGGTTAATAAATTTGATTTCCATTGATGATTTTTGTGTGATTTTGTTGTCAGCACATTCAACTTCGTACAGAACAAAGTATTCAATGAGAATATCTCATTCATTCAGATCTAGGATGTGTTATTTGAGTGTTCCCTTTATTTTTTTGAGCAGTGTATATATATATATATATATATATATATACATATATATATATATATATATATATATATATATATATATATATATATATATATATATATATATATATTACAGTGCCTACAAGTAGTATTCAACCCCCTGCAGATTTAGTTGGTTGACACATGCGGAATTAACTTGGCATTGTGACATTTGTACTGTAGATCAGCCTGGAAGTGGGAAATGCACTGCAGCAAATTTAAATTTTTTATTTTTTTTTAAAACGTTAAAAGTTAGTTCAGAGTGTCATTTATTATTCAACCCCTCAAACCACAAGAATTCTGTTTGGTCCCCCTAAAGTATTACGAAGTAGTTCAGGCACCAAGAATAATGAGCTTCACATGTGTGGATTAAAGATCTCTTTTGCCAGCCTTTTATGACTATTTAAGACCCTCCCCAAACTTGTGAACAGCACTCAGACATGGTCAACATGAGAAAGACAAAGGAGCATTCCAAGGCCATCAGAGACAAGATCGTGGAGGGTCACAAGGCTGGCAAGGGGTACAAAACCCTTTCCAAGGAGTTGGGCCTACCTGTCTCCACTGTTGGGAGCATCATCCGTAAGTGGAAGGCTTATGGAACTACTGTTAGCCTTCCACAGCCAGGACAGCCTTTGAAAGTGTCCTCCCGTGCCGAGGCCAGGCTTGTCCGAAGAGTCAAGGCTAACCCAAGGACAACAAGGAAGGAGCTCCGGGAAGATCTCATGGCAGTGGGGACATTGGTTTCAGTCAATACCATAAGTAACGTACTCCACCGCAATGGTCTCCGTTCCAGACGAGCCTGTATGGTACCTTTACTTTCAAAGCGTCATGTCAAGGCTCGTCTACAGTTTGCTCATGATCACTTGGAGGACTCTGAGACAGACTGGTTCAAGGTTCTATGGTCTGATGAGACCAAGATCGAGATCTTTGGTGCCAACCACACACGTGACGTTTGGAGACTGGATGGCACTGCATACGACCCCAAGAATACCATCCCTACAGTCAAGCATGGTGGTGGCAGCATCATGCTGTGGGGCTGTTTCTCAGCCAAGGGGCCTGGCCATCTGGTCCGCATCCATGGGAAGATGGATAGCACGGCCTACCTGGAGATATTGGCCAAGAACCTCCGCTCCTCCATCAAGGATCTTAAGATGGGTCGTAATTTCATCTTCCAACAAGACAACGACCCAAAGCACACAGCCAAGAAAACCAAGGCCTGGTTCAAGAGGGAAAAAGTCAAGGTGTTGGAGTGGCCTAGTCAGTCTCCTGACCTTAAACCAATTGAAAACTTGTGGAAGGAGCTCAAGAATAAAGTCCACATGAGACACCCAAAGAACCTACATAACTTGGAGAAGATCTGCATGGAGGAGTGGGCCAAGATAACTCCACAGACCTGTGCCGGCCTGATCAGGTCTTATAAAAGACGATTATTAGCTGTAATTGCAAACAAGGGTTATTCCACAAAATATTAAACATAGGGGTTGCATAATAATTGACCCACACTTTTATGTTTAAAATTTAATAAAATTCAACTGAGCAACATAACTTTTTGGTTTGTAAGATTTATGCTTCTGTTCATAAAACCTACTCTCGTTTGTAGTTTGAAGGCTCTAACTTATTTGCATCTTATCAAACCAGCTAAATCTGCAGGGGGTTGAATACTACTTGTAGGCACTGTATATATCTATATATATATATATATATATATATATATATATATACATACATACAGTGCTCAGCATAAATGAGTACACCCCCTTTGAAAAGTAAGATTTGAATCAATATCTCACTGAACGTATGAAAAATGTCCAAAATTTGAAGACCGAGTTTCGCAGAGCATTTTTTTAACCCATAACATGAAAGTAAGGATAGTAATATAACTTTCATTACAAAATCTTCAATTTTACTTAAATTAGTTTTGCATAACCTCCATGATTCCTAAGGACCTCACCAAGTCTTCCATGCATGGAATGAACGTTAGTGACATAATGCAACATCAATATATTTCTATTACCAGCTGATGAAGGAGACGGACCATCCTTGAAACGCGTAGTGTATTCAATAAGCTGTTAACCTTTCTTCCATCTGGCTTATCTCTCCATGTGCATTGTGACACCCTGATTACCCTGCTTTCGGACTGCTAGTGAACTGCTGCAGACAGTGTTGTGCCTGAATCAGCACAACCACCGGAGCGCAGCGCCCTGATTTCATCCACTCTCCATAGTATGATTCTTCCCTCTTTTAGTTAACTGTCTGCTGGACACCTGTTTAATGAATATTATTTTTACCTATGGTTAAATTCTTGTTAATTAGAATTTTGGAGTCTAAAATTTAGCTTTCATCGAGATCTACTATTTTTTTCAACTTGGTCTTAAATTAATTTGTTAGGAAAATTATGTGTAAAATAATAAATCATGTTTGCAATCAATGGCTCGCATTTGTCGGAGTATTCTGTAGTATGGTATCCCATAGAAAATGTTGATTCTGAAAGGAAACTAAGGGTTTCCTGACAAATCTGTTGAGGGGTATTCATGCTGAGCTCTGTGTATATACAGAACTGCTAGAATGGCCCAGACAATCACCTGACCTGAATCCAATCGAAAATTTATGGAAGGAACTAAAGTTTAGAGTTCATAGAATGAGCCCACGGAACCTTCTGGATTTGAAGAGTGTTTGTGTGGAAGAATGGGCCAAAATCACACCTGAGCAATGCATGCGACTAGTTTCTCTATACAGGAGTCATCTTGAAGCTATCATCACCAACAAAGGCTTTTGCACACAGTATTAAAGAGGTTGTCCACTACTTTTTGATTGATGACCTATCCTTACCCTGTGTAATGGCTGTGTCTTATTGGGCAAGAACATAGTCTGATCATACCACATCTCCTGGGCGAGGGGGGGGGGGGCAAAAGAGTATACAGACAGGACAGCATAGAATCATAGCTAATTATTTCATTGAGGTAAAACATTGCTTAAAAACAGGCAGTGAAATCTTTTGCCTCATAAAAAGAATCAGCTGCAATCCCATGCTGTAATGTCTGTATACTCTTTTGCGTCCTCCCCTGCCCAGGAGCTGTGGTATGATCAGACCGTGTGCCGTGCACAGTCAGAAACAACCATTATACAGTACATAGCAGGGGACATTTATAAGATTATCTCAGCACAGGAACATTTTTTTTAACACAACCCATTGTGGAACTTATTTTTATTCCAAGATCTATTAATTAAAATGAAATTAGTTTGTTGGAAAACCCCTTTAAGAACTTTTTTCAAAGCAAAGAATAACCAGGAGTCCTGAAAATGATTATATGGCCCCACAGAGCCCTGATTATCGAGTCTGTGAGTACATGAAAAGACAAAAGAATGTGCACAACCATACATCCACAGAAGATCTGTGGTTGGTTCTCCAAGATGTTTGTAACAAAACTCTGTGCAAATGTACCTAGAAGAATTAATGCTTTGATGCTGTTTCCATGGTTAAAAGTACACAAATAACAAAGCACTGGGATATCATAACAAAGAAAAGTGCAATCAGACACCTATGTAACTTGAGATCAGTCAATTGCTTTTACAATATTAATTTATCTTAATCCACATAAATGAGTTAATTTACTGAGAAAAGTTATTAAGATAGCACGCTATTTGTATAGTTAAAGAAGCACTCCTCCCATCAAAGTTTCTACTCTCTTAATATATTGCTGTCATCATATTATATGCATTGTGTACTTACAATTGCTCATTTTGCCTTTCTACCCAACTATTTCTTCTCTTTTCTCTACTCTTTGTAGAAACAGAAAGTTTCCTGCCCCTGCATTCATCACTCCGCTCTTCAACTCCTGACCCAGCTTCTCCATCCCTGCCCTGCCAGGGACTTTTGCAGTGAGGACTTAGAAGGATTCAGCTAGTCAGTTGGCTATATCTGTGCTTTGCACTTTGTTAATTGATACAAATAAACTATTAACACTTTTTTTTATTTAGAAGCATTCTTACTTTCCAGCATTCTTTCTACACCTGTCTAAAACTTTCGCACAGTACTGTATATAATGTATATAACTAGTGATAGAATGTATTTTTAAAAAAATCACTAGGCTGATATTTTAAGTTATGTATTCTGGGCAAGAAGACAACTACAAAACTTCAACATGAAAAAATAAACTTTTTTTGCGCCTGAAAAGAATTTTGGGATTTATATTCACCTTACTGTGTCAAGTGATGTCAGAAAATTGTATACTCATGTGTGAAGTGCCTACACCAGACAAACATATTAATTAATAAATAAGTGAAAAATAATAGCGAGTTGAAGCTGACAGCAATAACAGCATCCCGGCTATAGGGATTATGTAACGTAAAGTGCAAGCAATCAATAATACAATACATTATCCCGATAACAAATGAGAACTTTTACAAGATCAATAGCTGCTGCCAGGCAGATTCAGCCTGGGGACACGATTCATTGACGTTAGTATGACAAGACATGGTGCTGAAAACATTGCCCACTTGAAATATTCATCTTGTCATATCCATTTTCTTGAGGGCATTTTCATACAATGATATTTAAAAAACACTCATTACGGATTTTTGCCTCATTGACAGCACTTGGAATGTGATAAATGAAATGTTCAATTCATTGATTTTGTCCTGCTTTGTTTTTCTGGTCTTTAATGACTTTTTATTTACCAGGTAACTTTAGGCTGGACTCATACCAGCAGCTTTATTGCAGTTTTTTTCTTACCTAAAGTCAAACATGGGCTCAAAATGATAAAACTGCTGATGGGAAAGAAAGGTTCATTGGTTTGGTACCCCATGTATTAGGAAAACAGGGGTCCCTTGTCAACATTTTGAAAATATAGACTGCAGCATACAGAAGAAGACTAAACAGACGTCTGCCTCCATTAAAGTTGATGGTACTTATGGAAGCAGAGGAATATGCACAGTTAGCTTTCTTTTGGTCTCCTCCAGGGCATGGAAGGAGAATTTAACCACCTCAGCTTTCAAAAAATATATATTAATAATCAGATAATATCTGGACACTTAGTATGAGAAATTCATGGCATATCATGTGAATAAGGGCAAAACCTCTTAATAGGGGGACTCCACTAGAAGTGGAAGAATCTGCCTGGGACATCACAGGTCCGAGATTCTCAGTGGAGCACAGTTTGTACGGCAGAATAATTTTCCATCTCCAGAGTCACTGGATAAATCTCTCTTTTCTGTAGTTTGCAAACTCTCCTGTAAGGTGCAAACTCTTACGGTCAGCAGGATCATCTCTCTCTCCTGTAGAGTGTAAGCTCTTATGGTCAGCGGGGTCCTCTCTCTTCTGTAGAGTGTAAGCTCTTATGGTCAGCGGGGTCCTCTCTCTTCTGTAGAGTGTAAGCTCTTATGGTCAGTGGGATCATCTCTCTCTTCTGTAGAGTCTAAGCTCTTATGGTCAGTGGGATCATCTCTCTCTTCTGTAGAGCGTAGACTCTTATGCTCAGTGGGGTCCTCTCTGTCCTGTAGAGTGCAAGCTCGTATGGTTAGGAGGTTTCTCTCTCTCTCTCTCCTGTAGAGCGTAGGCTCTTATGGTCAGCAGAGTCCTCTCTTTCTTCTGTAGAGTCTAAGCTCTTGTGGTCAGTGGGATCATCTCTCGCTTCTGTAGAGTGTAAGCTCTTATGGTCAGCGGGGTTCTCTCTATCTTCTGTAGAGTGTAAGCTCTTTTGTTCAGCAGGGTCTTCTCTGTCTCTCTCCTGAAGAGCGAAAGCTCTTATGGTCAGTAGGGTCCTCTTTCTCTTCTGTAGAGTTTAAGCTCTTATGGTCAGTGGGGTCCTCTCTGTCTCTCTCCTATAGAGGGAAAGCTCTTATGATCAGTGGGGGCCTCCCTCTCCTGTAAATTGTAAGCTCATATTGTCAGCGGAGTCAGGGAGATGTTTCAGCAAATTCAACTCGTACTCGGTGCTCCACGTATCGATCCGCTCATCTCTAATAATTATTTAGAAAACACAAAACTTGTCCATTTCTGTTTTCCTTGATTTTTTTGAACTGAACCAAATTACAGCTGGATTAAAATAGATGTCCGCCTTTGTATCTATTTTCAATCAAATCTGTAGTGCTTATTTTTCTTAAAAAGCTGATGCTGTTAGATGAAGTACAAAAATCATGGGGTGAACAGAACCTTAAAGTCAGAGAAATACAAAAAGAATATATTCTTTAAAAGGTTCAGAGAATGTTAGATGTAAGATTTCTGGAAACTCTTTGCCTTTGTGCAACAGGTTTCCTGCTTGTATGGTTATTGAAGTGCACTGTAGGGAATCTTTCTAAAGTCTAAATTTGCTGATAACATAGATTTGCATTCTGATTTATAACTTTACCCTGCAGCCAAATTATTAAAAGACTGAGAAATGTTTCCCATTGCACGATAGAGACCTCCCATCCAGAATGTTGATTTTAAATAATATATTTGAATATGCTAAAGGCCGTATTTTCTCCAAGTATCTTGTTAGTAGGAATATGTTTAAAATCCTTAGACAGAAGTAAGGCTTGGTATAATGAGTTGCATTTGAAGGACAATAAACCTAGAAAACAGAAAATAGAAGAAACTTCTTTAGAGTCACCATGAGGGGGAATGACAATTATGAATTAAATGGCAGAATGTGTGTGATACAGGGCATCATAAATAGTATACTTGCCATCTTTTCTAAAAAGTTTTTGAGGAGTTTGGATTTTTTTACCTGCATAAACACTCCCTTTTAGGCAGGCTACATCCCATTCATGTCTCAGCCCTGCCTCGGGAGTGTGTGTGCATCTACATATGGGGCTACATCTGATAATGCAGCATCCTATATATCCTCCCATATACTACTTAGTGGGCATTGTAAAAAAAAAAGCTAGTTTGGCACCATCTCACTTTTAAGGTAGCATACTGCCAAAGCCAAGAGTAGAAGCTGCCTGTAAGAGCCTACTTGGCCGGCCCCACACAGGGCCGTATCTCTCACCTGAGGTAGCTCCTTACACAGCTTGCTACCTCAGAAAATCTCCTTCTTGCACACACACCCAGTATGTGGCCTAGTCTGCCACACTGCCTGTGACTGGCTTCACTCTCTTCGCTTCACTACTAACCGCTGACTCACAGTAACCGGGAATTACCGCTCTTCTACTCCCAAAATCTCCACCCAGGGAGGGATAACGGTAACTCCTCTGTGCCCTGCATCTACATTTTTACGTTCAATTCTCCAACACAAGAACATAGAGAGGTATTAATCACACATTATACAATTGCATCAAACATATGGAAAATGTAGCAATATAACACTTATCACCACTATGAGGTCTTCAGAAAGGTGTTTCTTTTCTTTCCACAATCTTTCCACAAGCAGAGATGCTGGTAGAGGAATATGCATCCATTTTTATTTTTAAAGCTCCCATGTTTTAAAATACTTTTATTTGAATAAGTAGCCTAATTTTATAGGTATAAAGTTAATTAACCCCTTTGTCACTCACTGGCCGATAAATCATGTCAGGTGTAGAGATGAGCGTTGTTCTACTCGAACTGTTCGCCAATCTCAAATTCGAGCTGTTTTGGGCGGTGTTCGAGCCGGTCGGCGAACACGAACAATTTGAGAAAAATTCGGCTGTTCGAGGTTATGTTCGATAACTGTTCGTGCACCAAAATCATAACTGGATTTTTTCTCAGTAATGATGAAAATTAATGTTAATACGCAGTTTGAGTGTACAGCGGGGCGGGGGGAGGGGCAGGGGATGGATCTCTGCAGGAACAATGAAGATCTCCATTTTTTTTTCTCTTTCCCGCATTTGCAGTGGGGAGGTGCAATCTGTCAGCCTATCAGCAGCGCACACACGGAGCGAAGTGCTTTTTTTCACACAAGCAAGGGCATGTGTGATTGGCAGTGTATGTCACATGTCCTTGCCCTATAAGACCAAGCCATTTTCCCCGTCGCCACCATTTTCTCACTGCTGCAGCTGCGTGTTAGACGGCACCGCTGTTGCTGTGTGTGCTATACCTTGTTAATTTCAAGCCAATTTTCGCACAAATATACAGATAGCTTGGGAGTAGGGAATAGTTGTGATTGCAGTCCTTTTAAGGACTAGGTTACAGCATTTCCTACGACTTTTATCAGGGAGGTCTGTGCTCTTAAATAGATAGGTTGTGGGAGTAAAGACTAATTGTAATTGGAGTCCTTTTCAGGACTAGGTTACATGAGTTCCTATCAGTTTTTGCCAGGCAGGTCTGTGCCAGTGCTGTGCAAGATTTTTTCACAGCATTTGGCTGAATCCTTTTTGGCCTATTGCAGAGTGTGTTAGTCAGTGGAGTAGCCTATCTGTGTTGCAAGATATAACACCTGTGTATAGAATACCAATTTTTTTACTGCACCTAGTGAAGTAAAATCTTTTGGGCATAGCATCATTCTATTAGTCCATCTATACTGACCTCCATCAGGTTGCAAATTAAAAATAATTTTTTTCTGCATCTACCTCTGAAAAAATATTTGGGCTTCTAGCAGTGTGTGGGACTTGGTCTATTAGTCCATCTATACTGACCTACATCAGGTTGCAAATTAAAAATAATTTTTTTCTGCATCTAGCTCTGAAAAAATATTTGTGCTTCTAGCGGTGTGTGGGACTTGGTCTATTAGTCCATCTATACTGACCTCCATCAGGTTGCAAATTAAAAATAATTTTTTTCTGCATCTAGCTCTGAAAAAATATTTGGGCTTCTAGCAGTGTGTGGGACTTGGTCTATTAGTCCATCTATACTGACCTCCATCAGGTTGCAAATTAAAAATAATTTTTTTATGCATCTAGCTCTGAAAAAATATTTGGGCTTCTAGCAGTGTGTGGGACTTGGTCTATTAGTCCATCTATACTGACCTCCATCAGGTTGCAAATTAAAAATAATTTTTTTCTGCATCTAGCTCTGAAAAAATATTTGGGCTTCTAGCGGTGTGTGGGACTTGGTCTATTAGTCCATCTATACTGACCTCCATCAGGTTGCAAATTAAAAATAATTTTTTTCTGCATCTAGCTCTGAAAAAATATTTGGGCTTCTAGCAGTGTGTGGGACTTGGTCTATTAGTCCATCTATACTGACCTCCATCAGGTTGCAAATTAAAAATAATTTTTTTCTTCATTTATCTCTGAAAAAATATTTGGGCTTCTAGCAGCGTGTGGGACTTGTTCTATTAGTCCATCTATACTGACCTCCATCAGGTTGCAAATTAAAAATAATTTTTTTCTGCATCTAGCTCTGAAAAAATATTTGGGCTTCTAGCAGTGTGTGGGACTTGGTCTATTAGTCCATCTATACTGACCTCCATCAGGTTGCAAATTAAAAATAATTTTTTTCTGCATCTAGCTCTGAAAAAATATTTGGGCTTCTAGCAGTGTGTGGGACTTGGTCTATTAGTCCATCTATACTGACCTCCATCAGGTTGCAAATTAAAAATAATTTTTTTCTTCATTTATCTCTGAAAAAATATTTGGGCTTCTAGCAGCGTGTGGGACTTGTTCTATTAGTCCATCTATACTGACCTCCATCAGGTTGCAAATTAAAAATAATTTTTTTCTGCATCTAGCTCTGAAAAAATATTTGGGCTTCTAGCAGTGTGTGGGACTTGGTCTATTAGTCCATCTATACTGACCTCCATCAGGTTGCAAATTAAAAATAATTTTTTTATGCATCTAGCTCTGAAAAAATATTTGGGCTTCTAGCAGTGTGTGGGACTTGGTCTATTAGTCCATCTATACTGACCTCCATCAGGTTGCAAATTGAATAAAAAAAATTTCTGCATCTAGCTCTGAAAAAATATTTGGGCTTCTAGCGGTGTGTGGGACTTGGTCTATTAGTCCATCTATACTGACCTCCATCAGGTTGCAAATTAAAAATAATTTTTTTCTGCATCTAACCCAGCCAATAGTTTTGGCCTAATACCACAGTTTGGCCACTCAGCTCTGCTCGGTTACCATCCATTGTTTTTTTGTGCAAACAACTCCAGAGTTGTGAATTAGTTAACCACCAAAATGAGTGGAAAAAGGCCTGCTGCTGGTGGAAAGGGGAATAGGCGTGTTGGGAAGGGGAAAAAAGGTTGTGTCCGTGGGGTAGGTGCAGAAGAAAGACCATCTTCCAGCCAAACTAAAATGTCTACTTCTTTTAGCGGACAATGTGATAAGATCCCTTTCTTACGGCCACGCCAATCGCTACAAATTCCAGATGAGGCACAAAAACAGCAGGTGCTTCAACGGATATCAAGTGCTCCTTTAAGTGGGCTCTCCTCCACATCAACTTCAACATCACAAATACTCCAGTCCTCAAAGGTGTCACCCAAATCGCACTTGCTTCCTCACAGCTCCCAAATCTCCAGCTGCCCGTCTGAGTGTGAGGTAGAACAGATGGTTGAGTCTGCAGAGCTGTTTACTCATACTATAGCCTGGGAATCAGAGGTCGACTCCAGCGCTTCTGTGAATCCAGACGAGGAAATGATCTGCACTGATGCCCAGAATCTTTATGAGTCGGATCCAGGACCAGACGCAGAAGGTTCTGACCATAATGTAGACCCTCATTCCCAAACTGCAACTCCTGTTGGTGGAGACAATGAGGAAGACGATGATAAGACTCAAATACCTGATTGGAGCGACAACTTTAGTTTTTTGTCAGGGCAGGAACAGGTTGGCTCTGAGGACGACGGGTGTGATAACGCACAGGGTGATGATGATGAGGTCGGAGATCCCACTTACTGTCAACCCACAGTCAGCCAAGAGATGAGGTCAGCAGAGGAGGTGGAGGAAGATGCTAGTGACGACGAGGTCAGGTTGCGCCTTCCTGGACAGAGACGTAGTACTGGAAGCACGTCAACAACTGCATCCTCAAACACAACTCTGCCTCTCACCACAAGTCGTGGTGGCTCTTCAGGTCGCATGGGTGCTAAGCCTTGCATAGCCTGGGCATTTTTTCAGATCGATAAAGATGACCCAACTCGTGTTATCTGTAACATTTGTCAGCAAAAGCTAAGTAGAGGCCAAAAAATACATAGTTTGAGTACTTCATGCATGAACCGGCACATGGACATGAAGCATAAGTTGCAGTGGGAAGCTCAGTGTGCTACAATGCGGCCTAGCCGGCCGGGCCAATCACCGTCTGCCATATCTTGTGCATCCGCGGCCTCTTCATCCTCTGTGACTGGGGGGACAGCAGTCACACCTGTTTTGGGGCGCAGACCTGCCACCTCTTTACCCGCAACAGCCAGCGTGATTGGCAGGTCATCATTTTCTTTGGAGGTGGTAACACCAGCTGGTGTTGAGCGCTGTCCGACATCGATAGCACCACCTTTGGATCAAGGCAACCTAACATGTCCGCCTGCATCTTCCTCACAGACCGGCAGTTTGCCGGGGACACCCTTATCAACCCCGTCTAAGCACAATAGCCAGCCCTCGGTCCCTCAGATGTGGACAAGTAAAAGACCATTTCCTCCTAGCCATGAGAAAGCTAAGAGGTTGAATTTCACCATCTGCAAGCTCTTGGCTACAGAAATGCTGCCTTTCCGCCTGGTGGACACAGAGGATTTTCGAGACCTTATGTCCGTCGCAGTGCCCCAGTACCAGATGCCCAGTCGGCACTACTTCTCAAAGAAAGGTGTGCCTGCGCTCCACCAGCATGTCGCACACAACATCACCGCTTCTTTGAGAAACTCTGTGTGTGACAGGGTGCATTTCACCACAGACACTTGGACGAGTAGGCATGGACAGGGGCGTTACATGTCGCTGACTGGGCACTGGGTAACTATGGTGACAGCAGGACAAGGGGCTGCTGTCCAAGTCTTGCCGTCCCCACGAGTTGTGCGTCAATCCTCTTTATGTCAAAGTTCCTCCACTGCTTCTGCCTCCTCAACCTCCTCTCGGTCTTCCACCTGCACCCAAAGCCTGTCTGGTCATGCCACAAGCTTTCTAACTGCGCAGAAGGGATCCTGCACACCTCCTTACTATGCTGGCAGTAGGGCTCAATGTCATCAGGCGGTTTTTACATTGAAATGTCTGGGAAATGTGAGTCACACAGCTGAGGAGTTGTGGTCAGCTCTGGAGAACCAATTTCATGAATGGTTGTCTCCACTGGACCTGAAACCAGGGAAGGCCGTGTGCGACAATGCTGCAAACCTGGGTGCGGCCCTTCGCCGGGGCAATGTCACACACGTGCCTTGTATGGCTCACGTGTTGAACCTGGTTGTCCAGCAATTTTTAGCCCACTATCCCAGACTAGATGGCCTTCTGCAGAGGGCACGGTCGCTGTGTGCTCACTTCCGCCGTTCGCATCCCGCAGCTCAGCGACTTACATCTCTACAGAAGTCGTTGGGCCTGCCACTTCACCGGCTAAAATGCGATGTGCCTACCCGGTGGAATTCAACTCTGCACATGTTGCAGCGACTGTGGCAGCACCGACAAGCCCTGGTGCAATACGTTCTGACGTATAGCCTGGGCCAACGAGATTCAGAGGTGGGGCAAATCACGCTGGAGGAGTGGTCTCAGATCAAGGACCTATGCACCCTTCTGCACAGTTTTGAAATGGCGACGAAGATGTTTAGTGCTGACGATGCCATTATCAGCATGACTATTCCGGTGATTTACATGCTGGAGCACATGTTAAACAGAATTCGGAGTCAGGTGGTGGCACAAGAGGAGGTGGAGGAAGTAGAGGAGGAGGAGTTGTATGCGGAAGGGCTAACATCTGCAAGGTCCAGACGGTCGGCAGCACCAAGGCGGCAGGCATGTGAGGGTGGGGGAGATGGTTTTACCAGGGCGCATGGTAGCAGCCAAACTAGTGAGGAAGGTGCAGGAGCCCAGGAAGAAGTGGAGGACGAACTGATGGAAGACTCATCAGATGAGGGACACCTTGATCACATTTCTGTTGTGCGAGGTTGGGGGGAGAGGACAGAGGAAGGAAGCATGATTGTTACCTCGCCACCAACACAACAGGGACTTGGTGCTCCTGGATGCGCAACACACATGAGTGCCTTCTTGCTGCACTACCTGCAACATGACCCTCGAATTGTGAGAATTAGAAATAATCCTGACTACTGGGTTGCCACACTGTTAGATCCCCGGTACAAAAGTAAATTTGCAGAAATTATTCCTGCCATAGAAAGGGATGCACGCATGCAGGAGTATCAGCAGAGACTGTTGCAGAATCTTACATGTGCTTTTCCACAAAATACCAGTGGTGCACGTAGTGAATCTCACAGTTCCAACTTGCCAACCGTGGGACCGTCAAGTGTTCAGCACTCAAACCGTAACAGAACCACAGTATCTGCTGGTAACATCAATTTTGCGGAATCATTTCACCACTTTTTTAGCCCATCCTTTGCAAGGCCACAGGAGACAAGAAGTCTGACACATAGTCAACGCCTAGAGACGATGGTACAGGAGTATCTCCAAGTAAACATTGAAGCCACGACTGTGTCACTGGACCCTTGCTCTTTTTGGGCTTCCAATCTGGATAAATGGCCGGAGCTAGCCACTTACGCCTTGGAGATCTTGTCATGCCCCGCAGCCAGCGTTCTGTCTGAACGTGTGTTCAGCGCTGCTGGTGGTGTGCTGACAGATAAGCGCACGCGGCTCTCCACTGATAATGTAGACAGACTCACGTTCATAAACATGAACAAATCATGGATCCGAAACGACTTTTCTACCCCTGTGTCATCCTGGGGAGAGTAAAAGCTTGATGATTGGTTAAAATCACCCTACCAACCGTTTTAAGCTTTCAAATTACTAATCATGTTTATCTGTATCTTGACTGGAAAATAATTTGGGCTTTGTAGCAGTGTGCAGCACTGATCCTATTAGGCCATCTATACTAAAGCTTCACCAGATTTAAAATTAAAAATAATTTTTAGCTGCATCTAGCCCGGAAAATAATTTTGGGGCTCCGAGATGCGCAAGGCGCATAAGTGCCTTCTTGCTGCACTACCTGCAGCATGACCCTCATATTGTCAGAATTCGAAGTAATCATGACTACTGGGTTGCCACACTCTTAGATCCCCCAAACTTTTCGATCAACCTTTTCATTTTAATAAAGACCAAAAAAATGGTCATTTTTGAAATTATAAGCATTAGCAGGTTGTTAGAAACTGAAATCAAACAGTTTTCAACTCAAAACTTTATTCTAGGTGATGTTACATTTTCACATAGGACCCCTTGTTCGAAAGGAGCTTCTGAACTCTCTCGTCCATTGAATTTGTCAGGTTTTGGATGGTTTCTGCTTCAATTGTTTTGCATGAGGACAGAATACCCTCCCAGAGCTGTTGCTTAGATGTGAACTGCCTCCCGCCATCATAGACACTCCTTTTAATGATGCTCCAAAGGTTCTGAATGGGGTAGAGGTCAGGGGAGCATGGGGGTCACACCATAAGTTTGTCCCCTTTTATGCCCATATCAGCCAGAGATGCAGATGTTTTATGTGCAGCATGAGATGGTGCATTATCATGCAGAAAAATGATCTTGCTGTGAAATACACGGTTCTTCTTCTTGAACCATGGCAGGAAGTGCTGTTTGAGAAAATCCACATACATTATGGAGTTCATCTTTAGCGCCTTCAGGGATCCTAAAGGGGCCGACAATCTCTCTCCCCATGATTCCAGCCCAAAACATTACTCCACCTCCTCCTTGTTGGCGCTGTAGCCGTGTTTGCGTGGGGTGTCCATCAACCAGCCATCCTCCACTCCATCCATCTGGACCATCGAGCGCTGCACGGCACTCATCCGTGAACAAAACAGTTTTGAAATCAGTCTTCATGTAATGTTTGGCCCACTGGAGCCGTTTCTGCTTGTGTGAAGTGGATAGAGGAGGTCGACAGGATGGCGCATGCACAGCTGCAAACCTCTGAAGGACCCTGCATCTTGTTGTTCGGGGGACGTTGGAGGCACAAGCAGCTTCAAAAACTTGTCTGCTGCTATGACAAGGCTTTTTTGCCGCTGCTCTTTCAACCTGACGTAATTGCCTGTAGGAAAGAGTCCTCAATTTGCCCTTATCAGCACGCACACGTGTGTACTGTGAATCAGCTACATACTTCTTGATTGCCAGGACACTTCATCCTGATCATCGCACAATGTTGATTGTAGTCATGCCTTGACCTAAACACTCCACAATTTGTTGCTTCTCAGCAGCCGACACATCCTTTTTCTTTCCCATTTTGGCAGAAAATGTAGGCTGCTTAATAATGTGAGAGAGCCTTCTTAAGTAGTCTTGCCTTTCATTGGACACACCTGCCAAACTAATTAGCACAGGTGTCTGCAATTGCTTACAGTGATATAAAGAGCCCTGACACACATCACCATCAATGAGTTTAACTGACAAACAAACAAATTCTTCCCTTATCACTCCTAAACACTTTTTGTATAATAATTTGGAACGCAGTGTACATGTGCTTTTCCACAAAACACCAGTGGTTCACGTAGTGAATCTTACAGTTCTAACTTGCCAACCGTGGTCTGTATGGAGTTGTTCAATAAAGGGCCCAAAATTAAGATAACATAGATGGGAGAGGTCTCTATGAATAGGAATTCCTAAGTATTTGATACCCTGTGAGGGCCAGGCAAAGGGAAAGTTGGACTGGATGGAATCCTATATGGATTTGGGGAGGGAGACATCGAGGGCCTCAGACTTCGCTGCATTGATTTTAAAATTTTACCATGTAACAAAGTGATCTATTTCAGCCATAACAGCATGGATGGATATATGTGATTGAGTGATATATACTAGGACATCATCAGCAAATAGAGAGCACTTGTACTCGGTGCCTCCCACCTCAATCCACCTAATATTGGGGTTATGGCGAATTGATGAGAGCAGGTGCTCCGTCACTAGGATGTATAAGAGAGGGGACAGAGGACATCACTGCCTTGTCCCATTGGTGATTGTGAAAGGTGATGAAAATGTTCTGACGCACCCCCTGGGCCTTGGGACACCCGGAGCCGGACCCTTTTTGGTGGATGCTGGTGGTTGTAGTCTTCGTGGCGGCGACCCAGTTCCGTGGCTCAGGGCGGTCAAACCAGTGGCGGAACTATTTATGTGGTTTTCATGTTTAAATGTCCGACTACGCCACCCGTGGATTGCGGTCAGAGTGAACCGCCGCTACAGGGCAGACCACTGAGGCTGGTGTTGTGGGTGCAGCAGAGCGTAGCATAACTCCCCACGGGAGGAGTATAGCCTCAGGGCAGTGTATGCGGAGGATGGGGGTGATGGTGCAGGGCAGCAGCAGTAACGACACGGAGTCAGTGATGCAGTTCAGGGCCTTTACTCACAGTTCTTATTATCCAGACCACGTCTGCAGGTAACGGCTGCCCACGTCGTACTGTGCTCACCAGGTGAGGGGCTCAGACAACTCCCAGATAACTTTGGAGCACTTCACAGGACCCCCTTTGTGTGTCCTTTGTCTGGCCTTTCTTACCAACACTTCTGTCCGGCTGCCTCGGGCCTCCTCTTGGTAAACTTGGCGCCAGTTTCCCTGACCCTATGTGGTGCCTTCCTAGCGGGTGTAGCGAGGGGCTGCGCCACATAAAATGTCAGAGCCTCCGGTTTCTAGCTGAGGGTCGTTTCCTGCCTCCACTAGTTCGGGGACCGGTCTCCCCCTTTGGCCTGACCCCTCCACGCAGGTGGATTCGGGCGTGCGGTGGCGACTCGCCCGTCCGCACCCCTGGGATCCCTTCATTCCTCGTTCCTGGAGCCTTCTCCGCTCCTCTTCCTTCCTTCTCCCTCTTCCAGGCCTGGGCCTCTGTTACTAGGCCCGCCTCCGGAGCAGAGATCATGCAGAGCCCCTGCTCCCTGCCACTTCTGCTCAGACTTCTCTGCACTGAACTAAGATGGTGCCCACCTTTTATACTCCCTTCTCAATGCACCCAGGAACTGCTTCCTCCCTGCTCCTGCACTACAGGGTTCCCCTTCCTCAGTGTTCCCTCCCCCCACTCCAGCCAGGGACAGGGACTGTCGTGCCCATCTCAGGGGCATATTGGTCGCCCTGCCCCACGGCAATGTGGTGTAATGCATGCAGGTGTCGGGTCCTGATCCACACTCCATCCTTACCTGAGAGTGAGATATCACACCTCTGGGTGAGGTGCAATACGTCTTTAGCAACCGAGCCCTCAGGGTGCTACAGTTCCATTTATCTTCAGCCTAGGTGACGTATTGCGATACAGGGCCGTGATTTTGGCTATAAAAGGGTCCCCTAGACCCCTACCCCAAGCTTTTTAAGAGAATCATATATGGCGTGCCAGGAGACTCTATGGAATGCTTTCTCAGCATCCAACGAGAGTATCTAATTACAAATTTTTAACTGCATCTAGCCCAGGAAATACTTTGTGCCTAGTAGCAGTGTCTGCTAGTAAGCGGATTATCCCGGCTGTTAAGCAAGCTGCACCACCTGTAGTTTAGACACTTAATTTTTTCAAAGGAAATGCTTCGGGACCATGGGATACTTAGTGAAGAGCATCAGGAGGCACCCCAAGGCATAGGGGCTGGGACTGGCAGTAGGATGCCTTGCGGTGGACAGCCGAGCTCGATCCTTATAAAAGCTTTTTAACTGCAGCAGCTTTAGTGGACGCTACTGGAGCTGGAATTACCGCGGCTGCTGGCATGAGACTTGCCCTCCAATAGATCCTTGTAAATGGATTTAAAGTGTATTCATTCAAATTAGAGAGACAATTTAAATTAAAAAGCTTAGAGCTGCCTCCACCACAGGGGGGCTCGCTCGACCCACCAGCGGACAGGCACCAGTATTGGGAGAGGGGGGCTGGCCGTCAGGGTTCACCGCGGCTCTGGCACAAACCCGGCGACACGGAGGTGGCACGGGCAGGAGCGGACTGGCCGTGTCGGCTTCTCACTTTTTGGATTTTAGAAGGGCATGACATGCCTATATCTGTGTCTCCCCCTCCTTTTACTCCTCCACCTCTTTTATTTTCGCATGACTATATGTACTTGTCACTTTTCCATGTGTTAGTTATGTCTTCTGAGCAGTTTGTCAGCTTTTGGACACCTTTGAAGGTGTTTTCTATGTGTTTCTATGTGTTTTTGTTTGCCTGCCATTGGTTTTAACGGTGTTCGAAGGTGTTCGACGAACAGTTCGACGAACAGTTCGGCGAACACACGGGTGTTCGACGAACCGAACCGAACTCGAACACTACGATGGTGGCTCAACACTAGTCAGGTGTCACAAGAAACAATGTTAAAATCCACAAATCACAAATGCACATGTGTATAATATATGCGTAGACATATACATAGAGGCTTTCTTATCTTCATTTTACAGAAGCGCATCACTGCCCTGCCTCCCTCCTGCTTGATTGACAATTCCCTCTAGTCCGAACTGTGGAGGAGACATCCAATCATTAAGGGTGCCCGAGTGCACCAGAAACGCGTCAGGTTTTGGTTTTAATAGTTTTTAATGTTTACTCAATAAAATCTAGTTTAATATTACCTGGATTGATGTGCCGGACAGAACTTTTTCGTAGCCGAACTGAGCTCTCTCCGATGTGGCAAACAGAGGCAGCTTTTCCTCTGCAGCATTAGAAGAGCACATTCGCTCCACTAAGCAGGACCACAGTCCTTATGAGCTATATTAGAAAGAATCTGTACGCTCTGCACTCCTTGCCTTGGAGACTGGCCACCTCTGATAGACTGCAGAGGTGGCTGATAACTTAGGCAATGAGCAGAAAACAATAGAATTAAAAATTCCTCCATTCTTGAGAATGCAATTTACTTTTAGTTACAAAATCCTCTTCAAACTTTCAAGCTTTTACAAGCACTTTGCAATGTTAACCATTTATAATTATGATAATAATAACCCTTTAATATACACAAATGTATAGCTAGTAATTTTCAGGATTTAATCACAGGATGGTCAAATTGCATTTTTTTTGCTGTGTTTAGCAGAAGCTGTAGTAAATCTCTGCAGTTTGGAATAAATTACAGCAGGAGCCACCATAAAACTGTGTCATGTGCATAAACCCCAAACTCCATATAAATGACTTTTTGTTAGGACTCGTGCATGTAAGTCCATACCAAGCATCGCACAGCTCCTAAATACAATGCTGTACCTAAAAAAATGTTTGGTTACACTCTATAAGATGACAGTCTCCTTTAAACGTGACAAACAGTTGTATCAAGATCCTCTATGAAATTATTTACTTTCTTGCAATTACTACTCCAGTTTTATAAATATTCATAAGACTTTGTTCTCCAAGATTTGACAAAATGTTTCTAAATATTATGAAGTGAAAATAAAGTGAGATAGCTCTCATTGCTAATGTTCCAAATTACGTTTGTCCTAGAAACTTCCAGTACGTGTAATGAAGGTTTTACAAAAGGCACTGTTAATAGTGTGCCCGGATTTATACGTAATCCCTGGAGAACTCATTAGAATGAACAACATGAAGAAGAAAAGTGTACACCTCATGTAGAACAGACTGCTTCTCATACTGTAATGTATCTGTTTTTGCCTTTGGGGTTTTTATCTCTCTACTTTTAAATTACTTTACAAAATGACTTGAAAGCACTGCTCATTCATTAATTCTAACTGCTTGGAAGACTTTACTATATTTTTTGTAACTTGCTGTTCGCCCACAATTTTGGAAAAGCGTCTGCAAATTTGTAAATTATAGCATGTAAAGGCTATGTCCACTTCAAAGCACCTAAAACAGAAATAAAACAAGTTTACCAAAAAGATTTCCTATTGTTTTGTTTCCACAGCTACTATGCAGACTTATGTGTCTCCATGGTAACAGACCACAAACAAACCATGTGTAGTCAGACCCTCCCCGGATGGAAGAGAGTTTCACTGCAGCATCTGACTTCACAGAGTTTGATGATTGTTACTATGTAGACACATTAGTTTGCATAAGGATTCATTAAAAACAAGGCAAAGTTGCTTCATTTTTCACTTTAGATGAACTGAAAAATTAATAAAACAAAATGGTTATGAAGGTGCAATTTAGTCAAAACTATTATAGGAAATAGAAATACTTTGACAATATATACAAATTTACTAAAGAGTTATGACCACTTCAAAAAACTTTGCAACTTTTTTGCTATAGTATAAGCAAAGTTAAGAGATTAATATATCTCATTACTTAAAAATGACACTTACTAGTATGGGAGAATTGGGGAAGGAGATGAGTCTAATAACCAGTTAAAATGACTGAAGAAAATATGCAGCTTCATAAAAAATTAAAAATTTATTTCCAAAGCAGCTTAAAATATTGAAAATCCATAATAGGTACAGCAAACGCGTTTCGAACGCTCATGGCGTTCTTTATCAGAGAGACCTATTATGAGTTTTTAATATTTTTAAGCTGATTTGGAAATAAATTTAGAACTTTTTATGAAGCTGGATATTTTCTTCAGTCATTTTTTCTGCCAGCCAAGTGGTCCCTTGGAATACTTGCTTCAGGGGCATTAATCTGGGTAAGCTGGTACTATCCCTCTTTTTAATAACCAGTAAAGTCGTTTTGAGAGAAGACAAGATAAGGATAGATAAAAATAGATTATCGACTCACTCAGTTGCAGCTGGAGCTCATAGAAGTCTATGGAGGGGGACAATGCACATGTACACAGATACATTGCATCTGCTGCTTTTAAGTGAGTGAGAGTTTGGGGAGCAGAATCTCCTGTTTTTGTGTTCTGGGTTGAAGCCATCCTAAGTGGTAGTCCTTTATGGGAGATAAAGCCTTGTACATCTGATGATAAATGTGAAATTAGAAATAAAATAGAAAAGCAGTTTTAGCAGTTTTCTCATGTTATGTTTTCTATTGGACAAGGCTGATGGACAGGCCTGGTCACAGGCTCCTCCACCAGCAGCCATTCTACGGACAGCAGAGCTATGCAGTCTGTGAGGAAAGCTGCACTAACAAGAGCAGGAGGAGAACCTGTCATACCTATATAATAGTAAGTGCCACAAAATCAAGTCCTCGACACATCTGTTAAAATATAGATAATGTGGCCAACCCAGTTAACTCGTTATGCAGCCAGCAATAGACAGTGTAATACAGCGGCAAATGGTGAAAAATTTGTACTAAATCCCATTTTCAAAAATAATTTTTAAGCCCAATTGCATGCATTTTTTTACTATAGGCCTAAAAAGTAACAGGCAAGTAGTTACTAACGGCGGCAACTACCTGCCTGTTCTACCCGGCGCTGGCTCATAGCAGTCACCGACCTCTCCGGCCAGCGATTCAACTACTCTATGTCAACAGAGTAGCTCTTCTTTCTAGTTGCTCTGTTGACAGGGCGGGACTGCCAACGTCATGTCGAAGCCATTGAATCGCTGGCAGGATCGGTCTGTGACTGCTCTGTGCCGGCAGATATCGGTGCCAGACATAACAGGCAGATAGTTGACAGCTACCTGCCTGTTAGCTCTTACGCTCAAAGTAAAAAAATTAAATAGACCTGGGTAAACCCTTTTAAGAACAGATATAATTTAAGTAATACCCAATACTACAATATGATGTGCTACCATGTCCTCACATAGGGGCAGGCCATTCTGACCACTTCATGCTTTAAGATACAGGCTCACCTGTTGCTGATGTATTCCCAATAGTTACATTCCTAATCTTACTGTTAAAAGTGGAGTCAGAAAGACAGCGAAAAGAAAAACCAACAAGGGCGCTCCTAGGGATAGCACATCTGGGCTGAAAGTAGTCAGGTTAGAGGGATTATAGAAGTATAGGCTCAACATGATTGTAACAACCAGTGAGATCAATGCAGGCTGATGTTGCGATCCTTTCTTGTTATTAGGCTCTCTGCAGTTGATGAAAAAGCCTTTGTGCTTCGAAACGCATTGTGTCTGTGAGACTCTTATATTAAATATTACTCTTCTTCATCACACCTCTGTTGATGATTTTAACTCCATTCATAAGGTTCAACTACCTCCAAGAACAATGATTTTTAAGCCTGCTTGAAAATTATCCAAACCAACGAACAAGCTCAATAGGCGGCAGCCAGTTTATAGAGCCGGATTATCGGGAAATGAGCGTTCCAAAGCCAGATAATCGGACATGTGTAACTCTAGCTTACTTTGCAAGTTTGTTAACCACTTGACTAAAGGTTCTTATTCAATGACTACAAGCAGATATCTTGAAAGCCATGAGAAACTCACAAAGTATATTAAAAATTTTGAAGAATTGTTTAGTTTACAGATAAAAGGTTTTAATTATTCTTCTACAACTTCCTCTTCCTATATGAGGACACTACTGCAGCCTTTCATTTCACAGAGCAAGATTTCACTTCCTCCCTGTCTAGTATTTATAATATTAGCCACAGTGTGAATGCACACTTATGCATTGCACTTATACCAACATGTGCTCTGGCTCAATTTTTTTGGCTTTGGTTTAGTTTCTTGTACTTTGTACCCTTTTTTGGGATATTCATTTTGTCGGGACCCGGTCCTGCTCTGCCCTTATCTATTTTTATGACTGCTGACACATAGTGAGATGAACTACAAGAGTTGGGTACCGATCCAATTGGGAGCACCTTGTCATGGTGGGGTGTTTTTTATTATCAAAACAATGGTAGCTAAGTTATTTACATGTACCATTACTATTTACTTACTACAGGGTGTTTGCACAGTTTGTTTTTATCTTAGGTTCTGTCTGTTAAATGCCCACAGTGTGAATGCACACCTATGCATTGCAATAATACCAATCTATGCCCTGGCTCAATTTTTTTTGTTTTTATTTATGATACGGCTCCACCTTCAGGGTATGTGCACACGATGCAGAAATGAAGCAAAAAAATTCTGCATCATTTCTGCATCTCCCTGGCAGAAAAAACGCATGCCGATTGTTTATGCGTTTTTCCTGCAGAATACATGCGGATTCACATGCGTTTCCACATGCGTTTCCGCATGCAGATTGACAAGCGCTTTCCAGGCGATTTTAGCATCACCTGGAAAGTGATTGAGACAACTAGGTCACACTATATAAATCCATGCAGCCGGCATGGATTTATATAGTGTGACCCGAGAGAGTGTGTATACTTACCTCCGATGGTCCGCGCTGTCCAGCTCAATCCGTTCTCCCTCGCCGGCAACTTTGAATTGAAAGACCTGTCGACGTCAGCGTCACGTGACCCGTCACATGACTCTGACGTCAGCGCAGGTCCTTCAACTCAAGTGCCGGGAACCAAGCAGGAGCGCTGCGCGGGCCGACAGAAGGTAAATATACATTTATTTTTTATTTTATTCTTTTTTTACAGCTTTTTTAATGGTACTTGGGTGTGGAGGACACTCTCCTCTCATCTACACCCGGGTACCATCCGTACATTAGAACGCGCCAATAACGCAAGTACAAATGCAGTCTTGCGGAATTGGCGCGTTCTAATGCAAGTCAATGGCGGCGAAAACGCCGCGTTTACGCAAAATTAATTGACATGCTGCGGATTTTTGAGCGCAGCGTTTACGCTGCGGAAAAATCTGCATCATGGGCACAGCACATGCGGATTATCATTGGGGAACATTGCTGCCCTTCTACCATGCATTTTTAATGCGTTTCCACGGCGTTTACGCAACTGCAAAAACGCAGCGGAAACGCATTAAAAACGCTTCTTGTGAACTCAGCCTCAATACATTTTTTTGGCGAATATTACAATTTCTGCTGCAGAAATGGCCAAATACTCAATGACAGAGATTTATGTAGGGGTTCTCTTTTTTTCCCATAATACCTTTTAAATTATTTGAATTAGGCTGAAATATGCCTTGAAAATTGCAATTTTGTGATATCAGATATAAAATTGGACTATATAGACTTTTTCCAGGAAACAACGTTTTTCATTAAAACTGTCAGCATATATGCAGAATGTTCATTAAATATAGTTGGAGTCAATGCTAGTAATGCCAAAATTCTTTGGTTCTCATCATTTAAGCTATTATTTTAATTGTCTCTAACCTTTAATCAATGTTTACTGTGTTCTCCTGGACTGGGATTCATCATTACTAAGCAGTATTAGGAGAAGAAGACTATTGCAACATAAAAACGGTTTGTTAATTGTAAATTATTTACAAAGCTAGGCTAAGTGGAGGAATACAGAGCATCTAGATGATGGAAATTGCAAAGGCAAATGCCAACTACAGATTTCAGTGTAAAGAGTGTTGGAAAATAAATATGCTATTCAATTATTTTCAATAAATCGGGGCGGGAAAATCTTCAACCTTTTTTCTGTGGCCCCCATTACATTACAGAGACATACAGAAGTCAAAAGCAAATAGCAAAGCTATTATTGTGCTTTTCCTAATCCACATATGAGGGGGCAGGATTCTGCATTGTTGATATTTAAATTTCGGTGTTATACATAATCCGGTGAAAATAAGGACAGTTGGGAGCAATAGTGAAGTGTAGTTTACAAGCGTCCGGGCAGGGCAAGTATTTTGTGTGCACTAACCTGTGAACTGTAAGTAGTCCCTATTAAAGAAGCACTCCTCCCATCAAAGTTTTTATCCTCCTAATATATTGCAATCATCATATTATATAGCACTGTGTACTTACAATTGCTCATTTTGCCTTTCTACACAGTTAATTCTTCTCTTTTCTCTGCTCTATGTGAAAAAATGGAGTCTCTTATCCCTGCATTAATCATTCCCCTCCTCAACTCCTGACCAGTTGCTCCACTCCTCCCCCTTGCCAGGTACTTTTGTAGTGACTCTTGACTCATACAGGGAAAATTGACTTCCTTTTTCTACATAGAGCTTAGAAGGATTCGGCTAGTCAGTTTTTAATCACGTGATGTTATAGACCTAATGGAAAAGAGAAGGATTAACTGGGTAGAAAGGCAAAATGAGCAATTGTAAGTAATAGTTCTATATAATATTATTGCAATATATTACGAGGATAAAAATTTTGATGGCAGTGCTTCTTTAAATTTTAGTTTTTTCAAAGCTACCTTAGCCCTATCCATAACCATTAACCTAACACTAGCCATAATTATATCGCTATTCCTAACCCTAGCCCTAACTGTAGCTCTATTCTAAACCCTAAGTCTAACCCAAAGGCTTTATTCATACATCAGTATTTTTGATCAGTAATTCATCAATATTTGTATGCCAAAAAAATAAGTGTCTCCAAAATACAGAACAAGTGTGCATCTTTCAATTATAGTTTTTCTCTGTAAGGACCACTACTGGTTTTGGCATACTGACTTAGAGTCATGGTCGAAAGTGTTGACACCCTTAATATTGTTTCAGATAATTAAGTATTTCTCCCAGAAAATGATTGTTATTACACATGTTTGGTTATACACAGGTTTATTTCCTTTCTGTGTATTGGAACAACACTAAGAAACAGAGAAAAAAAGGCAAATTGGACATAATTTCACCCAAAACCCCCAAAATTGGCCGGACAAAATTGTTGGCACCCTCAACTTAATATTTGGTTGAACACCCTTTGGAATAAATAACTGCAATCAATAGTTTCCTATAAACATCAACAAGCTTCTCCCCACTTTAATGCCAGTTCTGATGCTCAGAACCCATTTGGGCCAGGCTTTGAAGTGACCTGAATTTTTAGGGGGCATCACTATCTGTGTATTGGTGGTGTGAGATCAGTGGCCCTAATTCATTTAACCCCTTAACACACCAGTTACTTATTCAAATCTATGAAAATTGGTCATTTGCCCACTTGGATGCCAGTTCTATTGCCCCAAACCGATTTGGGCTAAGCTGGAGTGACCTGAATTTGATGCAGGGCATCACTATCTGTGTAATGGTGGTGAGAGGTCAGTGGGCCAAAGTAATTTAAACCCTTAAAAACACCAGTTACTTATTCAAATCGTTAAAATCAACTGTCTGCCCACTTTGATGCCAGCTCTGATGCCCAGAACCCATTTGGTCCAGCTGGAGGGACTTTAATTAGATGTGGGGCATCACTATCTATATGTCTGTATTGAAAGAACAGTGTCCCAAAGTCATTACATAATTTCAATAATGCCCTTCAGTGCCCACTTTGATGCCTTTTTTATGTTAGTTTTGTAATTTTTGTAGCTGCTTTTAAGTGTATTCATATCAGGGCACCTCGCTGAATTGTACTTTATTATTGTGATTTTTCAATTTTGTTGTAAAACCTGTAAAAAACAGAAGAAAAAAAATTTGCCGAATAAGAAACTGCAAAATAAGAAACAAACTTTAGCCTCAAATAAGAGACGGGATAAATAAAAAATCAACTTCAGCATCATAAAATACCCCACAAAGACATTAAAAAGTAAAATAGTAAATATAAGACAAGGATGCAGCTGCAGCATCAGACTCTCTCTGTCCGTGTGTAGACATTTGATTGGATTAATGCAGGTATGGAGAAAGTAAGCCATTTACCAAAACATCTAAAAGAATACTGAACTGCTTGACACTTTAAGGACGAAGCCAATTATGTCCTTAATGACCAAGCCAATTTTTACAATTCTGACCACGGTCACTTTACGAGGTAATAACTCTGGAAAGCTTCAATGGATCCCACTGATTCTGAGGTAATTTTTTCGTGACATATTGTACTTCATGATAGTGATAAAATTTCTTCAATAATACTTGCGTTTACTTGTGAAAAAAACGGAAATCTGGTGTAAATTTTGACAATTTTGCAATTTTCAAACTTTGAATTTTCATGCACCTAAAATCAGAGACATATGTCACACAGTTAATAAATAATATTTCCCACATGTCTTCTTTACGTCAGAACAATTTTGGAACCAAAATTTTTTTTTGTTAGGAAGTTATAAGGGTTAAAAGTTGACCAGTGATTTATCAATTTTCCAACAAAATTTACAAAAACATTTTTTTAGGGGCCACTACACATTTGAAGTGACTTTGAGAGATCTATATGATAGAAAATACCTAAAAGTGACACCATTCTAAAAACTGCACCCCTCAAGGTGCTCAAAACCACATTCAAGAAGTTTATTAACCCTTAATGTGCTTAACAGGAACTGAAGCAACGTGCGAGGAAAAAAGGAACATTTAACTTTTTTTTTCAAAAAATGTTTAATTCAGATCCAATTTTTTAATTTTCACAAGGGTAACAAGAGAAAATAGACCACAAAACTTGTTGTGCAATTCCTCCTGAGTAAGCCCATACCTTATATGTGGGGGAAAAACACTGTTTGGGCTCACGGCAGGGTTCAGAAGGGAAGGAGCACCATTTGACTTTTTGAATGTAAAATTTGCTTGAATAATTAGCGGACGCCATGTCATGTTTGGAGAGCCCCTGATGTGCCTAAACAGTGGAAACCGCCCACTAGTGACACCATTTTGGAAACTAGACCCCTCAGGGAACATATCTAGATGTGTGGTGAACACCTTGAAACCATAGCTGCTTCACAGAAGTTTATAACATTGAGCCGTAAAAATAAAATTTTCACATTTTTCCCACAAAAATGTTTTTAAGGCCCCAATTTTGCATTTTCATAAGGGTAACAGGAGAAATTATCCCATAGCATTTGTTGTACAATTCCTCCTGAGTAAGCTGATACCCCATATGTGGGGAAAAACACTGTTTGGGTGCATGGCAGGGTTTGGAAAGAAAGGAGCACCATTTGACTTTTTGAATGTAAAATTTGCTTGAATAATTAGCGGACTCCATGTCGTGTTTGGGGAGCCCCTGATGTGCCTAAACAGTGTAAACCCCCCACAAGTGACACCATTTTAGAAATTAGACCCCTCAGGGAACTTATCTAGATGTGTGGTGAGCACCTTGAACTGCCAGGTGCTTCACAGAAGTTTATAACGTAAAGTCGTAAAATTAAGAAATCAAATTTTTTTTCCACAAAAATGTACTTTTAGCCCCAATTTTTTTATTTTTACAAGGGTAACAGGAGAAAATGGACCCCAGATATGTAGGGGAAAACTATTATTTGGGTGCACGGCAGGGCTTAGAAAGGAAGGAGTGATGTTTGGAATGCAGATATTGACGGAATGGTCTGCGGGTGTCATGTCGCGTTTGGAGAGCCCCTGATGTGCCTAAACAGTGGAAAATCCAGACAAATTACCCAATTTTGGAAACTACACCCCTCAAGGATTTTATGCAGGGGTATAGTGAGCATTTTGAACCCACAGGTACTACACAGAATTTGATAACATTAGGTCGTTATACTGAAAATTTTCATTTTTTTCACGAAAAGCCCAAAATTTTTAATTTTTGCAATGGATAATAGAAGAAAATGGACCGCATAATTTATGCTATTACTCCCGAACGTGATGATACCCCATATGTCATCAGAAATTACTGTTAGCCACATATCAGGGCTGAGAAGGAAGGAGCACTATTTGGCTTTTGGAGCACAGATTTTGGTAGAATAGTTTGTGGGCGACATTTGCGAAACCCCTAAGGTGTCAGAACAGCAGGAAAACCCCAAAAGTGACCCCATTGTAGAAATTACACATCTCAATGAATTCATCTACTGCTACAGTGACTATTATGTAACATCCACGCCAGGTTTTATTCTTATGCCAGTTTAGTGCCCATACATTGTGCCCCCATAAAGTGTAGCGCCCCCATTCATTTCTCCAGGTGACACACACCCCATAAATTAAGTGCTCTCCCTGCTACAATAATGCTAAACATGTGGCGGTTTACTGCAGTTTAGGTACAGTGGGGCTCAGAAGAAGGGGGCATTTGGATTTGGGAGCACAGAATTCACTAGATTTTATTTGCGGGGGCGGGAGCTATGTCGCTTTTCCAGAGTCTTTGTTCTACCAGTAATGTGGGACCCCCTATAGTCTCAGTAACAGATGACAGACCTGAGAGGGGGCTGGTTTTGTGTGAGCTAAGTTAGGGGTTTTATTGGTAACAGTTTAGGGTATATAATTTATAATTGCTTCCAGAATAAGGCTGGATCACATTCTTGTGTTCTACGCTGAGCACTTACGTTGAAGTTTCCGTATAAGGCTATGTGCCCACGATGCAGAAATGCTCTGGATTTTTCCTGAGCGTTTCTGCATCTCCCTGGCAGAAAAAAACGCATGCGGATTGTACATACATTTTTCCTGCCAGGGACATGCGGATGTGAAGCATTCTTCATATGCATTTCCGCATGTGGGTTGTCAAGCACTTTCCAAGCAAGTTTAGCATCACTTGGAAAGTGCTTGACAACTTGGTCACACTATATAAATCCATGCAAACGGCATGGATTTATATAGTGTGACCTTAAAGAATGGTTAAAAATAAAAAAATGAATCTATACTTACCTTCTGATGGCCGCCGGAGTCTTGCTTCGCTCCGTTCTCCCTTGTCGGCAGCTCGTGGTACACTGCACTGAAGGACCTGCCGTCACATGACTATGACGTCATTGCAGGTCCTTCAGTCCACCGCGATCTGCCGGCAAGGGAGGACGAGCGCAACGGGGGTGTTATGATCTGCTACAGGGACTAAGGAAAGACAGGAGATCTATCCCTACAATAGAACTAAACTAGATCCCTACGATTTAACGGGGAACCTGATCCTGCGATCAGACCCGCTAAAGTCCTCGGCTAGTCTGTACGAAGACCTATAGATGTGAGGGAGGGATCCCTACAAGAACTAGGGACTGGGATAAGTTGGACACCTCCTAGCAGAAATAGTAGCAGTCAAAGACAAACACACAACAAAAAGCATAGAGGTCAGAAGACATAGCAAAACTAACAGAGAACGGCAACAGAGCACCAAGCTAGCTCAAGAGTAGTAAATACAATGCAGTCCAGCAAGGCCAGGAGGGCGGAGCCGGATTAAATAGGCAAAAATGGTCATGTGACCAGCAAACTAAAAAAAACCTAACAGGAGAGTTCTAACAGTACCCCCTCTTCTAAGAGGATCCTCCGGATCCCCTAGGCCCAGGCTTACCAGGAAACCTCCTTTGAAAAGCTCTGACAAGTCTAGAAGCAGAAACATCATCTGCCCTCACCCATGAGTTATCCTCAGGTCCGAAACTCTTCCAAGCGACGACATACTGCAAACTCCCTCTATACCGTCTAGAATTTAGGATGCGGGAAATTTCATATTCCACGTCCTCCACCACCGGAGGAACAGTGGCAGAGGCGTCACCATCCGACACATCAGATTTTTTGAACAGAGAAACATGAAACACCGGGTTAATCTTCCAGGACGTAGGAACCTCCAACCTAACAGCAGATTGGTTAACTATCTGAAGCACCTTAAAGGGCCCTACGAACTTGGGACCCAATTTTTTAGAAGGAATCCTCAATCGCAGATTCTTAGAGGACAACCAAACCATGTCACCAACAGCAAACAAAACCTCTTGCCGTTTCCTATCAAAGTACCTCTTAGATTTTTTGTTAGCCTTCTGAAGATTAACACGCACATCCGTCCAAACTCTCTCCAAATCACCGGAAAAACTCTCCTCCTCCGGCACAGCCGAAACCAATTTGGAGAATGACCCAAAAGACGGATGTCTCCCAAAACAACAAAAAAAGGCGAACACCCAGCAGAAGAGGATGTATGGTTGTTAAGAGCAAATTCAGCAAGTGGCAGAAACTCGGACCACCCCTCTTGATTGTCTGCCACAAAACAACGCAAGAACTGCTCAACATCCTGGTTCTTCCTTTCTGTCTGGCCATTAGACTCAGGATGATATCCGGATGAAAACGACAAATGAACTCCCAACCTGTCACAAAAGGCACGCCAAAAATGAGCCACGAACTGAGGTCCCCTATCAGAAACAATGTCAGTAGGAACACCATGTAGTCTGACAATTTCCTTGACAAAGGCCTTAGCGAGTGTCTTAGCGCAAGTCAGTTTGATGAAGGGAACCAAGTGACACATCTTGCTAAAACGGTCCACGACCACCCAGATGACCGTGAAACCTTCAGAGGGGGGAAGGTCAGTAATAAAGTCCATAGCCAGATGTGTCCAAGGTGCACTAGGAACCTCCAGAGGGCAAAGCAACCCCGCAGCAGGAGCATGCGAAGACTTGGATCTAGCACACACAGTACATTGGCGCACCCACTTAATGACTTCCTTCTGCCATCCAGGCCACCAAAAACTGCGACCCACAAGTCTCTTGGTCTCAGAAATTCCTGGATGACCTGCCAACTGAGACTCATGACACTCAACAAACAAATCTCTCCTAAAGGTCCTAGGCACAAACAACCTCCCATGGGGAGTGTTAGATGGGGCATTCTCCTGAGCTTTAAGAATCTCATCCTCCAAAACGGAGTCCAAAGCAGCAATCACAACACCTTCTTGTAAAATGCTCTCCTCTTCCTCCTCAACACTGACCATGGGAGAAAAGCTGCGAGACAAAGCATCCGCTTTAACATTCTTGGTACCCGGGATGTAAGTAACGTAAAAATTAAACCGCGAGAAAAAAAGTGCCCACCTAGCCTGACGGGCATTCAAGCGCTTGGCAGCATCAAGATAGATCAGATTTTTATGATCAGTGAAAACCTGAATGGGAAATTCAGCACCTTCCAAGAGGTGACGCCAGTGTTCAAATGCGAGTTTAATCGCCAGCAATTCCCGATTACCAATATCGTAATTAAGTTCAGTCTCAGAAAATTTTTTTGAAAAAAAGGCACAGGGATGTACTCCATCCTTGTTTTCCTGAGACAACACCGCACCGACCCCCACCGAAGAAGCATCAACCTCAACCAAAAACGGCTTAGTCACATCAGGCTGCATAAGGATGGGAGCAGAGGTGAACCTCTCCTTTAGAAACACAAAAGCTTCAATGGCCTCAGAAGTCAACTGAACCGCATTAGCACCTTTCCTGGTGAGATCGGTCAGCGGTTTGACAATAATAGAAAAATTTTTTATGAATTTTCTGTAATAATTGGCGAAACCGAAAAACCTCTGTATCGATTTCAAACCAATAGGCCTAGGCCATTCCTGCACAGCTTGAACTTTAACCGGGTCCATCTCAAAACCTTCACTGGAGATAATGTAACTCAAAAAACTAATTCTCTGTACAGCGAACTCACATTTCTCTAGCTTAGCAAAAAGCGAATTGTCAATTAATAACTGTAATACCTCACGTACGCTCCGCCAATGAGACTCCAGATCAGGCGAATAAATCAGAATGTCATCCAAATACACAACCACATTTTTGCCGATTAAAGGTCTAAGGATGTCATTAATAAGATTCTGAAAAAATGCTGGAGCATTGGTAAGACCAAAAGGCATCACCAGATTCTCAAAATGACCCACAGGAGTGTTAAAAGCAGTCTTCCATTCATCACCCTCCTTCATGCGCAACAAATTGTATGCCCCCCGGAGATCAATTTTAGAGAACCACTTGGCCCCCACTAACTGGTTAAATAAATCAGGAATCAATGGCAGTGGGTAAGGATTGCGTACAGTAATTTTATTAATCTCACGAAAGTCCAGACAAGGACGTAAACCGCCATCTTTTTTTTTTACAAAAAAAAATCCAACAGCCACAGGAGACTTAGAAGGCCTAATGTGACCGGCGACCAAGCTTGTCTGTATGTATTCCTCCAAAGCCTTTCTCTCAGGAATAGTAAGATTAAATAAACGACTTTTAGGAAGAGTCGCTCCAGGGACAATTCAATGGTACAATCATAGTCTCTATGGGGAGGCAATATTTGTGACTCCTCCTCAGAAAAAACTCTCCAAAAATCCTGAATAGGTACAGGTAATTCCCCTTTTTCCACCGCAGCAATACGTCCATTACAACACTTGTCATAACACTTAGGGCTCCAGGACTTAATTTCATTGGTAGACAAATCCAGTACAGGATTGTGCAATTTTAACCAGGGTAACCCCAATATTACTGGAGAAGGCAAATTATCCAATACCACCAAATCCAAATTATCTTGATGAATACCATTAATAGTGAGGGGAAATTCACAGACCTTATGAGTAACACTCTTCAAGGGAGAGCCATCAACAGAAACTACAGCAATAGGGGATGACAAAGTTTTAGGTTCTAATCTAAGTTTTTCCAAGAATCCCCCATCAATCACATTCAGAGTAGAACCACAATCCACAAATACCCGAAATTCAATTAATTCATCCTGAGCAGCGGTAGTAGCAGATAGGAATACTCCCTTAGAATTTAAACAGGCAATACGTGCATGACTGACCATTTTTTTTTCTTTCTTCATACGAAGCACACAGTTCTTAATAAAATGACCAGAATTTCCGCAATAGAAGCACAAGCCTTCAGAAAGCCTGCGGTCTTTTTCCTGAGAGCGGGGTGCCATCGCCCCAATCTCCATCGGCTCTCCATTGTCAGCACAGACCCTCTCAGGACTCGGAGCTGACATAGCAGAGGATTTGCTCTCATTAACCCTTGCACGCAGTCTCCTGTCCACCCGTATAGCTAATTGCATTGCCTCCTGCAAGTTTCCAGGTGTGGGATAAGCAATCAGTAAATCCTTAACCCTTTCACCTAGCCCTGCAAGAAACAAGCTTTTCAAAGCTGAATCGTTCCACCCCACCTGGGCAGACCACCGACGGAAGTGAGAACAATATTTTTCCACATTACCTGATCCCTGCCTCAAACGTCTCAATTCAGACTCAGCAGATGAGACACGATCAGGATCATCGTACAACAAACCCAAAGCAGAAAAAAAACTATCCACTGATCTAAAGCACGGATCACTAGGTTGGAGAGAGAAGGCCCATCCCTGAGGATCTTTGCGCAAAATTGACATTATGAACCCTATGCGCTGTGATTCATCACCAGAGGATCCGGGTCTCAAACGAAAATACAATAAACAAGCATTTTTAAAAGAAAAAAAATCTTGTTGTTCGTCAAAAAATAAATCAGGCAGATGTACCTTTGGTTCCACAAAATGTGCTCCAGAACAGCTACTCGCGTGTTGTTGGAGCTTGGCCACCTCCAGAGAGAGTCCCTGCAAGCGTTGAGCCAAATCTTGAACCGAGACCATGATGGAAACTGGAGGTCTTTCCTTAGAGAAAATTTATTTTTTTTTTTTTCTTTTAGGGCTGGACTTACTGTTATGATCTGCTACAGGGACTAAGGAAAGACAGGAGATCTGTCCCTACAATAGAACTGAACTAGATCCCTACGATGTAACGGGGAACCTGATCCTGCGATCAGACCCGCTAAAGTCCTAGGCTAGTCTGTACAAAGACCTATAGATGTGAGGGAGGGATCCCTACAATAACTAGGGACTGGGATAAGTTGGACACCTCCTAGCAGAAATAGTAGCAGTCAAAGACAAACACACAACAAAAAGCATAGAGGTCAGAAGACCTAGCAAAACTAACAGAGAACGGCAACAGAGGACCAAGCTAGCTCAAGAGTAGTAAATACAATGAAGTCCAGCAAGGCCAGGAGGGCGGAGCCGGATTAAATAGGCAAAAATGGTCATGTGACCAGCAAACTAAAAAAAACCTAACAGGAGAGTTCTAACAGGGGGCCATCAGAAGGTAAATATAACATTTATTTTTTATTTTATTTTTTTTTCACAGGTTCTGTGGTACCCGGGTCCGGAGGAGAGTCTCCTGTCCTCTAGACACGGGTACCATCCGCACATTGAAACGCGTGGAATGCGCATCTACATGTGCAGTGATGCGTAATCCATGCGTTTCAATGCAAGTCAATAGCGGCAAAAACGCAGCACTTCCGCAAAATAATTGGTAGTGCTGCGTTTTTTTCCGCAATGATAACCCGCAGCAGAAATTTACGCAGCATGTGCAAAGCACATGTGGATTATCATTGGGGACCATGGCAGGCCTTCTATGCGTTTTTTAAGCGTTTCCGCAGCGTTTTTGCCGCTGTGGAAACGCTTAAAAACGCATCGTGGGCACACAGCCTAAATCCCACAAAAATATGATACAGACAAAACCCACAATGGAACCACCCACCACAAAGAGGCAGATAGAGACACTTTGGAGTCCATTTGACGTCTGCTCCGGTGGCCTCTATCTTTTTAGGCGCACACAGACTTGTGTGCTAAAAAAAAAGCCTAAAATGATGGTATGCCGCCGGAACAGAGACCAGTCCAAAGGGACTCCATCGGCCTCATAAGTGATTGGCTCCATCTGGGTTTTTTGTCTGAATTGCGGTTTTGGTGAGTTTACACGAAAATCCCAAAGTAAGCGCTCAGGGGAGAGCGCAGAATAAACGTGAACCGAGCCTTATTCCAATTTTTTTGGAGGCAGAATGAAGAAATAGACAGCAGTACCAGAATAGTTCTTACTTTTATTTTTTCGCGGTTCACCATGCGGTATAAGTGATAAGGTGGATTTATTCTTCGGGTCAGTGAGATTACAGTGATACCAGATTTGTATGTTTTTTTTTTTAGGTTTTGTTGCTATCACACAGTAAAAATGTTTTTTTGATATAAAAAGTAGTTATTTTCGTCGCCATATTCTGAGAGCTGCAACTTTTTTATTTTTTGGTAAACAGAGCTGTATGATGGCTTATTTTTTGTGGGACGAGTTGCAGATTTTTTTGGCACAATTTTGGGGCACATAGTAATTTTTGATTGCTGTTTATTAAGATTTTTCAGACACAGAATGAACAAAAACCAGCAATTCAGTTATTGTTTTTATTTTTTGCGCCGTTCACCGTGCGGTAAAAGTGATAAGACCGATTTGTTCGTCGAGTCAGTACGATTACAGCGATATCAGATTTATATTTTTTTATGCTTTGCTATTTTTACAGACTAAAAGCAGTATTTTACAAAAAAGAACTTGACTTTGCATCGTCATATTCTGAGAGCTGTAACTTTTATTTTTTTGCTGAATGAGCCAAATTATGGCTTGTTTTTTGTGGGACGGTTTGACGTTTTTATTTATATATTTATATATTTTTTTTTACGTACGACTTTTTGATCGCTTTTTATTCACTTTTTTGTGATTCAGTATGATGAAAAAGTGTCATTTTTGGCATGTTTTTTATTTTATTTTTTTTGCGACACTCGCCAAACGGAATAATTAACATGACAGTTTTATAGAGCGGGTCGTCCCGGACACGGCAATGCCAATTATGTGTACATTTTTTTGTTTATTTTTGTTTTATCACAAACGCTGCGTTTTGAGCAGCGAAATGGGTTTTAGTGATTTGTGTGCACTTTTTTGTGTTTTACTTACTTTTTTACATATTTTATTTAACTTTTTTTTTACTTTTTCACTAAGTCCCTCTGTGAGACATGTATAATTTTTATTCTGATATTGATCTCATACACTGCAGTACTTCTGTGACAGACAGTCGCCCTGCAGTTGATTGCTGGAGATCTCTATGTTTGATATTACAGACATCTTCTTAGAGGCTGTTTTTAGGACCCAGCGGCTACCTCCCTCTGGCTAATTAACTCCCTGGCCTGGGTGTATAAATACCTGGTGTGTTCTAGAGGAAGGTGCCGGCGATATTCATTATTCCTTGTGAAGGCTTAGAAAGAGCAGTACCTTTTCCTGTCTGGAGCTTGAGGACCTGTTTGTGCATTTGTACTCCTGTACTGCAGTGTATGAGACCTGTCAGTGAGTCACTGAACTCACTGACTGTGCCTGTGAGATCCAGCTTATTGCCCCGGGATCATCACATGATCTCATGGTACCATGGTAACCATTGGGACCTGCGATTATCATTGCGTGGGTCCAATGGTTACTAAGGTGGTCTTGTCACGATTGACAGCGGTATTTAAGGGGTTAATCGGCCCCGATCAGCATCGAGACTGGCCGGGGTCGATACTGCAGGAGGTCAGCTGTCACACACAGCTGACACCCGCAGGAAGCGCCGCCGCTGGGCAGCGCTATTTACTTATTCCACAGCAACGCATTTTAACAGCACTGTGGAATAAGTACTCTTAATGACCGCCATAAAAATGCATTATGGAGGTCGTTAAGAGGTTAAAGGGAATCTGTCACTAGGTTTTTGCTACATCTTCTGAGAACAGCATCATGTAAAATAGAGACCCTGATTACAGCAATGTGTGTCTTAGTTTACTGGGTGCAGCAGAGCTTTTAGATGTAGCATGTAGCAGAGCTCAGAATACTGGCACCACCCACACCAGGCTTTCTATTGACAGTAAGCTGCTTAACAGAGGAGGGGGCATGAGCTGTAGTCTAGGCAATGATAATCTCCTGGTGATAAAACATTCATTGCATAGAAACAAAAGCAAACAGCCTAATATGTGACACATCCCTGAAATCTGTGTCTCAGCTATTACGTTATTGTATCCTCAGATTACATACAGTGGTGTGAAAAGTGTTTGCCCCCTTCCTGAGTCCTTATTCTTTTTATTCTTTTGCATGTTTGTCACACTTAAATGTTTCAGATCACAAAACAAATTTAAATTTTAGACTAAGATAGCACAAGTAAACACAAAATGCAGTTTTTAAATGAAGGTCTTTATTATTAAGGGAAAAAGAAATCCAAACCTACAGGGCCCTGTGTGAAAAAGTGATTGCCCCCTAAACCTAATAACTGGTTGGGCCACCCTTAGCAGTAACAACTGCGATCAAGCATTTGCGATATCTGGCAATGAGTCTTTTACAATGCTCTGGAGGAATTTTGGCCCCCTTATCTTTGCAAAATTCTTGCAATTCAGCCACATTTCAGAATTTCCGAGCATGAACCACATTTTTAAGGTCATGTTGTCACGGGTGTGTCAGAGGTAACAGACAGTCGCCCTGCAGTTGGTTGCAGGAGATCTCTACGTTTGACATTACAGACATCTTCTTAGAGGCTGTCTTCAGGACCCAGCGGCTACCTCCCTCTGGCTAATTAACATCCTGGCCTAGGTGTATAAATACCTGGTGTGTTCTAGAGGGAAGTGCCGGCGATATTCATTATTCCTTGTGAAGTCTTAGCAAGAGCAGCACCTTTTCCTCTCTGGAGCTTGAGGACGTTTTTGTGCATTTGTCTGGAGTTATCTAAAGCTAAGCACTTTTCCCCTGTTTGTCCTTCCTTGTTGTCTATAGTGTTTAGTGGAGATCGACTAGTGCTCATCTTCTCCCTTCCCTAGCTTGAGCCAAATGCCAGGGAAAGACAGGGCGAGGTACGTATGTGGCAATTGGTTAAGAGCAATACAGGGATGTTAGGAGAGACAGGGTGATGCTAGATCAACCTAGGAGGTCTCCACTTTCCCCCCTTTCCCTAGAGTCTGGGCTCCCTTTTCCTCTTCCCTTTGTGTTCCACTAAGTCTTTCCCACACCTTGCGTGACAGATGCCACAGCATCTCAATCGGATTAAGCTCAGTGCCTTGAACAGGCCACTCCAAAGTCTTAATTTTGTCTTTTTTAAGCCATTGAGTATGTACTTGCAGGTGTGTTTTGGATCATTGTCCTACTGCATATCCCAAGTGCACTTCAGCTTGAGGTCACAAACAGATGGCAGGACATTCTCTTTCAGGATTTTTTGGTAGACAGTAGAATTCATGGTTCCATTTACCACAGCAAGTCTTCCAGGTCCTGAAGCAGTAAAACAGCCCGAGACCATCACACTACCACCACTATATTTTACCGTGGGTGTGATGTTCCTTTTCTGAAATGCTGTGTTACTTCTACATCAGATGTAATGGGACATACAGTACAGACCAAAAGTTTGGACACACCTTCTCATTTAAAGATTTTTCTGTATTTTCATGACTTTGAAAATTGTACATTCACACTGAAGGCATCAAAACTATGAATTAACACATGTGGAATTATATACTTAACAAAAAAGTGTGAAACAACTGAAAATATGTCTTATATTCTAGGCTCTTCAAAGTAGCCACCTTTTGCTTTGATGACTGCTTTGCACACTCTTGGAATTCTCTTGATGAGCTTCAAGAGGTAGTCACCGGAAATGGTTTTCACTTCACAGGTGTGCCCTGTCAGGTTTAATAAGTGGGATTTCTTGCCTTATAAATGGGGTTGGGACCATCAGTTGTGTTGTGCAGAAGTCAGGTGGATACACAGCTGATAGTCCTACTGAATAGACTGTTAGAATTTGTATTAGGCAAGAAAACAGCAGCTAAGTAAAGAAAAATGAGTGGCCATCATTACTTTAAGAAATGAAGGTCAGTCAGTCCGAAAAATTGGGCAAACTTTGAAAGTGTCCCCAAGTGCAGTTGCAAAAACCATCAAGCGCTACAAAGAAACTGGATCACATGAGGACCTCCCCAGGAAAGGAAGACCAAGAGTCACCTCTGCTTCTGAGGATAAGTTTATCCGAGTCACCAGCCTCAGAAATTGCAGGTTAACAGCAGCTCAGATTAGAGACCAGGTCAATGCCACACAGAGTTCAGCAGCAGACACATCTCTTCAACAACTGTTAAGAGGAGACTTTGTGCAGCAGGCCTTCATGGTAAAATAGCTGCTAGGAAACCATTGCTAAGGACAGACAACAAGCAGAAGAGACTTGTTTGGGCTAAAGAACACAAGGAATGGACATTAGACCAGTGGAAATCTGTGCTTTGGTCTGATGAGTCTAAATTTGAGATCTTTGGTTCCAACCACAGTGTCTTTGTGCGACGCACAAAAGGTGAACGGATGGACTCTACATGCCTAGTTCCCACCGTGAAGCATGGAGGAGGATGTATGATGGTGTGGGGGTGCTTTGCTGGTGACACTGTTGGGGATTTATTCAAAATGGAAGGCATACTGAACCAGCATGGCTACCACAGCATCTTGCAGCGGCATGCTATTCCATCCGGTTTGCGTTTAGTTGGACCATCATTTATTTTTCAACAGGACAATGACCCCAAACACACCTCCAGGCTGTGTAAGGGCTATTTGACCAAGGAGGAGAGTGATGGGGTGCTACGCCAGATGACCTGGCCTCTATAGTCACCAGACCTGAACCCAAACGAGATGGTATGGGGTGAGCTGGACCGCAGAGTGAAGGCAAAAGGGCCAACATGTGCTAAGCATCTCTGGGAACTCCTTCAAGATTGTTGGAAGACCATTTCCGGTGACTACCTCTTGAAGCTCATCAAGAGAATGCCAAGAGTGTGCAAAGCAGTCATCAAAGCAAAAGGTGGCTACTTTGAAGAACCTAGAATATAAGACATATTTTCAGTTGTTTCACACTTTTTTGTTAAGTATATAATTCCACATGTGTTAATTCATAGTTTTGATGTCTTCAGTGTGAATGTACAATTTTCATAGTCATGAAAATACAGAAAAATCTTTAAATGAGAAGGTGTGTCCAAACTTTTGGTCTGTACTTTACACCTTCCAAAAAGTTCGACTTTTGTCTCATCAGTACACAGAGTAATCTCCCAAAAGTGTTGGTGATCAACAAGATGGTTTCTGGCAAAACTGAGACAAACCTTTATGTTCTTTTTGCTCAGTAGTGGTTTTCATCTTAGAACTCTGCATGCATGCCATTTTTGGCCAGTCTTTTTCTTACGGTGGAGTCATAAACACTGACTGTAACTGAGGAAAGTGAAGCCTGAAGTTCTTTGGATGTTGTTGTGGGGTCTTTTGTGACATCTTGGATGAGTTGTTGCTGCACTCTTGGGTTAATTTTGGTCGGCCGGCCACTCCTGGAAAGGTTCACCACTGTTCCATGTTTTTGACATTTCTGGATAATGGCTCTCACTGTGGTTTGCTGGAGTCCCAAAGGTTTAGAAATGGCTTTATAACCTTTTCCAGACTGATAGATCTCAATTACTTTGTTTCTCATTTGTTTCTGAATTTCTTTGAAACCCAACATGATGTCTAGCTTTTGAGGATCTTTGGTATACTTCACTTTGTCAGGCAATTCCTATTTAAGTAGTTTCTTGATTGAGAACAGGTGTGGCAGTAATCAGGCCTGTGTGTGGCTAGGGAAATTGAACTCAGCTTCCCAAAGATGTGATTAACCAAAGTTAATTCATGTTTTAAGGGGGAGTGGGGCAATCACTTTTTCACAAAGGGCCCTGTAGGTTTGGATTTCTTTTTCCATTACTAATAAAGACTTTCATTTAAAAACTGCATTTTGTGTTAACTTGTGTTATATTTGTCTAATATTTAAATTTGTTTTGTGATCAGAAACATTTAAGTGTGAAAAACATGGAGAAGAATAAGAAATCAGGAAGGGAGCAAACACTTTTTCACACCACTGCAGCAACAACCTGCTGACAGATTCCCTTTAAGGAAAAAGCCTAGAACTGTGAGGGATGGTGTAAAAGGACTTAACAAAAAGTGAGGGAAGAAATGCAGGCTGCCCAGGTACTTTAAGGGCTGGGAGTAGAGACTAGTTTAAAAGTGGGATGCGCATAAAGAATCTTCCATTCTGCTATTTTATGGTGACGAGGAAAACACCAAACCCCAAAACCTGTTTTTAACATTATTTTTCTTTAGAACTTTAGAGTTGTGTGTCTTGTTTTGCAGATATCACAGCTTGGCAGTTTTCTTCCATTCCCAGAGGTATAGTTGTAGTCCACAAAGAAGGTCCCCTGTCACTCAGCAGTTGGCCTTCCAGAGAAAAATGTAAGTCTAAGAGAACACACTGTATGGAATGTGTTTTATTGGTTACATTTCTCAATTAAAGCTCAATCTAACATTAAGTGTTGTGCCTTTATTTTTAGAAAAGATTATGAAGGTCAAGGGTTTTACAGTAATTTCACTCTTTTTCCTCTGTATTGCAAACTGATGGCCTAATGAATAATGATCTAATTTTCTTTAGTGGAAATCACTTGCATCATGTGTCCAGAATTCAGGCAGGCTCTAGGTCTACTGTACTACTGCTCAGGAAATTGGGGCTCATGGTAAAGAAGGACAACACATTTTGATCAGCTGAGACGACCTAACCTTAGGAGGAGATAATTGTTCAATGTATGTGAATATACCTACGTAACTGTATACTTATAGAGACCAATACTTTGCTGTGCCAAAAAAGTACTAAAATTATGACTGTATGTATTAATTTAATGTATTGACTTCATTAGCAGGACACTATTACTCTAAGAACAGAGCAAATAAGCAGAACAAGTTTCAGTCATATGAATGAAATCTAAGTCCAAAACGCTTGATAATTTAATTTTAATCTTATCAGCAGAATAAGAAAAGCAGATGTTCTCAGCATTTAAAACAAGATGTGATAATAAAGAAATTCCCAATAGACTTGCAAAAACTGTAGAACTAAGTCCACATTACAATGTAAAATAAAAAAAAAAGTTTATAATTATAACTAGTGATGACCGAGCATACTCGCAAGTACTCGGTACTCGCCCGAGCATCTCAGTACTCGAGATGCTCGGAGCTCGCCGAGTACTTGATAGATGTTCGGGCGGATGCTCGGGTCCCCTCCCTGCATGTTTGGCGCTCTTTAGAGCGCCAATCAACATGAAGGGATTGCCAGCCACTCATTGTAATGCCACAGCCATGGTGATTGTGACATTACAGTGATTGGCTGGCCACACAGCATCATCAGGTCTATATCAGACCTGGCGCCGCTGTGCTTGTCAGTCTACTCCGCAATCTGGCAGTGTAGGGAGAGGTGCTGCTGAGCTAGGGCGAGATTTGGTTGTGTATTAGGTAGTGTAGGGAGAAAACAAGTACATTACACATATTCATCTCAACAAACAGTTCTTCTGAGGACTAATCCATCTGCAGACATATCAGGCAGTGTATATAGGCAGGCAGGCAGTGTATATAGCAGACTACAGTGCATATAGCACAAGAGGCTTCATTCCAGTTCTGCCTTCTGCTGCTGTTAGCTATTTCTAGACAAAGGCCCAGGTTTCAGGGGCCAGGAATAATTTTTTTGGATCTTAATCCTCATTATTTGCTTAAAAAGCAATCCAGAGAACACAGTTTTTCTGCGCCATTTGCCTGTTGGCACTGCAGAATACAGCCAGGTCTTTTCCATATTACAGCGCTAAAAATCCAGCTATTGAAAACTGTGGTTTGTCCGTCACATGGATCACATATAATTGCACTGAAAATACTGCCATTTTTGGCCTCCATTTGCTGTTCAAAATAGTTACCTACAGGCTAGGTATTTAAAACTGTGGTTTCTCCGTCACACTGATTAAATATAACTTCGCTCCAAATTCAGCCATTTGTAGTGAGCGTGGAAGATATTGTCCTCCATTTAAAATGGGCAAGGCGCGTGGCAAGGGACGGGGAACTGGACGTGATGGTGATGGTGCATGCAGAGGCCGAGGCCAAGGCCATGGGCAAGCTGAAATTGTGCAACAACAAACACCCACACCTTCTCGCCTGACCTTCCTGTACCAATTCCTAGGCGACTGCAGCACACCACTATTGACCCCAGAGGAGTGTCAAAAGGTTGTTGGTTGGATAGTGGATAATGCTTCCAGTCACTTAGCCACCACCACCACCACCACCATGTCTTCCACACGATCAAGTCTCAGTAGCTGTAAGTCTGGACCACATATTCCTCACCCTGATCCTCCTTCCTCCCACCATGCCGAGTGCCCGGAGACAAATGATCCCACTCTTGAACACTCTGAAAAGCTGTTCACTTTTCCATTTATAGATTCGGGCCTCTCGCCCGGTCCACTTGTAGTTGGGCAAGAGGAGATCGCATGTAGTGATGCCAAAATATTTGAGCAGCCACAGTCACACGAAGGCGATGGTGGGAAAGTGTCACAAGAGGTGGACGACGATGAGACACAATTGCCAGAAAGTCAGGAGGAGGACCAGGGTGCGGAAGTGGAAGACGAGGTGGTGGATGATATAGTAACTGACCCAACCTGACAGGAGGATATGCAGAGCAAAAACAGCAGCACACAGGGGGAGAGAGGCAGAGCACCCCAACAGGCAGGAAGAAGCAGTGTGGTGGCCGCAGATAGAAGGTAGGCAACCGTTCCCAAAACACCAACATGAAGGAAGTTGCCAGTACAACTGTTAGGTCTTCCCGAGTCTGGTTGTTTTTTAAAGACTCTGCCGATAACCCCAGAAAGGCTATTTGCACCACCTGCCAGGCCAGCATCAGCAGGGGTGGTAAAACTAGCAACCTGACCACCACCAGCATGATCAGGCACATGGCAGCAAAGCACCCGACTTTATGGACTAAACCCCAGGGTCCAGGAACAGTGTCTGTGGGTGACACCATTGCTTCTTATGCTGTTGCAAGCCAACCCCCTGTCCATGGTGCATGCGAAGATGCCTCCAGCCCTGCACCTGTCATTGCACACTCTCAAGTGGCAGCATCAGTAAGCATGTCCACGTCCTTGTCCCAGCGCAGAGGTCAGTTGTCCATACCCCAGTCCTTGGAACACAAGTGCAAATACGCAGACAACGCCCCATAGGCAACACTATTAAATTCTCACATTTCACATCTGCTTGCGCTCGAAATGTTGCCTTTGAGGCTCGTGGAGAAGGAATCATTCGGCAACCTGATGGCGTCAGCCGTCCCTCGGTACTCGGTCCCCAGCCGCCACTATTTCTCCCAGTGTGCCGTCCCCGCATTACACAAGCACGTGTCCCAAAACATTAGCCATTTCCTCAACAACGCAGTTACCGGGAAAGTCCACCTAAACCACAGACACGTGGACAAGTGCTTGTGGGCAGGGACGGTACATCTCGCTGATGGCACACTGGGTTAACATAGTGGAAGCCGGGACCCAGTCGAATCTTGGGACGGAACACGTCTTCCCGACGCCAAGGATTGCGGGCCCTATGTCAATCAGGGTTGCCCCCGTGGTCTACAGCTCCTGCAACTCATCCTCCTCAGCCTCCTCTTCCTCTTCAGCCTCCATCTCCGAAATGACCACATCAATCACAAGCTGGAAGCACTGCAGCACTGCCTCGGCCAAGCGGCAACAGGCTGTGCTGAAGCTAATGTGCTTAGGTGACAAACCACACAATGCTGAAGAGTTGTGGACAGCTCTGAAAGAGCAGGCAGATCTGTGGCTCACACCACTGAACCTACAGCCAAGCATGGTCGTGTGTGACAATGGCCGGAACCTGGTGGCGGCTCTGAGGCGAGGCGAGCTCACACACGTACCATGCCTGGCCCATGTGCTTAACCTCATGGTTCAATGGTTTCTCAAATCCTACCCGGAGCTGCCGGATCTGCTTGTTAAAGTACGCTGCCTGTGTGCCCATTTTAGAAAGTCACCTACGGCTTCTGCCGCCCTTGCCGTGTTTCAGCAGCGCTTGCAGCTTCCGGCTCACAGACTGGTGTGTGATGTCCCCACGCGTTGAAACTCTACACTGCAGATGTTGGGAAGAATTTGTGAGCAGAAGAGGGCAGTTGTTGAGTACCAGCATCAACAAAGCCGTCGACATTCAGTTCAGACTCCACACATAAGACCTCAGGAGTGGACATGGATGTCAGATATATGTACCATCCTCTAAAACTTTGAGGACTCCACCAAGATGGTGAGCGGCGATGACGCCATAATTAGCGTCACCATCCCGCTTCTCTGTCTTCTGAAATGCTCTCTGCTCACAATCAAAGAGAATGCATTGCAGGCGGAGCACGATGAGATGGAGCAAGGAACCATACAGGGTGATTACACACAGCCCAGCCTCATCTCATCCCAACGTGGATTGGATGACAATGAGGAAGAGGAGGAGGAGGAGGAAGAACAGGAGTTAGTTTCATGCGCTATAGACGGTACTATCTGCACAGCTGTCATACCGTCTGTTCAGAGTGGATGGCCAAAGGACAGAAAGGAGGAGGTGGAGGAGAGCATGGTCAGTCATCCTCTTGGTGAGGACATGAAAGTCTTGCCTGTTAGCAGTCTGGCACGCATGGCTGAGTTTATGTTACGCTGCCTTTCCCATGACCCTCGCGTTCTCAAAATTTTGGGTGACAGTCATTACTGGTTAGTGACACTTTTAGACCCACGCTACGAGGAGAACTTTATATCTCTTATTCCTGAGGCGGACAGGTCTACAAAAATGGGGCTGTACCAGAAGGCCCTTGTTGCGGAACTATTAAAAAAATTCCCATCTGAAAATGCTGGCGGCATAGGTCACAGTTTGCTGGACAACCAAGGAGTACAGGTGAGAGAGACACAACTTCAATCCAGCAGAGGCAGGGGAACACTGCCAAAGTTCTGGGAGAGTTTTCTCAGCCCCTCCCATCGCACAGGCCCTGAGGCGCGGGGTACTCTCACAAGGAGTGCAAAGTTTGTGAAGATGCTGAGCGAGTACCTTGCCGACCACACCAACATCCTCCGTGATTCCTCTATGCCTTATAATTATTGGGAATCCAAGCTGGATACGTGGAATGAACTGGCTCTCTATGCCTTGGAGGTCCTGGCCTGCCCTGCCGCCAGCGTTTTATCAAAGCGGGATTTTAGTGCCGCTGGTGGAATTATAACTGATAAGCGCATCCGCCTGTCAACTGAAAATGCTGACAGGCTGACTCATAAAAATGAACAAGGGCTGTATTGGGCTAGACTTCTCAACACCACTGAATGATAGCAGCGTAACAAACTCAAATCCAGTGTCTTTTTTTGGCATGTATATTCCCATACACCTCCTCACACCCACACATGGGTATACGCTTCCTGATTTTGGCTATTTGCTCTTGTCCTCCTCCTTATCCTCATCCTCATCCTCCATCACCATATCACCAGGGTGAACGTGATCCGTGATGCAACACCCACATAATTTTTTTAAAGTGTGTTTATGATGCCCGTAAAAAAAATTTTTTATACAGTATGTTCATGTATACCCCCCCAGGGGTAAATGTTTGTCAGCCCATACACATAATGCATGGGCATTACAAGTATAGGAGGACCACTCATTTCTAATGGGGACATTTTTTTATGAGGCCCTCCTCCACGTCTTTTCCAAGGTGCATTGGAGTGCCTCCAAATTTTTGGCAGCCCTTGCATTCACTGCATAGGCCAACACTATGGGAGACCCACTTCCTAATAATGGGAACATTCTTTCATGAGGCCCTCTACGTCTCTTCCAAGGAGCATTAGCGTACCTCCCAATTTTTGGCAGCCCTTGCATTCACTGCATAGGCCAACACTATGGGAGACCCACTTCCTAATAATGGGAACATTTTTTCATGAGGTCCTTTACGTCTCTTCTAAGGGGCATTGGAGTGCCTCCCAATTTTTGGCAGCCCTTGCATTCACTGCATAAGTCAACACTATGGGAGACCCACTTCCTAATAATGGGAACATTGTATTGAGGAAGCCCTGTGACCTCCATGTTTTTTCCAAGGGGCATTGAAGTGCCTCCAAATTTTTGGCAACCCTTGCATTCACTGCATAGGCAAACACAATGGGAGACCTACTTCCTAATAATGGGAACATTGTTTTCAGGAGGCCCTCCTCTAAGTTTCTTCAAAGGGGTATTGGGGTGAATCCAAATTTTCAAAGTGGTATTGGGGTGCGTCCAAATTTTGAGCAGCCCTGCCACTCACTGCATATGCAATAACAGTATAGGATACCCACTCTTTAGCAATGGGAACAATAAAACATAGCCGGCTGATGGCTCTCTAAGAATAGTGAGGGCCGATTGCTGGCCCTTTATGAATAGCAAAGGCCACCTGATGGCCCTATAAAAATAGGCTTTGTGATTTTCAGAGTCCTTCCTTCATAAATGAAACACGATGTGTCTGATGATATCTCACATACCACATGGCAAGATAAGGTTGTAAAATGTTAAAATGACATTTCCTGGTGAATGCATTTGTCACGGTTGAAAGCAATGCAAAAGTGAAAAAACGCATCAAAAACGCTACGTGTGAACATAGCCCAAGGTGTGGAGGAGCATTTTTGTTTTTGGTTATTTATTTTGCTTTATATACAAGTCATTACCCTGGAAAGGATGTTCCTTAACATATTTCCCAGGAAAATCCATTTTGGTTTGTTTTATTGTGAGTCCATAAAAGTGTCGTAATACCTCTGACAACGTTGTTGACAGAAGTGACCTGGGAGTCAGAAATGCTTCCAGGGGTCTTTCCCATGCTGTCCCCATGTCATTTGAGCACTGTCCCCATCGATTTGGGCAATTTTTAGGCCCTCTGCAGACCGCTTGGGGGAGTCGTCTGAAAAATGCTCGAGTTTCCCATAGACTTACATTGGGCTCGTTGCTGGGGTCGAGCACCCGAGTATTTCAATGTGCTCGACCCGAGCATCGAGCACCCGAGCATTTTAGTGCTCGCTCATCACCAATTATAACATGAATTAATTATAATTCATAATGGCATTACCTAATTCTTACTAGAGAAATTACTAATAAATGGCATTAATCTTGTTCAGCAAAAGCATTTTAGCAGCTGAATGTTGGATGCCTTAAAAATAGACACTTAACTTCTAAAAGGGGTTTTCCAGGCACACAGATTATTAAAGAATTGTAAAGCCTATCAGAAATGAAAACAACTTCATACTTTACTTGCTTTTAAAATTCTGCTATGTTCCTGAGCTGTCAAATTTGGTGATGTGACCTCCAGCTCCTTACTTCCTGCTAAAGTCCATCCAAAGTACAGGGCACAGAGATTTCCTGCAGTGTGCTCTGAGTGGTGATGGCATGGGAGCATGGCCTGTGATCCTTAGCTAGATGTGAATATCTGGGGATATGCACAAAAAGGGAGAGCAGAAAGAGGACACAGACAGTTGAAGGTTCCACACAGAATAATAAATCTTATCAGCTGGTGATTTTAGCCAGAGGCAATGGTGCTGGGCATTCAAGCATATTAGGTTACATTATATTACATCCTTATATCTTCTCTATCCCACAACGACAAATAGTTATTCCTCACTTTTGATTTCTGCAGAAGACTATGTTGCACAATTCAAAAACAAAATAGACAATTCAGGCAAGTCTTTACTGCTCAACGACCACAAGCCCTCCCTATATCAGAACAATATACTTCCCTCGTAACCAGGGCCGGCTCAAGGTTTTTCTGGGCCCCGGGCGAAAGAGTCTCAGTGGGCCCCTTTAATACATACCACGATTCATGATGCACAGATACCGCAGAGAAATATATATATAGTACAATGCAAAGATTTCACTTCTTACATTACATGAGTGATATCTATTGTAAATTCCACAATAGCTCAGAAACCAGCGAATCGCTCCACACAGAATACTGGCCCCCATATAAGGCCCCATACGGAATACTGGCCCCCATATAAGGCCCCATACGGAATACTGGCCCCCATATAAGGCTCCATACGGAATACTTGGCCCCCATATAAGGCTCCATACAGAATACTTGGCCCCCATATAAGGCTCCATACAGAATACTGGCCTCCATATAAGGCTCCATACGGAATACTGGCCCCCATATAAGGCTCCATACAGAATACAGGGGAGGAGTCCTGAGGAGGTAATTTGCATATTCCCACTGCATTTTGGGGTAAGTGAAGAGTCTCCGTGAGCTCAAAGATCACTGGATTTTGGCTGTTGGAGCTGAAAAGAGGACATCGGTAAACCGCGCGCCTACCGGAAGCTTTTTTTTTAAGCTTTTTTCACTGTTTTCAGAACATTAACAATAAGAACATGGAAGAGTCCAGGAGCCATTTGGTGAGCTGCATATCCTGCTACATGTTCACAGACTTGCCAGTGGAAAAGCCAAACTTCACATGCCAGAAATGCAAGCTTGTGTCCCTGTTGGAGGAAAAGTTGCGAAATCTAGAAGAGAGGTTAACTACCTTGAAAATCATTAAGGAAGGTGAAGAGTTCTTAGACAGAGCAGAATTATCTCTTCATGATTCAGAAAGAGAAGAAATTCGAACTGCACCTGAGGAAACAGAGGAATGGAAGCATGTGACCCACAGAAGCAGGAGGATCGAGAGGCAGTCAGCACCCATACTGCTCAGGAACCAGTACCAGGCTCTCACGCAGGAGAACCATGAAGAAATACAGCAAGATAAGACTTTGCCAGCAATGAATAACCTTGTAAGCCCTCAGAATCCTCCTGGATGGAAAAAGAAGAATGTTGTGAAGAAAAAACGGAGAGTGGTGGTCATGGGGGATTCCCTGTTAAGAGGAACAGAGGCCGCTATCTGCAGACCAGACATAACCTCAAGAGAAATGTGCTGTCTTCCAGGAGCAAAAATTAAAGATGTGTCTGACAGGATATCAAGACTCTTCAGACCTACAGATCACTACCCATTCCTGCTAATACATGTAGGGACAAATGACACCGCAAGAAAGGACCTGGAAACCATCTGCAGTGACTTTGAAGACTTAGGCAAGAAAGTGAAAGAATTGGGAGCGCAGGTGGTCTTCTCATCCATCCTCCCAGTGGATGGCCATGGAACAATGAGGTGGAATAAGATTCTACAGGTGAACAACTGGCTACGTCGATGGTGCCGTCAACAAGGATTTGGATTTCTGGATCACGGAATGAATTACCTATATGATGTACTACTTGCTAGAGATGGGGTGCACCTTACGAAGACTGGAAAACATGTATTTGGAAGTCGCCTTGCTACACTCATCAGAAGAGCTTTAAACTAGAACAATGTGGGAAGGGAAGCAAAAGGCCAGAAAAAGCCATACAGCTGACAAATACTATTGAGATCTCTGCTACTGGAAGTGGAAAGGAAGAACAAAGACAAAACAATTTAAATAATAAAAATATGGGAGGAAGAGAAACCAATCACAAACTAAAATGTTTTTATACAAATGCACAAAGCATGGGCAACAAACAAGGAGAATTGGAACTACTAACGCAGGAAAAGAAATATGATGTCATTGGAATCACTGAAACTTGGTGGGACGATACACATGATTGGAATAAAAGGCTAAAAGGATACAACTTATTTGCAAGAAACAGACTTGATAAACGAGGAGGAGGTGTCGCATTGTATGTTAGAAAAGCATATATCTGCACAGAGATTGAAGCTTCAGAGACTGGGAGTTCTGTGGAAACTGTTTGGGTAAGAATACAAGGAGAGAACAACGGAAAGGACACCATTGTAGGCATTTACTACAGGCCACCTGGGCAAGCTGAAGATATGGATGAACTCTTTATGTATCAAATGACCAAGTTCTCAAAAAAATATGACGTAGTGGTCATGGGAGATTTCAACTATCCAGACATTTGTTGGGAATCTCTCTCAAGTAAAACTAACCGGTCAAGCAAATTCTTATCCTCTCTTGCTGACAACTTTATCTTCCAAAAGGTAGGGGAGAAAACAAGGGGATCTGCTACTTTGGATCTAATCCTTATAAACAGGGAGGAAATAGTTGAGGAGGTAAAGGTGGCTGGGACCCTAGGAGGCAGCGATCATGCTATTATAGAATTTTGGATAACTAGAGGAGGAAGACATGTGAAGACTCAAACTTCAAGGTTAGATTTTAGAAAGGCAGATTTTAAGAGACTCAGAAAGAGAATAGGAGGGATCCAATGGCTGGATGTCCTTAACGACAAAAATGTCCAGGAAGGATGGGAAATTTTTAAAAATGAGATTCTCAAAGCACAATCGTTAACAATCCCGAAAAGTAGGAAGAATGGGAAGCATTTAAGGAAACCAGGATGGATGAACACAGAACTTAAACACATGCTAAAAAGAAAGAAAGAAATGTTTATTAAATGGAAAGAGGGAGGCATATCTAAAGAAGATTATAATGCAGTCTGCAGATCCTGCAGGGCAAGTATCAGGTTAGCTAAAGCTGACAATGAATTAAGGCTTGCAAGAGATGTCAAAAGCAATAAAAAAGGATTTTGGGGGTATGTCAAAAGTAAAAGAAAAGTCAAAGATGCTATAGGATTTTTACAGGATGAAAATGGAGAAATGGTAAGAGAGGATGTTGAGAAGGCCAAACTTTTTAATTCCTATTTTGCATCTGTTTTCTCTCAGAAAGAAAATGTAACATCAACTGATCTTCACTGTCCTTTTAAATGAAAAGAAGAATCCAAGTTATCTGTAAACAGAAAGATTGTGAGGGAATATTTAGCTAACATAAATGAGTTCAAGTCTCCAGGTCCAGATGAATTACACCCCAGAGTACTGAAGGAGATCGTAGAATAAATTTTAGAACCACTCTCCATAATCTTTGAAAATTCTTGGAGAACAGGAGAAGTCCCAGAAGACTGGAGAAGAGCAAATGTTGTTCCTATCTTCAAAAAGGGGAAGAAGGTGGACCCAGGGAACTATAGGCCGGTGAGTCTGACTTCTATACCAGGAAAGATCTTTGAACAAATTATTAAACAACATGTATGTAAGTACCTGGATAAGAATGAAGTGATTAACCAGAGTCAGCATGGGTTTGTAACTAACAAGTCATGTCAGACTAACTTAATATCCTTCTATGACAGAATCACTGACTGGGTGGATCAGGGAAATGCTGTAAATATGGTATATCTTGACTTCAGCAAAGCATTTGACAAAGTATCTCACACCATCCTTATTGAAAAAATGACCAAGTATGCAATGGACCAGGCAACTGTTGGGTGGATTCATAACTGGTTTAGTGATCGAACTCAAAGGGTGGTTGTAAATGGCTTCACATCCAGCTGGATGAATGTCTCAAGTGGGGTACCACAGGGCTCCGTCCTGGGACCTGTATTGTTCAACATCTTTATCAATGATTTAGATGAAGGAATTGAGGGTAAACTGATTAAATTTGCTGATGACACAAAGCTAGGAGGGATAGCTAATACTAGAGAAGAGAGAGAGAGGATTCAAAAAGACATAAATAAACTGGAGCAGTGGGCAGCAACCAACAGAATGGTTTTTAACAGGGAAAAATGCAAAGTACTACATCTGGGCAATAAAAATGAAAAAAGCATATACAGAATGGGAGGAATAGAGCTAAGCAACAGTACATGTGAAAAATAGACTGAACATGAGTCAACAGTGTGATGCAGCAGCAAAAAAGGCAAATACAATTCTGGGATGTATTAACAGAAGCATACAGTCTAGATCACGTGAAGTCATTATCGGTCTTTACTCCACTTTGGTCAGACCTCATCTGGAATACTGTAAATCAACGGACCGAACCCCGTGATAATCAAGCATAATTAGTAGTCAGGGTGTTCCTCAAAGTATACATAGAGCCTACAAAGAATGTAGAGTATCAACCCCAAAGAAAAATAATTATATAGGACAAGATAATAATGCGAATATAGAACAACTTTATTAATGAAACAGAATAAAACCGTATAGCAAGATTAAAAAAGGTCACTCGGGGTAGAAATACACACACATACAGAGCGACACATGTAAGTAGTCCACAGATGGATAATCGACCCTCTAGGCACATGTATTACGTAGTACAGGTATACCTATATGCAGGTTAATATATTTCAAACATCATGGACTTAATACATGTGAACTAGGGGGCCTCCATATGAACCAGTTGGACAGATACGTGTACAAGTGGGGGCCATATAAACAGTGAAAAGTCAAAATGGGAACGTATCAATAAGATAAAGGGCTCACCCATAAAGTGCTGGTGGAGACCACTAGGTCGCTCTGAAGCCCCGACGCGCGTTTCGCGTAGCTTCTTCGGGGGGCTGTGGTTGTGGAAGCGAGTGGGCATCATTATATATGTTTACCGGACTATCACCCAGGTGGCGCCGCTGATGTATGCAGCGCATGCGCAGTGACGCGCGTCTCCCCGCGCCGCGTCATGTCCGGGCAGTTTCCCGAGGGGTATTGTGGGTAAGTACGTCACTGTGACGCTGTCATCCACACTCCTATCGTACGGAAGCCCGACAGGACGCGGTTAGGGTGAGACAGCACCGCGCATGCGCGGCTCGGCGGCCATATTAGACAGGGGCGAGAGTTTGGGCAAATACATAAGAGTATATGAATAGGACAAAAAATGAACAGCTAAGGGGCCAAAGATCAAATACAATAAGTCGTCAAATTGGAGTAAACACTGGTCTAAACACAAAGTCATACATAGTAAGACCAGAATGTACATATACAGATATATATCATAATACATTTACAGTGCTGCGACGTCTTGTTAAGTCCCATGATACATTTTAAAAGGACGGTTCCATGTTAGTCTGGGTAGCAGGTACCAATATATCCAATCATCCTGTACATGGTGGAAGCTGAATAATGATGACACCAAGATGCAAAAGCTATAGAAGAAACACATAAAAAATTAAAATCCACATAAAAATTCAAGGGAAAGAGATCTATAGAAATGAGGAAAAACTATTAAATTCATTAAGGCCCCTAGGGGTCACCGTGTCCAGGATCGCCATCCAACGGCACTCAAGCTGCGCCAAAGTCCGTTTGTAATTGCCACCTCTTGTTCCCAGGTGTACCCGATCAATACCTCTAAATTTAAGGACAGAGGGGTCACAGTTATGGCGCAGCCTGAAGTGCCGCGGGATGGTTTTTAATGTAGTAACGTCCAGGGTATCTCGTGCTGAGAGTACATCCCTGACGTGTTCCCTCACACGGACCCGAAATTCTCTAGATGTAAGCCCCACATAGTGTAGATCACAGGGACAAGTAGCCAAGTAGACAATGTGTGTGGAGCTGCAAGAAATATAGTGCGTAATTTTATATTCTTTACCTCTATTGGAGGTGAATGATTTGGTGCGAACTATATTTCTGCAGGCCACACACGATCCACAGGGGTAACACCCCCATTTCTGTTTACCAGCCCCAAATAAAGTGGGGGTAGGGGCAGTGTAGTGACTCCTAACCAATGAGTCTCTCAGGCTTTTGCCCCTTCTCGGAGTCATCATTGGTCTATCAGGTAGGATCCTACTCAGTATCGGTTCAGTTTTGAGAATTGACCAATATTTAGTGAGAATATTTCGTATCGCATACCAATGGCTGTTATACGTTGATATGAACCTAATGGGGGGATCAGTCTCAGGTGGCTTCTTGGTATTACTTAAAAGGAGATCCCGTGGCGTACTCCTCGCCCGCCTATAGCCTCTTTTGATACTCCGCGCGCTGTAGCCCCTTTCACGGAATCTCTGGTCAGACCTCATCTGGAATACTGTGTACAGTTTTGGGCACCACATTTTAAAAAAGACATAGACAAACTGGAGCAAGTTCAGAGAAGAGCGACCAGAATGGTGACTGGTCTGCAAACTATGTCCTATGAGGAACGGTTGCAGGATTTGGGAATGTTTAGCTTGCAAAAAAGAAGACTGAGAGGAGACTTAATAGCTGTCTACAAATATGTCAAGGGCTGTCACATTGTAGAAGGATCATCTTTATTCTCATTTGCACAAGGAAAGACTAGAAGCAATGGGATGAAACTAAACGGGAGGAGACACAGATTAGATATTAGAAAAAACTTTTTGACAGTTAGGGTGATTAATGAGTGGAACAGGCTGCCACGAGAGGTGGTGAGTTCCCCTTCAATGGACGCCTTCAAACAGAGGCTGGACAGACATCTGTCTGAGATGATTTAGTGAATCCTGCTTTGAGCAGGGGGTTGGACCAGATGACCCAGGAGGTCCCTTCCAACTCTACCATTCTATGATTCTATGATTCTATGATACTGGCCCCCATATAACGCTCCATACAGGATTCTGGTCCCCTTATAAAGCTCCATACAGAATACTGGCCCCCATATAACGCTCCATACAGGATACTGGTCCCCTTATCACGCTCCATGCAGGATATTGGCCCCCATATAATGCTGCATGCAGGATGTTACCCCCCACATAATACCCCATACAGGCTGTCCCCCCCCTTATAATGCTCCATGCAGGCTGTCCCCCCCCCATAATGCACTATCCAGGATGCCCCCCCTTATAATGCCCCATGCAGGCTGTTCCCCACCTTATAATGCCCCATGCAGGCTGTCACCCCTCCTCTTTATAATGCCCCATGCATGATGTACCCCCCCTCTTTATAAGGCCCCATGCAGGATGTCACCCCCCCTCTTTATAATGCCCCATGCAGGATGTCACCCCCTCTCTTTATAATGCTCCATGCAGGATGTCACACCCCCCTCTCTTTATAATGCCCCATGCAGGATGTCACCCCCCCTCTCTTTATAATGCCCCATGCAGGATGTCACCCCCCCTCACTTTATAATGCCCCATGCAGAATGTCACACCCCCCTCTATTTATAATGCCCCATGCAGGATGTACCCCCCCTCTTTATAAGGCCTCATGCAGGATGTCACCCCCTCTCTCTATAGTGCCCCATGCTGGATGTCACCCCCCTCTCTTTATAATGCCCCATGCAGGATGTCACCCACCCTCTCTTTATAATGCCCCATGCAGGATGTCACCCACCCCTCTCTTTATAATGCCCCATGCAGGATGTCACCCCCCTCTCTTTATAATGCCCCATGCAAGATGTCACCCCCCCATATTATGCCCCATGCAGGATGTCACCCCCCCCATATTATGCCCCATGCCTGCATACATTAAAAAAAAAAAAATAAATAAAATACCTCCCTCCTTCTCACCTGCTACCTGCTGCCCGCTGCTCGGCTCCGGACTCCAGCGTTGCCGGCGTCGTCCCGCTCTGCGCTTTCTGTGATGGCTCAGGGGAGCGCGCGGTGGAAAGACGTCACCGCGCCCTCTGACCTGAGACGTCACAGGGAGCGCAGAGCAGGAAGACAGCGGATCTGCGGAAGCACGGGGAGAGGTAAGTATCTGGCTGCCGGGGCCCTGAGCAAGCGGCGGAGAAGGGCGGGCGCTGACACCGCTCTCCTCCACCCATAGCCCGGCGGGGTGCGCGACCGCCAGTGGGCCCCTCTGCGTGCTCAGGGCCCCGGCACTTGCCCGGGTGCGCCGGGTGCTGACGCCGGCCCTGCTCGTAACCTTCCTTCCCACCATCACTGAAGGAAAGCTTATTCATCTTCTCTCAAAAACACTCTTTACCACTTGTGCTCTTGACTGTCACGCAAGGTGTGGAAAACACTTAGTGCAACACAAAGGGAAGAGGGAAAGCAAGCGCAGACTCTAGGGAATGGGGGAAGTTCTTTCCCTGGCGTTTGGCTAATGCTAGGGAAGGGATGAGATGAGCACTAGTCGATCCCCACTGAACACTAAAGACAACAAGGGAGGACAAACAGGGGGAAATTGCTTAGCTTCAGATGACTCCAGACAAATGTGCACACATCCTCAGCACCAGAGAGGAAGAAGTACTGCTCTTGCTAAAGCCTTCACAAGGAGTAATGAATATCGCGGGCACCTCCCTCTGGAACACAGAGGAAGGTAGCCACTGGGTCCTAGAGACGGCCTCTAAGAAGGTGTCTGCAATGCCAAACGTAGAGATCTCCTGCAACCCTCTGCAGGGCGACTGTCTGTCACTTCTGACACACCCGTGACATTGAACCTATCCCACCTCCTTTCTAACCTCACTACCATGCTTATCCAGGCAATAACTCATCTCTTCAACCTATCATTAACTTCTGGTACCTTACCTTCTGCTTTCAAATGTGCAACAGTCACGCCTATCCTGAAGAAGTCAAGCAATTCCTTGACCCAACCTCTACATTAGTGATAAGTGAATTTGTTCGAAATCTGAACTTACAACTTAAATTTGACACTAATATGGCACATTCGAATTCGTGATCAGAAAGGCGAGCAAATTTTATTAAATTCAGGAACAGTCGGCAAAGTTTGGCAAATAAATGCGGTAACATGATTGCGGGGCAACTACAGCGTTTTTAACAGTTTTGCTAGCATAGTGCTTGTGTATGATGAGTGGGGGGATGTGGCGGATGAGTGGGAGGGCTAGTGATAGCTCAGAACAGGTCAGATCAGCGGCGCGCTTGGAATTTTTTTTTCTTCCTATAGGCGGTAACTTTAAGTCAGGAAAGCGCGGCTAGCCAATCAAAGCGCAGGAAGCATCCACACTGTCCAGACACAAGGGCTTCTGAAATTGGCTTATGGAATCACTTGTCTTTTAAATATAAAAAGCTGCCAAGTTCCCTCAGCGCCTTTTTATCCATGTCACTGCTGCAGACAGACGCTGCTAAGTGTGCACCTGTGTACTGAGAGATATTAGCTAGATAGATGGGTGCTTGTTTGGAAATCAGATAGTAGATAAGTCCTCTGCTGTGTACCTGTTCAATCAACCTTGCAGCTAAATTTTTTCTTTCTTGTGCAATTACTGAGATTCTGACAGAAAGAGCAGGGCCCATGCCATAGAACATTGTTGTGCACCGGTTGTATTGTGCTCCATGCATGAGTTATACCTTCAATCTATTTTTGCACTTGCTAATGTGATAAAGCAAGCAAGCTCTTGTAGGCCACTTTTTGATTTTGTGGGGTTTAAATTCAGCTGTCTGCAGACTCTGCAGAGCTTCTGAGTGAAGAGCACAAAACCTTTTTTTCATTTGCTAATGTGATAGTGCAAGCTGTGTTAGCCCAGTTTGTCATTTTTTTGGTGGGTGAAATTCAGCTTTATGCACAGTAAAACAAATATATTTTTTCTGTTGGCATACAGAGTCCACAAAAAAAAATATGTGTCGCAAAAGTGATTCACTCTGCTAAAAGCCACCTACTATTTTAGTGGCGGAGAACTTCAGCTGTTTTCAGAGTAAAAAAATGATTTTTGTCTTGCTAGGCAGAGTCCACAAAAGATTTTTTTGTGTTGCAAACGTGATATACTTTGCTAAAAGCCACCTACTATTTTAGTGGCGGTGAACTTGAGCTGTTTTTAGAGTAAAAAAATAGATTTTTTTGTCTTGCTAGGCAGAGTCCACAAAAGATTTTTTTGTGTCACAAATGTGATACACTTTGCTAAAAGCCACCCACTATTTTAGTGGTGGTGAACTTCAGCTATTTTCAGAGTAAAAAAATAATTTTTTTGTCTTGGTAGGCAGAGTCCACTAAAGATTTTTTTGTGTCGCAAAAGTGATACACTCTTCTAAAAGCCACCTACTACTTTAGTGGTGTTGAAGTTCAGCTGTTTCAGAGTAAAAAAAAATATTTTTTGTCTTGCTAGGCAGAGTCCACAAAAGATTTTTTTGTGTTGCAAACGTGATATACTTTGCTAAAAGCCACCTACTATTTTAGTGGCGGTGAACTTCAGCTATTTTCAGAGTAAAAAAATTATTTTTTTGTCTTGGTAGGCAGAGTCCACTAAAGATTTTTTTTGTGTCGCAAAAGTGATACACTCTTCTAAAAGCCACCTACTACTTTAGTGGTGTTGAAGTTCAGCTGTTTCAGAGTAAAAAAAAATTATTTTTTGTCTTGCTAGGCAGAGTCCACAAAAGATTTTTTTGTTTCGCAAACGTGATACACTCTGCTAAAAGCCATCTACTATTTTAGTAGCGGTGAACTTCAGCTGTTATCAGAGTAAAAAAAAATTATTTTTTGTCTTGCTATGTAGAAACCACAAAAGATTTTTTTGTGTCGCAAAGGTGATATACTTTGCTAAAAACCACCTACTATTTTAGTGGCGGTGAACTTCCGCTGTTTTCAGAATAAAAAAATTAGATTTTTTCGTCTTGCTAGGCAGAGTCCACAAAAGATTTTTTTGTGTCGCAAACTTGATACACTCTGTTAAAAGCCACCTACTACATTAGTGGCGTTGAAGTTCAGCCATTTTCAGAGTATAAAAATTGATTTTTTTTGTCTTGCTAGGCAGAGTCCAAAAAAAATCAAATTTTGTTTTGCTAATAGTGTGCTCCTGCCACAGTACCTGAGCAACATGAGTGGGAAAAAGAGAGGTCGTGGTGGAAGGGGGAATAGGTGTGGTGTTCAAGGTATACGTGGGGTAGGTGGTAATGTTAGTGAAAGCACTAGTGAACCAACACCATCATGTCCTATCCAAAGACAATTGACAACTTCTGTTTGAGGACGGGCTACTCCACTCCCTTTCTTTGACAGTCGCATAGCAATACGCCTTGTTGATAAGGGTCAGAAAGAGCATGTGCTCCAGTGGATGGCAAGCGCTGCTTTAAGTGGCCACTCCTCTTCTTCCTCCGCCTCAACATCACACACAGTACACTCCACAGAGGTGTCACCCCAATTACCCTTGCTTCCCCCCGCGTCACAACTGTCCCTGTGGGCGAGTTTGTAGAACTGTTCACCCACTCTGTACCATGGGCATCAGAAGCGTACTCCAAATATTCACAGAGTCAAGAAGAGGAGGAAAGCATCTGCACCGATGCCCAAAAATTTTTTAGTTTGGATTCGGGGCAGGACAGAGAAGGGTCCGAGCAGGTTCCTGACCCTCGTCACCAAACGTTAACCACCGGGGAGGGAGGTGATCCTGATGAGACACAGATACCTGAGGTTCATGCAGACTATACTGTGCTGTCAGGGCAACAAGAGGAGAAGGGTCACTCTGAGGGAGAGGAATGGGATAACACATTGGATGATGATGAGGTTGAAGATCCTATTTGGTGTGAACCCAGAGTCAAGCAGCCGAGTAGCTCAACTGAGGAGGTGGAGGAGAAAAACAAGGAGGTTACCTTTCACCCTACGGCGCAGACACAGAGTGATGCAAGCACAAGGAGCACTGCATCCTTAGCCACAACTATGGCCAGCAGCAGTCCGGGTCTGCAGCTCGCAGTAGCGACAAGGGTTGCCTAGCCTGAGCCTTTTTTATCACCGCAAAGAATGAGCCAACTTACATTATCTGCAAACTTTGTGATAAAAAACTCAGTAGAGGGAAAAACTGCAATAATTTGACTACTACATGCATGAACATTCACATGCACTCACAACATGCGTTACGCTGGGAATCTCACCGTGCTAAAATGTGGACCAGCGGACCTCAACAACCATCAGCTGCCCCATCAAACGCATCCGCTGCATCTTCCTCCTCCTCTATTACAGTGCCAAGTATTGTCATGCAGGTCTCCCACCGCCGAACCTCCGGTTCTCTACCCGCTCCATTCAGGTTGAGTGAAAGCCCGTCAGCTGTAACCTAAGCGGATATGCCTGCTGTATGTGTTTCACCGAGCACTCCACATGTTTCGCAATCCACCATAACATCTGCGCCTGGTGAATGGAGAATGCCAAGAGTGTGCAAAGCAGTCATCAAAGCAAAATGTGGCTACTTTGAAGAACTTAGAATATAAGACATATTTTCAGTTGTTTCACACTTTTTTGTTAAGTATATAATTCCACATATGTTAATTCATAGTTTTGATGCCTTCAGTGTGAATGTACAATTTTCAAAGTCATGAAAATACAGAAAAATCTTTAAATGAGAAGGTGTGTCCAAACTTTTGGTCTGTACTGTGTATATGTGTAACAGGTGTTCTAAGCAAGGGAATAGTAACAGGGATAACAAACGGTAATTTGAAGTAATAATGCAAAGTCTCTCAAGGTAGTGTGATGCACCCAATCATGGGAGTCACCATGTTAGTTCTTTAACTCTGTATATGACCTTAGTGGGGGTCACCGGTTATTCACGCTAGGCCGCAAGTCTTTTCCGGACAAAGTCAATCAAATCAAGTTTAGCTTCTCCCACCCCAACCGGCCCCTTCCCAACCAACGGCCCTGTTCACTTGTGCAGCTCCTCTGCTTCCGCTGGCGTGACTCTTCTTGCGCAGCCCTCTCCCAGCTTCTCTCTGCTTGGCCATTGGAGGCAGTCTCTCAAGCCTTGTGTAGGGGGATCCAAACCTCGTCTGTTGGCGGGTGATGTCGGGTCCTGCGAACTCACTCAGCACCACAAGAAGGTCCCAACTCTCCTCAGCAGGTGCAGCACTCGAGGCACCTCTGAGAAATCCGGAGTGCATCCACCGGTGTCCGGCTGTTATGTGTCTCAGGGCTCTGGCTAAGGCCGGCCACGCTGGGCTTCTCAGCACGTCGGGAGCGCGTCTGCTTCTCTCTGCAGCTTGGCGCCAATCCTGCCTCAGGCTTGGCGCGCTGGGCTTTTATATTCAGGAAATCCTTCCTGGAAGTCATCTGACAGGGTCCAGCGTCTAAATCTGCTCCCCCTTCAACTTTCCTAACACATCTTGGTTCTGTTTGATTGTGTCTGACCAGCAGATGGCAATCTTTCCTCATCTTTGACACATCCTGCAAGAATTCTCCTGAAGGCATTTTTGCTTCTACTACATTCCTCCCCACTTTTTTCTTGCCAGTCCTTGGGCGAGTGGATTTCTTGTGGGATTGATGCCTCCTTCCAGGCAGCGAAAGTTCAGACAAGAGTTGAGCACACTCTTCTGTTTTCTGTTGGATCTGAGACCAGATAAACTCTTATTGAGCATACCGGTTAGTATGGATTCCGGCATTAGCCCACTCAGTTCTGTGGGCTCCTCCTGCAAAGGTGATTCTGGGGTTTCTGACGAATCAATCACTGGGGATTGCAAGTCACCTCCCGATTCATTCTGTACTCCACTTGGGATTGGCATCGACAGCTCTGACGGGCCAAATTGCATTGTAGCCCATCCTTTTTTATCCCCCAAGGTCCCTTTGTGTGGCACCTCAGCCAATTCATTTGGAGGCCCAACCCCATTACAACCCTCTCCTTCAGAGGAGCAAGGCCGCAGCATATTGTGGTGTAACACCCTAGGCGTCGCGGCGTCATCCCCTTCGGGTCTGACCTCATAGACTGGGTTGTCTAGATGGATCTTCTTCACCACTCGATATGGTATCACCTCCAAGCGATGGTCCAGCTTACTCCCAAATCATTTGGCCCTTACTAACACATGGTCTCCTGGCTGGAGCGATCCACCAGAGGTTGGGGGCCGACCTGCATGCTCTACTTCCTGAAACTTCTGTGCAACCAATCTTCTAAATGTATGAAGCCGGCGCCTGTGCTCCCTAATCCAGGTACTTGGGCTGCTGCCCAGGCTGGAGTCTTCTGAGTCTAGCTCTAGTTCAGTAATTTTTCGCCCATTCCTTCCAAACAGCAACATGTAAGGGGTGTAGCCAGTAGTCGCATGAACTCAATTATTACACACCATCACCAGCTCAGACACGAATTCGGGCCACTTCATCTTTTTGTCCTTTTCCAGTGTTCGCAACATTTGCAACAGGATTCGGTTGAAGAGCTTGCGCGCTCCGTTCCCTTGGGGGTGGTAGGGTGTTGTTCTGGATTTGTCAATCCCATAGATATGGTATAGCTCATCCATCACTTGCCCCTGGAAGTAGGCCCCCTGGTTAGAATGTATTTGCTTCGGGCACCCATAAATCCGAATAAAATCCTGGTCAGATGGCCTTAGCTGCAGCTTCTGCTATCTGATCTTGGGTAGGTGTCACCACTGCGAACTTGGTGAAGTGATTAGTCATTACCAAGCAGTGTCCGTAACCACTGTATGAAGTTTCGATCATCAGGTAGTCAATCACCAGGACTTCTAAGGGTGCAGAAGTTCGGATGGTTGGAATGGGAGCTCTTTTTTCCGGGGGCTTACTCAACTCACACTGGCGACATTTTCAGCAGACCCCTTCGACTTCTTGCCGCAGTTGGGGTCAATACACCAGTCGTTGTAACCACCGAAAGGTCTTCTCCACACCGAAGTGAGCACCTCTTCCATGAGCTTCCTGGGCAAGTTGTGTTACTAGTGCTTCTGGAACTACTACCTGCCAGGTAACATTGAACTCTCGAGGTAGCTGGATTCTTCGGCATAGCAAGCCATCCTTCGGGAAGAGCCTTTCCCACTGGCCTAGGATTTGTAGGGTAGTTGTGAGTAAAGCAGCCCTTGCCTCCTGGTTGGGTCTTTGACCCAGGGCAACCCATTCTCTCAGCTTTGCCAGTTCTAGGTCGGACTGTTGCAGATGTATCCACTCATCTCTTGAGCGGACCAGAATTTTAGTGGGCCTTGGCTCCTCTCCGGACCCCTGGGCGTCGACCACAGCAGCAGCGTACTGGCTGAAATCCAGAATCTCGTCACTAGTGTTGAGCCACCCCCGTAGTGTTCGAGTTCGGTTCGGTTCGTCGAACACCCGTATGTTCGCCGAACTGTTCGTCGAACTGTTCGTCGAACACCTTCGAACACCATTAAAACCAATGGGAGGCAAACAAAAACGCATAGAAACACATAGAAAACACATAGCAAACACTTCAAAGGTGTCTAAAAGCTGACAAACTGCTCAGAAGACACAACTAACACATGGAAAAGTGACAAGTACATATAGTCATGCGAAAAGAAAAGAGGTGGAGGAGTAAAAGGAGGGGGAGACACAGATATAGGCATGTCATGCCCTTCTAAAATCAAGAAAGGCTGGAGTAAAAATCTAAAATCAGCCTACCAACACCCAGACGTCGTGACAAGAAAATTAAAAAAAGAAATATCTTTAGGTAGAATGGCGGTTCCATTCAGAACACTTTCCTTACAAGACATAGTGGTATCCCCGTTGTGAGTTGTGCCAAAAACGGAACCCAATACATTCGGACTAATCCACCATTTGTCATATCCCAGGGGCAGGTCAGTAAACGACAACATCGACGCGGAACCAAGTACAGTAGTATATACTGTACATCCTTTGACAAGGAAATCAGGTGGATCAAGAAGTTGGGAAGGGTCACCCTAATGGCCAAAACAGACATTGATGCGGCATTCCGGTTACTTACTACCTGTGCCTCCGAATAGTGTCCACCTATTGGGCTGCTTCTGGGAAGGAGCATACTATATAGATCGCTGTTTGCCCATAGGGTGCTCCAGATCCTGCTCACTATTTGAGGCATTTAGTTGCTTCCTCGAATGGGTTGTAATGGACGTTTCTAAGGGGGCACATATTATCCATTACCTCGACAACTTCTTATGCCTGGACCCAAAAGATTCACCACAGTGTGAATACACGCGGTAGTCCACCTGTGAGAAGGAGAGAGCTGGAGGGAGAGCGGACACCACAGAGCCGAGGGGTTAGATGGAGAACGGAAGAAGGAAAGAGGGCGAGGGAGGTAAGGGAGTACAGTGGAAGGCCGACCTGAGCTCCCCCACATTCCTGCTGGGCGGGGAACAGCCCTGGGAAGAAAATCCGTTTGCGCATCCCTTTGAGGTTACGGGCGCGAGCGGGCAGAGGGACTACGCTGGAAAGCGAAGCCGACACGGCCAGTCCGTTCCTGCCCGTGCGACCTCCGTGTCGCTGGGTTTGTGCCAGAGCCATGGTGGACCCTGACGGCCAGCCCCCCTCTCCCAATACTGGTGCCTGTCCGCTGGTGGGTCGAGCCCCCCCGCGGTGGGGGTAACATCTGCAGAAGAAAGACCATCTTCCAGCCAAACTAAGATGTCTACTTCTTTTCGTGGACAATGTGATACGATCCCTTTCTTACGGACATGCCCATCGCTACAAATTCCAGATGAGGCACAAAAACAGCAGGTGCTTCAACGGATATCAAGTGCTCCTTCAAGTGGGCTCTCCTCCACCTCAACTTCAACATCACAAATACTCCAGTCCTCAGAGGTGTCACCCCAATCGCACTTGCTTCCTCACAGCTCCCAAGTCTCCAGCTGCCCGTCTGAGTATGGGGTAACACAGATGGTTGAGTCTGCACAGCTGTTTACTCATACTACAGCCTGGGAAACTGAGGTCTGCTCCAGAGCTTCTGTTAATCCAGACGAGGAAATTATCTGCACTGATGCCCAGAATCTTTATGAGTCGGATCCAGGACCAGATGAAGAAGGTTCTGAGCATAATGTAGACCCTCGTTCCCAAACTGTAACTCCTGTTGGTGGAGACAATGATGAAGACGATGATGAGACTCAAATACCTGATTGGAGCGACAACTTGACTTTTCGGTCAGGGCAGGAAGAGGTTGGTTCTGAGGACGACGGGTGTGAGAACACACAGGGTGATGATGACGAGGTTGGAGATCCCACTTACTGTCAACCAACAGTCAGCCAGTCGATGAGGTCAGCAGAGGAGGTTGAGGAGGATGTGACTAGCCCAGGGGATGGGGATGACTCGGTACCCGGGCCTTTGCCTGGCCTTGGGGATGTCGCGGTGGTCGGCTCCCGGGCCCGTACCCTGGGGTCACTCTTTAAAAGGGTGGATAATTGTTAATTTTGTAAGAGTTCGTGACGCCACTGTGGTATCTGGTGAGAATAACCAGCGCTGCAGCAGTCTACTGAGGCCGGTGATAAGGCAGCTCGATGGTATAGCTCCCCACAGGTGGAGCTAGGCCTCAGAAAAGCGTATGCAGGGGAAAAGCAGGACAGGCGAGACCCAGCTGGGTCAGAGCAAGAACGGGAACGGACACGGTAGTCACTTCAGTACCTTTTACTGGTGGAAATTCAGGCACATCCCGGAGCACTGTAGGGTGAAGGGTGCATATCAGGATCCTCCCCAATGAGCGGGTGTAGGGACTCCTGTTTCTTGCCTCTGCGTAGTAAGTTTCTGACCTGCCTGGAGCTAGGCCTAACTTTGTCTCTGTCCTGCGCTGGCTGACCTTGTGGTAGGGCCTTGTCTTGGAGTTCACTCTCCCAGTATGCGGGGCCTTAGCGTCTCCTGGCTCTGTTACGTATCAGCACCTTAGCGATCCTGGGACTTGTAGTTCTCCAGGGATTCCGGTTATGCCTTACTGGGTCATAGAGATCCCGGTAAGCTCGGATCCGGTGTCCGGTAAATAATTCAGGGTGAGCTGGTTAAGCTCCTCTGCCCCCTATGTACTAACTCTCCACTCGCCTTCGGCCTACTCGGGCCCTCACTAGGCTATACACACTAACGGCAGCTTGCCGCGCTTCACCGATCTTATGGCGCCGGCACACCTTAAGCTCTAACTGGGCTCCCTGAATCTAGCTAACAGGAGCCTCGTGCTCCACTGCTGAACTATTAACTGAGTTCTCTAGACTAGACTGAGCTCCACTGCAGACTGACCTCTCTTAGGCTTCTCTACTGCAGGAACTCTTCAGAGGAACTGAACTGCCTAGCTCCACCTTCCCAATTTATATCCCTAACGGGCTCCCTCTGCTGGTCTGAGGTGAAAGGTGGAGATGTGTGAATGTTTATGGGGGCCTCTTGTGGAGGATTCCATCAATGCACTCTTCTAGGATCTGTGATACCAAGCGCAGCTGGGCGTCACAGATGCTATTGACGATGAGGTTAGGTTGCGCCTTCCTGGACAGAGACGGAGTACTGGAAGCATGCCAACAACTGCATCCTCAACCACAACTCTGCCTCTGACCACAAGTCGTAGTGGCTCTTCAGGTCGCATGGGCTCTAAGCCTTGCATAGCCTGAGCATTTTTTCAGATCGATAAGGATGACCCAACTCGTGTTATCTGTAATATTTGTCACCAAAAGCTAAGTAGAGGCCTAAAAATCCGTGGTTTGAGTATTTCATGCATGAACCGGCACATGGATGTGAAGCATAAGTTGCAGTGGGAAGCTCACTGTGCTACAATGTGGCCTAGCGGCCCGGGCCAACCATCGTCTGCCCCATCTTGTGCATCCACGGCCTCTTCATCCTCTGTGACTGGGGGGACAGCAGTCACACATGTTTTTGGATGCAGACCTGATACCTCTTTACTCGCAACAGCCAGTGTGATTGGCAGGTCATCATTTCATTTGGAAGTGAAAACACCAGCTGGTGATGAGCGCTCTCCGACATCGAGAGCACCACCTTTGGATCAAGGCAACCTAACTTTTCCACCTGCATCTTCCTCACAGACCGGCAAGTTTGCCGGGGACACCCTACTCAACCCCGTCTAAGCACAACAGCCAGCCCTCGGTCCCTCAGATATGGACAAGTAAAAGACCATTTCCTCCTAGCCATGACAAAGCTAAGAGGTTGAATTTCACCATCTGCAAGCTGTTGGCTACAGAAATGCTGCCTTTCCGCCTGGTGGACACAGAGGATTTTCGAGACCTTATGTCCGTCGCAGTGCCCCAGTACCAGATGCCCAGTTGGCACTACTTCTCAAAGAAAGGTGTGCCTGCGCTCCACCAGCATGTCGCACACAACATCACCGCTTCTTTGAGAAACTCTGTGTGTGACAGGGTGCATTTCACCACAGACACTTGGGCGAGTAGGCATGGACAGGGGCATTACATGTCGCTGACTGGGCACTCGGTAACTATGGTGACAGCAGGACAAGGGGCTGCTGTCCAAGTCTTGCCGTCCCCACGAGTTGTACATCAATCCTCTTTATCTAGAAGTTCCTCCACTGCTTCTGCCTCCTCAACCTCCTCTCGGTCCTCCACCTGCACCCAAAGCCTGTCTGGTAATGCCACCCGCTTTCTAACTGCGCAGAAGGAATCCTGCACACCTCCTTACTATGCTGGCAGCAGGGCTCAACGGCATTAGGCGGTGTTTACCTTGAAATGTCTGGGAAATGTGAGTCACACAGCTGAGAAGTTGTGGTCAGCTCTAGAGACCCAGTTTCATGAATGGTTGTCTCCACTGGACCTGCAACCAGGGAAGGCCGTGTGCGACAATGCTGCAAACCTGGGTGCGGCCCTTCGTCGGGGCAATGTCACACACGTGCCTTGTATGGCTCACGTGTTGAACCTGGTTGTCCAGCAAGTTTTAGCCCACTATCCCAGACTAGATAGCCTTCTGCAGAGGGCACGGTCACTGTGTGCTCACTTCCACCGTTCGCATCCCGCAGCTCAACGACTTACATCTCTACAGAAGTCGTTGGGCTTGCCAGTTCACCGGCTGAAATGTGATGTGCCGACACAGTGGAATTCAACTCTGCACATGTTGCAGCGACTGTGGCAGCACCGGCAAGCCCTGGTGCAATACGTTCTGACGTATAGCCTGGGCCAACGAGATCCAGAGGTGGGGCAAATCACGCTGCAGGAGTGGTCTCAGATCAGGGACCTATGAAGTTTACGCGCCCCCTGGGCCATGGGGTACCCGGAGCCGGGCCGGTAAACGCTGGGGGTTGTAGTCACTGTGGCGGTGACCCGGTCCGTGACCCAGGGCGGTCAATCCAAGGGTAATTTGTATATATGGGTTTTATAATGTCCAACTACGCCACCTGTGGAGTGCGGCCAAAGGGGCTGCCGCTGCGGAACAGTCCTCTGAAGCTGGTGGTTTTGCTGCAATGGTATTATTACTCCCCACAGGAAGAGTGTAGCTTCAGGGCAGTGTGGGTGGATGATGGTGGTTGTAGTGCAGGGAGTCAGTAATGAACACAGAGTCCGTGTGATGCAGTCCCAAGATCTTTACTCACAGTTGTTGCAGTCCAGATTACAGGTACCAGAGCAATCTCCCCCGTCGTGCTGTGCGTACTCAGTGAGGGGCTCAGTCCACACCCAGATAGCTCCGGAGTACTTAGCAGGACCCCCTTCTGTGTGTCCTTTCTCTGGCCTTCTCCCTGCACCTCACACCCAGTGACACTTCTATCCGGTATCCTCGGGCCTTGGCGGGCGACGTGTGTTCCGTCCCCTGGGTCCTATGTGGCTACCTTCTTAGTGAGACTGGTGTGGACTTTGGCCTGCAGTACATGAAATGCAGCAGCCTCCGGTTTCTAGTTGAGCCTTGCTGTTTCTCCGCTAGTTGAGGGACCGGTTCCCCTTATCTGGCCTGACCCCTCTACCTCCTGGTAGCAGTGGGCGTACGGGTGGCCTTCTGCATGGCCCGTACCCCTAGGGTCCCTTCGGTTCCTGGAGCCTTCCTGCTCCCACTCCTCTCTTCTCTCCTTCAGTCCTGGGCCTCCCAGGCTAGGCCTGCCTCCGGAGCAGAGCTCATGCAGAGCCTCTGCTCCTGTCACTTCTCCTCCTCTGACTGGCTTGCTCTTCCTAAGATGGCTTCCTATTTATACTCTCCCTGTCATGTGCTCCCCTAAGCTGCTTTCTCCACCCACACCCACTACATAGGACCCTCCCGCCAGCTAGGGACCTGGGACTGTGCTCTCCCTTAGGAGCAATCTCGCCCTACCCCCACTGCGGGTATGTGTTGGATGCAGGTGTTAGGGTCCCAAGCCATACTCCTTCCTTACCTGAGGGTGAGATACCACACCTCTGGGTGAGATGCAGTACCTCTGTGGCGACTGAATCCTCAGGGGCACCACACACCCTTCTGCACAGATTTGAAATGGCGACGAAGATGTTTAGTGCTGACGATGCCATTATCAGCATGACTATTCTGGTGACTTACATGCTGGAGCACACGTTAAACAGAATTCAGAGTCAGGTGGTGGGACAAGAGGAGGTGGAGGAAGTAGAGGAGGAGTCGAATGCGGAAGGGATAACATCTCCAAGGTCAAGACGGTCGGCAGCACCAAGGCGGCAGGCATGGGAGGGTGGGGGAGAGGGATTAACCAGGATGCATGGTAGCAGCCAAACTGTTGAGGAAGGTGCAGGAGCCGAGGAAGAAGTGGAGGACGAACTGGCGATGGGCATGGAAGACTCATCAGATGAGGGAGACCTTGATCACATTTCTGTTGTGTGAGGTTGGGGGGAGAGGGCAGAGGAAGGAAGCATGATTCTTACCTTGCTACCAACACAACAAGGACTTGGTCCTCCTGGATGCGCAAGACACATGAGTGCCTTCTTGCTGCACTACCTGCAACATGACCCTTGGATTGTCAGAATTCGAAGTAATCCCGACTACTGGGTTGCCACACTCTTAGATCCCCGGTACAAAGGTAAATTTGCCGAAATAATTCCTGCCATAGAAAGGGATTCACGCATCCAGAATCTTACATGTGCTTTTCCACAAAACACCAGTGGTGCACGTAGTGAATCTCACAGTTCTAACTTGCAAACCGTGGGACTGTCGAGTCTTCATCACTCAAACCGTAACAGTAACACAGTATCTGCTGGTAACAGCAATTTTGTGGAATCGTTTCACCACTTTTTTAGACCATCCTTTGCAAGGCCACAGGAGACAAGAAGTCTGACACATAGTCAACGCCTAGAGAGGATGGTACAGGAGTATCTCCAAGTGAACATCGAAGCCATGACTGTGTCACTGGACCCTTGCTCATTTTGGGATTCCAATCTGGAAAAATGTCCGGAGCTCGACACTCACGCCTTGGAGATCTTGTCATGCCCTGCAGCCAGCATTCTCTCTGAATGTGGGTTCAGTGCTGCTGGTGGTGTGCTGACAGATAAGCGCACGCGGCTGTCCACTGAGAATGTAGACAGACTCACGTTCATAAAGATGAACAAATCAAGGATCCGCAAGGACTTTTCTACCCCTGTGTCATCCTGGGGAGACTAAAAGCTTGAAGATTTGGTAAAATCACCTCACCAACCGTTTTAAGCAACTCTGGGGCAATTGATGCCACTTAAGTGGTGTCTGTGCCACAATTTTTGGAAAAAATGGAGACTCTTTTTGGAGTCCCCTTGCTGTGTTTTACGTGACGTTGGCATAGTCAATTCCAGGTGGGTTGGGTCGCCCCCCTCCCCCCCCCTTTTAACTTTAAGAAACTACATACACTATGGCTTGGGGTAACACAGATGGTTGAGTCTGAAGAGCTGTTTACTCAGAGGTCTGCTTCAAAGCTTCAGTGTCTGCTAGTCAGCGTAGAATTTTTAACTGCATCTAGCCTAGGCAATACTTTGGGCGTAGTAGCCCAGCTGCGAAGCAAGCTGCACCACCTGTGTATCTAATAAGAATTTTTAAATGCATCTAGCCTGGGCAGACTGTGGGGACCCCCAACCAAACCCAGACGCTCAGCCCACCTACCGCCCCCCTTTCCTTGACAATACAATAATGTAACTCTTACAACTGGATGGGTGAGGATCGGTCACAGCTTTATTAACTCTTTATACTCATTCCATTAGAAAGGCATTTAATTTCTAAAATAATTCAGCTTGTTGCAGCATGCCCTGGGTCTCCACACCGGCAAGTTGGCCAACAAGTGTAACTCTCCAACATGTCCTTTCTATTTCCAGGCCACGGAGGATCCTGCGTACTCGTATGCAGGACTCTGACCCCCATCCATCACTCTTAAGGCTTGTTCCACTCCGTCCTGGAGTCCTGACAGGAATATGTCCAGTCCAATATCCATTAAGTGAACACCGTCGGGCCGTATGAGGCCTGCTTTATCTCCTTCCAGTTGTCGGTGTTGTATCACTACACCGCCTCTGTCTCTTCTAAATTTTGCCATCCGAATATTTATTACCTGCCTTGTCCATTCGATGGCCGTGATGTCTCACGCACCTTGCCATACCGCTATCGGCACAATCTCTGACCATACTATAGTTAGTTTTGTGAAAAATTCTCTGAAGCGCTCAGTGTCTAGTTTCATTATTGCCATTAGTTATGCGCTCTTGTGATGATCTAGGTCATTTCCCCCGGCCTGTATAACTAAGATGACCAGACCTCTTGCCTCTCTCCCTACCTTGATTACCTCCATTAGTACCTGTGGCCATAGCAGGCCTCTAATACCTGTCCAGTTGAAATATGTGTTATCAAACTCTAATTTCCTCCCGCCTGGGCGGACTTTCGCCTTTTTTCTGCCCAATATGTATACGAGTGGCCTATCACCCACACTGTTGGCTTAGCGTCACCTGTAAAAGAAACATACAACGTTAGGATAAGAAGTCCGGTCTTATGTATCTCGCCAAACACGTGGATCGCCATCTCCCTATCCTCTGAACTTCCGTTTCTGACAGTCCTGCTCTTGCTGCTTCCGTGGCCGCGCCTATGCAGAATGAGTGTGTCCCATAATCTATGGGGTGGTTCCCTGCCGATGTTATGCATTTATTAAATATAGCTTGGAACTGGTATCTTGATAATGGCATTCCATCAATGTGTGATAGGAAGAAATTACTTTGTGATCTGAAGGTTATATATGTTTTTATTATTGTTACCCGACTCAGTGTACCGTTTGTGGGTTGTAGAAGTACCCAAGTGCCCCTGCCCGCTGGAACCATTTTCGAATGGCGTATGCATAGACGTATTGCATTATTGGCTATGACTACGTCATGGTGTAATAAGCCTCCACTGGTGGTAATTTTGGATTGAGGGTCTAATTCGCTTATGCATAGCGCCCCGAAGAAGGCGATCGCAAATGCAGTAGACAGTAGTGTTGCTTCAAATTGTGAGTGTCATGTTAATGGTGTTAGGGATATGATGTGAGAAATCAGTTTTAGTGACACGGGACGGGACGTCTACACTCCTGACTTGGCTGACCCCTTTTCCACCCTTTTATGGATTGTCTGATGATGAATCTCTTTGTCACATCTCCCCAATTCAGTAGCTGGAAGTGAAATGCTACTCCGGTCAGACACCGCTGCGCTGACGCCCCTGATATGCCCCTCATCATTAGCTGGTGGAGAAATTCTATGGTGACTTATGATCTGGCTTGTTCACATTGGTCAACCCGTCTGCCTGCTACTAGTCATGTCCACTCCTCCCATGCCTTACCGTATGCTTGCCACGTCGACGGGGCAACTGACGCTCTGATTAATGGCATCAACTATTCGCCACTAGATCCCATAGGGAGGGTGGGCAACTGTTGCCCGATGGGTGGGCGTTGGGGAGGAGCTCTGTGAAAATCTGCCAATTGAATTGTGATAAAGTGTTAGCAGCAGCTTTAGACCCCTCAGCATCGTGGCTAGCGCGGACCCATACATTGTGTTTTAGGCACAGGAATGCTAGCCGGCGTAGTAGGCCTAGCACTGGGAGAGACGATGATGCCATCTTATTAATGCAGTGCGCTAGGCTGGTGTTTTTTGTTATGAAGCGTATATTTTTGTTAGCCAGGCGCGCACCCCATATTTCTATTGCTACCGCTATTGGGAAGAAAACTTATTTTTCGGGCTAGACGCAGCTAAAAATTATTATTAATTTCAAAGCTGGTGGAGCTTGGTATAGATGGCCTAAGACAATGAGTACCACACACTGCTACAAGCCCAAGTATTTTTTCAGAGCTAGATGCAGATAAAAATTAATTTTAATTTGCAACCTGGTGGAGGTTAGTATAGATGGACTAATAGAACAAGTGCCACACACTGCTACAAGCCCAAATATTTTTTCAGAGCTAGATGCAGATAAAAATTATTTTTAATTTGCAACCTGGTGGAGGTTAGTATAGATGGACTAATAGAACAAGTCCCACACACTGCTACAAGCCCAAATATTTTTTCAGAGCTAGATGCAGATAAAAAATATTTTTAATTTGCAACCTGGTGGAGGTTAGTATAGATGGACTAATAGAACAAGTCCCACACACTGCTACAAGCCCAAATATTTTTTCAGAGCTAGATGCAGATAAAAATTATTTTTAATTTGCAACCTGGTGGAGGTTAGTATAGATGGACTAATAGAACAAGTCCCACACACTGCTACAAGCCCAAATATTTTTTCAGAGCTAGATGCAGATAAAAATTATTTTTAATTTGCAACCTGGTGGAGATTAGTATAGATGGACTAATAGAACAAGTCCCACACACTGCTACAAGCCCAAATATTTTTTTCAGAGCAAGATGCAGATAAAAATTATTTTTAATTTGCAACCTGGTGGAGGTTAGTATAGATAGACTAATAGAATGATGCTATGCCCAAAAGGTTTTACTTGGCTAGGTGCAGTAAAAAAAATTGTATTCTATACATGCGACACCCCAGGGGTCTGGTTGCCGCAGTAATAGAGATATTATGTCTGAGAGCAAGTGGGAGGTTTCTCTGGTCAGGATTCCTAAACATGCAACACGGTCCGCCCAGACCTGGGAGGGGAGGAACCTGCCCTTTTAAACTGGGTCTGGGGCGGGATTAGAGCAGTCAGAGCCTGGAGAGGGAAAGGAAGAACTAGGAGCTCTGGAGGAGCAGTAGCTGAAGTCCAGGGGCTGGAGCTGAGCAGAGTTCGCCCTGGACGAAGATACTAAAACCGGACACAGGAGTCCGAGGCTGTGGGGACTGATATACACCCAGCAGCAGAAACCAGCCGGCAGGAGATTCCAGGTCCTCTGGCCATAGAAGCCCGGAGGCTCAGTCACAAAGAAGGGACCAGCGCCGCCATCCAGGAGCGGAGGCTAACAGAAGGCCCCAAGTCACCAGCCATACGGGTGAGCACCACACGGTATACTCAGGGACGTGGGCTACTTGTAACCGCTGACAGCAAGGTAGCCAGGAAGAGTGCAGATAAACGGGGAGGCCTACAACTCCACCTGGCCAGGGGAACTCCTGCTTGCTCGCAGACTGACCAGGCCCCTTATACTAGCCAGTACTCCCGGGAGGTTCTGCCTTGTACCATCAGTAAAGACCCTGAACTGCACCTCACGTCTCTGTGATTCCTTGCCGCTCCTGCACCATTAGCACTGGGACCCTCACACCATCACTCCCATCATCTTCCACATTAGCTGCCCTGAGGCAATACTTCTCCCGTGGGGAGTCATCCCATACTCGGCTGCGCAAACAACATCAGCCTCAGCGGTCTGCAGCGCAGCGGCGGTCCCCACTGACCGCAATCCACGGGTGGCATAGTCGGACACTTATTACAACATTTAGACTGCCACTGGTTTGACCACCCTGGGCATGGACCGGGTCACCGCCACGGAGAACTACAACCCCCAGCGATCCGGCTCCGGGTATCCCCCAGCAGCAGCGCACAGGCCCAGGGGGCGCGTCAACTTTGGCGTAGTCGGCAGGATTTCGTGCCCGCAACCACCGGGTACTGCGTGCCTGAAAAAGAGACTTTTATACTTACCTGTGGTGAAGTTTCCCGCCGTCCGGAGTCGTTTCCCGCCATCCGGAGCCGATTCCCGCCATCAGACGCCATCTTGGACCGTTTCCCGCCGTCTTCTGCCTTCTTCCCGCCATCCGCAGCTGCTTTCCGCCTTCGGACGCCATCTTCGGGACGCCGCACGGGAAGAAGAGGGGCGTGGACGCCGAAAGCGCGCGAGATCCGAAGCTCCGCCCCACGCTCCGCCCCACGCTCTGACGCTGCGCAAGGTCCTGGAAGGGAGGAAGAGCGACGCTGACGTCATCGGAGCGCGACGCCAGGTCCTCAACCCCGACGATCGACTGTGGAGCCGCGGCCTACGGAAGAAGAGCATCGCAAGGTAGGCCACAGTCCACTAGGGGGGAGGAGGATGCCGGATACCGAGGGGAGCTCCACTGCCACAGCCACCGCCAGCGCAACCGCTGCAGCAGTCATGCCATTCACCGTGCCCTATATCCCAGGGGCAACCTGGCTACCCCAGTACTCAGGGGAGTCACATACTCTAAATGACTTTAGAGAAAGACTGGATAGCCTCTTCCAGGTGTACCCCCTCACAGAAGAGCAAAAAGTGAGCATCCTGGTGGCCCAATTAATCGGGGCAGCCCAAAGGGAGGCAAAGTCCTGGCCACCTGGGAGGAAGAGGACTGTCAGAGACATACTAACCCGGCTGAAAGACACATTTGACACCCGCACCTCAGCCGAAATAAAGCTCAGATTTTACGGGTGTAAACAGCGGGCACATGAGAGTATAAGAGACTATGCTTTAAACCTACAAGAGGCCCTGAGAGCCATTAAGCAGGCAGACCCTGACAGCGTGGGAAATGAAGATAAGCTGTTGACTGAACAATTTATTGAGGGTCTACTGTGCAATGCCCACCGAACCCAGTTGCGGGCAATGGCCTTACAGGACCCTGACCTGGACTTTGCACAGTTCAAGGACAGAGCCATCCGGGTGCTCCGAGAACCGGCACCAGGTGGCGCTGTGACCCACAGGCACCCTGCTATCACTTACCACCAGGGGACGGCGCCCTTGTCTGCAGAGCCTGTGGGAGCTGATGTGCAGGCTTTAAACAGTGACCCGGCTACAGACCTGCACCATCAGGTCCAAGAGCTGACTAAGAGCGTTGCCGCGCTAACCAGAACTGTGCAGTCTTTACAGGTCTCTTCTCCAGGAAAGATCCAGCTGGCATCCGGACCGGAGGACGTCCCGTGGCGCTGACTGAGGAGGACCCCACCGGCCAGAGGAAGACCCAGTGACAGATACAACGAGGACGGACGACCCATCTGCCGCCGCTGCAATCAACCCGGACATGTAGCAAGGTACTGTCATTTAAACGGGCACAACCTGGGGTAGAGGGCCAACCCCCAGGCATAAGACCATCAGGCCCATCAAACTGGCGTGATAAATACATAGGGGGACGTCCAATCTTGCCTGTGGTACTGGATGGCATTCCTATAAGTGCCCTACTAGACACCGGGTCACAGGTCACCACCATCCCGTACGTGCTCTTCAAGCAGTACTGGAATGACTCGGAAATAACCCGCTACCCAGATGACGACCTGAGTATCATCGCCAGCAATGGTCAGCCCGTGCTGCAGGTGGGATTCAAAGAGGTGACCATTAAGATCGGTAAAGTCGAACTGGCGGCACAAGGACTGATAATAGTGGACATAGACCGTCATGAGAGTCACCCTAGAATAACCTTGGGAACTAATGTGATTGAAAATTGTCTTGCAGAGGTGATTCTCATTTTACAGCAGGTTGCCAAGAACGCCAGTTCCGGCCAGCAGCGTGTGCTCCAAAAAGAGATTCGGGCACTGATGAAGCGGCAACAGGTGGAACTATCTGGTGGTGAGATAGGTAGCGTGAGAATGTGTGACCCATTCCCTATTGCCATGCCCCCAAAAAGTGAGATGATGATTTGGTGCCGGGCAGCTATTGGTCTAAGAGGTAGAGACTACCAAGCAATGGTAGAACCCGTCTACTCAGACAGTAGGCCCACCATTTTGACAGCACGGGGGGTGGTCGATGTACGCCATGGGAGGGTGCCCGTTCGCATCATAAATATTGGGGAGAGAGAAGTACACTTGCCCCGGTATGCCACGCTAGCCAAATTGTTCACCATAAACCAGAATTCTGTACAGGCCGTGGAACCCTTGCCTCCATCTCAACCAGAGGAAGGTAACGGCTCTGTAGCGCCGGCGTCCCTGCCCTCTGCTAGGCAGGGACGCTGTTCCCCTCACCTCTCTGCTCCGTGCCCGGCGTCCTCCTCCCGCTCTGCTGGCAGCGCGCGCTCCTTCCCGGCCACTGTGCTTAGGGCGCGCGCGCGCTCTCCCTCCCTCTTAAAGGGGCCGCGCGCGCCGTCCTAAGGAGTCCCCGGCCAATGGCCGGAGGACTTCACCATATATAAGGCACCTCCTCCAAAATGGAGGTGCCCGAGCAATGTTGTTGCACTGTTCACTACTCTGCTTCAGCCCTCAGGTCCCGTTGCCAGTTACCTGCCAGATACCTGCCAGATTCCTGCCAGCTTGCTGTCTTATTCCTGCCTAATATTCTGCTACCTGCCTGCTAGCCTGAGGTCCGACGGTCTGCCTTACTACTTCTGTCAGTCTGTCTAAGGACCAGCTTGCCCGCTCACCTGGGAGCGCACATCAACTACCTGCCTGCTTGCCTGAGGTCCGACGGTCTGCCTTCCAACTCTTGTCAGTCTGTCTATGGACCAGCTTGCCCGCTCACCTGGGAGCGCACATCTGCTACCTGCCTGCTAGCCTACCTGGAGGCTCTGCCGTCACGTGCTGTGACCACCTGCCTGTCCAGTGACTCCTGCCCGCTCACCTGGGAGCGCTCATCTGCTGCCTGTCTGCTAGCCTACCTGGAGGCTCTGCCGTCACGTGCTGTGACCACTCGCCTGTCCAGAGACTTCTGCCCGCTCACCTGGGAGCTCATTTGCCGCCTGTCTGTTGGTCTTCCTGGAGGCTCCGCCGTCACATGCTGTGACCACCCGTTTATCCAGAGACTCTCGCCTGCTCACCTGGGAGCTCACGTCTACCATCAGCCGCCACAGGTCGTACCAACCCTTTACCCAGAGACTGCCCCGGTCACTTGCCGTGACCATCTGCCCGTTCACCCAGAGACTGCCCCGGTCACTTGCCGTGACCATCTGCCCGTTCACCCAGAGACTGCCCCGGTCACTTGCCGTGACCATCTGCCCGTTCATCCAGAGACTGCCCCGGTCACTTGCCATGACCTCCTGCCCGTTCTTCTAGAGACTGTCCCGGTCACCTGCTGTGACTGCCTGCCTGGTCGCCACCCGCTCCCTTACAAGGACCACCCCCTTGTATAGTAGCTCAGAGGTTCCGCCTCCCAGACCCGTTACAGTTTGCTCGGGCCATGGAACCCGGTGGCACCCAAGCTCCCTCGCTCTCGGACCTGTGTCATGAACTGTCCCGTCAGAGGTCCCAACAGGAGTCCATCCTGGGTCACCTGCGGAATGTCAATTCTCGCCTGGACACTCTGACTGCTCCGCCAGCAACCTCCGCCAGTGCCATGACTCGCAATCCGGCAGCTCCGCTGTCCACTAATACCATGGTATCCTACCCCGGACCCCGGCTTTCTGCACCTCCTCGCTTCGGAGGCGACTCCGCCCAGGCTCGGGGCTTCATAAATCAGTGCACCCTGCACTTTGAACTCCTGTCCCACCAGTTTAACTCCGACCGGGCCAAAATTGCCTTCATCATGTCCCATCTCACCGGGGAGGCCCTGGCCTGGCTAAATCCTCTATGGGAGAGAGGAGACCCCCTGGTGACCGACTTGCCTGCCTTTCTCATGGCTTTCCGGAAAGTCTTCGACGAACCCGGACGGAAGACCTCATCCGCATCATCACTGCTACGCCTCCGTCAGGGAAGTCTCACCGTGGGCCAATATGCCATACGGTTCCGTACCCTTGCCTCGGAGCTGGCCTGGGATAACGACGCTCTGGTATCCGTCTTCTGGGAGGGTCTGTCCGGCCGTATTAAAGATGAACTTGCCGGTCGGGACATTCCTACCACTCTCGATGACCTAATAACTCTTGCCACCCGGATTGACCTACGGTTCCAGGAGCGTGCCAAAGAGGTCACCCGTGAGAGGAGGTTTCCACGTCTAGCTCCTACTTTTCAGAAATCCGTCTCTCCCCAGGTACACTCTCCTGAGCCTATGCAGGTCGACCAGACCAAGATGGTCAAAACCCGTCAGGACTTACGCCGTGCCGAGGGGAGCTGCTTCTACTGTGGCAGTAAGGAGCACCGGATCCGTGCCTGCCCGGAGAGGTTGGGAAATGCCTGTGTCTAGGTTTGCTCAGAGAGGTCGACCTAGACAAGAATAAATCCTCTCCATCTCTGCTGCTGTCAGTCTCAATTGTCTGCGGGGAGAACCGTTATTTCGAACTAGCCCAACTTGACTCTGGAGCAGCCGGGAATCTTATTTCACAGTCCCTGGTAGAGAAATACCGCATCCCCACCAAACCTCTGGCTGTACCCTTGTCTGTTGCTGCCGTGGATGGGGGTCTCTTACCACGCCCCATCCAACTCATCACCGAATCCATTACTCTGCAGGTGGGAATGCTGCATTCTGAGAGTATCTCCTTTCATGTTCTGCCTGGACTCTCTCACGCCCTCTTGCTAGGTCTACCTTGGCTCCAGAGACATGCACCCGTGCTTGACTGGCAGACCGGAGAAGTCCTTCGCTGGGGACAGGACTGCCATAAGACCTGTCTGGTTCCCGTCCATCCCGTCCGTCCTTCTCCTACCCCAGCTAATCTACCTGGACTTCCGATTCCTTATTGGTCTTATGCTGATGTCTTTAATAAAAAGGAGGCAGAGACACTACCCCCTCATAGACCATACGACTGCCCTATCGACCTGTTACCTGGTACTACTCCTCCCCGTGGGCGTATTTATCCATTATCCGCTGCTGAGACCCGGTCGATGTCCGAATATATTGAGGAGAATCTGGCCAGGGGATTCATCCGGAAATCTACCTCCCCGGCGGGAGCAGGCTTCTTTTTCGTCAAAAAGAAGGACGGCTCTCTCCGTCCCTGTATAGACTATAAAGGCCTTAACCAGATCACGGTGAAGAATAAGTACCCCCTTCCGCTCATTCCGGAGTTATTTGATCGTCTGAGGGGGGCTAGAATCTTCACCAAACTGGACCTCCGTGGGGCGTACAACCTGGTTCGTATCCGTCAGGGGGATGAATGGAAGACGGCATTCAACACCCGGGACGGCCACTATGAATATCTGGTAATGCCCTTTGGTCTCTGTAACGCTCCTGCCGTCTTTCAAGAGTTGGTCAATGACATCTTCCGGGACCTTCTCTACTCCTGCGTAGTGGTGTACCTGGACGACATCTTGGTCTTCTCTCCGGATCTCCAGACTCACCGGAGGGACGTTCGTCAGGTCCTGCTCAGGCTCAGGCAGAATCACCTCTTCGCTAAATACGAGAAGTGCCTCTTTGAGCAGACCTCGCTTCCGTTTTTGGGCTACATTATTTCTCAGACCGGCCTACGAATGGATCCAGAGAAACTGTCTGCCATCGAGAAATGGCCTCGACCGGAGGGGTTGAAGGCCATTCAGCGGTTCCTGGGCTTCGCCAACTACTACCGCCTCTTCATACCGCACTTCTCTTCCCGGACTGCCCCAATTTCCGCGCTCACCCGTAAGGGTACTAATCCCAAAGAGTGGCTGCCCGAAGCAGAGGAGGCCTTTCTTTCCTTAAAACAGGCCTTCTCTTCCGCCCCGGTGCTGCATCGCCCGGACGGCAACAAGCAGTTATTCCTGGAAGTTGACGCCTCCTCCTCTGGAGCCGGAGCGGTACTTACTCAAAAATCATCTTCCGGGAGGATGGTAACTTGCGGCTTCTTCTCTAAACTCTTCTCCTCCTCAGAGCGCAATTATTCCATAGGAGACCGAGAGTTATTGGCCATCAAACTGGCATTGGAGGAGTGGCGTTACCTGCTCGAGGGGGCTCTTCACCCGGTAATAATTTACACTGACCACAAGAACTTGGCTTACCTCCAGCATGCCCAGAGACTTAACCCGCGCCAAGCCCGGTGGTCCTTGTTTTTTGCTCGCTTTGATTTTGTTCTTCATTTTCGCCCGGCTGACAAAAACGTCAAGGCGGACGCCTTGTCTCGATCCTTTCTGGTGTCTGATCTCGAGGAAGATCCGAAACACATCATCGATCCCACCAGAGTAATGCAGGTGGCTCCCGTGAGTCTAAATCGTCTCCCTCCCGGAAAGACATTCGTATCAGTACCTGATCGGGAGAAGATCCTTCACTGGGGTCACTCGTCTAAACTGGCTGGCCACGCCGGTCAGAAAAAGACCCTCCAGCTTATTACCTGGCACTACTGGTGGCCTACCCTGCACAAGGACGTAATAGACTTTGTTTCTGCCTGTGTGTCCTGCGCCCGCAACAAGGTTCCGAGACATCTGCCAGCCGGTCGCCTCCTTCCGCTTTCTGTACCTGCTGCCCCCTGGCAGCATATAGCAATGGACTTTATAACTGACCTCACAGTCTCTGCCGGTTGTACGGTCATTTGGGTGGTCGCTGACCGCTTCTCCAAGATGGCTCATTTCGTTCCCCTGCCAGGCCTCCCGTCTGCACCCGAGCTAGCGAAAGACTTTATTCGTCACATCTTTCGTCTTCATGGCCTGCCCCTCCACATCGTGTCGGATCGTGGGGTACAGTTCACCTCACGCTTCTGGAGAGCCACTTGTAAACTGCTAGACGTCACCCTGGACTTCTCTTCCGCTTACCACCCACAGTCCAATGGTCAAGTGGAGCGGATCAATCAGAACCTGACCAGTTACCTCCGGCACTTCGTTAATGCCCATCATTCAGACTGGGTGGATCTCCTACCATGGGCCGAGTTCTCTTATAACAATCACGAGAGCGAATCCTCCTCCAAATCCCCGTTTTTTGTAGTCTTCGGTCAGCATCCTCGGATTCCTTTTCCTGTCTCCACCTCTGTGGACAACCCGGCTGCGGAATCTCTCGTTAGCAAATTTTCCTCCATTTGGGAGAGTACCCGATCCGCACTCCTTCAGTCGTCCGAACGGATGAAAAGACACGCTGACAAAAAACGCCTGGATCCTCCACAATTTCGTCCTGGAGATAAAGTCTGGCTCTCATCTAAATATGTCCGACTCAAGATACCTTCTTACAAGTTAGGGCCTCGGTTCATCGGTCCTCTGGAGGTCATCAGTCAGATCAACCCGGTGGCCTATAAATTGAAACTCCCGGCCAACTTACGGATCCCTAACTCCTTCCATGTATCTCTCCTCAAACCTGTGGTACTTAACTCTTTTTCCAAGTCTACAGGTACGCCTCCTGCTCCGGTTTCTGCTGAGGACGAGTTTGAGGTAGAGAACATTCTTGCCACCAAAAGGGTAAGAGGAAAGACCTTTTTTCTAGTAGATTGGAAGGGGTTTGGTCCTGAGGAGAGAACGTGGGAGCCCCGGGAGAACATCCATGCCCCGCTCATCCTTGCTAAATTTCTGTCTGGCCTAAAAAAGGGGGGGCCTAAAGGGGGGGCACTGTAGCGCCGGCGTCCCTGCCCTCTGCTAGGCAGGGACGCTGTTCCCCTCACCTCTCTGCTCCGTGCCCGGCGTCCTCCTCCCGCTCTGCTGGCAGCGCGCGCTCCTTCCCGGCCACTGTGCTTAGGGAGCGCGCGCGCGCTCTCCCTCCCTCTTAAAGGGGCCGCGCGCGCCGTCCTAAGGAGTCCCCGGCCAATGGCCGGAGGACTTCACCATATATAAGGCACCTCCTCCAAAATGGAGGTGCCCGAGCAATGTTGTTGCACTGTTCACTACTCTGCTTCAGCCCTCAGGTCCCGTTGCCAGTTACCTGCCAGATACCTGCCAGATTCCTGCCAGCTTGCTGTCTTATTCCTGCCTAATATTCTGCTACCTGCCTGCTAGCCTGAGGTCCGACGGTCTGCCTTACTACTCCTGTCAGTCTGTCTAAGGACCAGCTTGCCCGCTCACCTGGGAGCGCACATCAACTACCTGCCTGCTTGCCTGAGGTCCGACGGTCTGCCTTCCAACTCTTGTCAGTCTGTCTATGGACCAGCTTGCCCGCTCACCTGGGAGCGCACATCTGCTACCTGCCTGCTAGCCTACCTGGAGGCTCTGCCGTCACGTGCTGTGACCACCTGCCTGTCCAGTGACTCCTGCCCGCTCACCTGGGAGCGCTCATCTGCTGCCTGTCTGCTAGCCTACCTGGAGGCTCTGCCGTCACGTGCTGTGACCACCCGCCTGTCCAGAGACTTCTGCCCGCTCACCTGGGAGCGCTCATCTGCCGCCTGTCTGTTGGTCTTCCTGGAGGCTCCGCCGTCACATGCTGTGACCACCCGTTTATCCAGAGACTCTCGCCTGCTCACCTGGGAGCTCACGTCTACCATCAGCCGCCACAGGTCGTACCAACCCTTTACCCAGAGACTGCCCCGGTCACTTGCCGTGACCATCTGCCCGTTCACCCAGAGACTGCCCCGGTCACTTGCCGTGACCATCTGCCCGTTCACCCAGAGACTGCCCCGGTCACTTGCCATGACCGTCTGCCCGTTCATCCAGAGACTGCCCCGGTCACTTGCCGTGACCTCCTGCCCGTTCTTCTAGAGACTGTCCCGGTCACCTGCTGTGACTGCCTGCCTGGTCGCCACCCGCTCCCTTACAAGGACCGCCCCCTTGTATAGTAGCTCAGAGGTTCCGCCTCCCAGACCCGTTACAGGCTCTAAGAAACCAATGGAGGACTGGTGTCAGCAACTGCATTTGGGTACTGACTCCACTCCCTCACACCAGAAACAGGGAGTCTATCGGGTGGTTCGAGAGTACGAGAGAGTGTTTAGTAAACACCCGCTAGACTTCGGGCGAGTAAAGGGGGTAGAACACCACATCCCCACGGGAGACCATCCTCCCATAAAGGAGAGATACCGACCCGTACCCCCGGCACACTACCAACACGCCAAGGGGATGCTTAGAGACATGAAGGAGGCTGGGGTAATCAGGGACAGCTGTAGCCCCTGGGCAGCTCCACTAGTCTTAGTGAAAAAGAAAGACAACACTATGAGAATGTGTGTAGACTACAGGAAGGTCAACCGTATCACACACAAAGATGCGTACCCGTTACCAAGGATAGAAGAGTCCTTAGCTGCATTAAAATCTGCTAACTTCTTCTCTACTTTGGATCTCACTAGCGGGTACTGGCAGGTTCCTGTAGCAGAGGCGGACCGGGAGAAGACCGCATTCACCACCCCGATGGGTCTCAGCGAATTTAACTGTATGCCGTTCGGGCTCTGCAACGCACCAGGAACCTTCCAACGGTTGATGGAATGCTGTCTGGGACACCGGAACTTCGAGACGGTCCTGTTATACCTGGACGATGTCATCGTCTATTCCAAGACCTACGAGGACCACCTGAAACACCTGGCGGAAGTGTTCGAAGCTCTGGCAAACTACGGCCTAAAGGTGAAACCCTCCAAGTGTCACCTCCTGAAACCAAAGGTGCAATACCTAGGACACGTGGTGAGTGCTGACGGAGTAGCTCCTGACCCTGATAAGATCACCGTGATTAAGGACTGGCCAAGACCCTCCAGCATAAAGGAAGTGCGGCAGTTCCTCGGGTTGGTAGGCTACTACCGAAGATTCATTCCCGGTTTCACCAAAATGGCAGCCCCTATGCAGGACCTCCTGATAGGTCAATCTCGGAAAGCCAAAAACCAGAAGCCGCCCTTCAGGTGGGAAAAGCTGGAAGAGGAGTCCTTCTGCCAGCTGAAGATGGCCCTCACGGGGGATGAAATCCTGGCATATCCAGACTACAGCCAGCCCTTTATCCTCCACACGGACGCAAGCAACATCGGGCTAGGAGCCGTACTGTCCCAGATCCAGCAAGGGAAAGAACGGGTAATCGCTTACGCCAGCCGAAAACTACGGCCCACGGAGAGGAACGCTGAGAATTATAGCTCATTCAAGCTGGAGTTCCTGGCAGTAGTGTGGGCAGTGACCGAACGTTTCAAGCATTACCTTGCCTCCTCCAAATTCACCGTGTACACGGATAACAACCCGTTGACACACCTGGACACTGCAAGGCTCGGTGCCCTGGAACAGAGATGGATGGCCCGCCTATCCAACTTTGAATTCACCATCAAATACCGGGCAGGACGCTCAAATGCCAACCCGGATGCCCTGTCTAGAATGCCGAACTTACCGGACGTAGGGGAAGATCCAGAAGATCTGGAAGAAGTTGAGCTCCCTGCGTTCCACCGTCATGGGATTACCCTGTATTCCCACCGGGTGAAGGACCGGCGCTCCGTGACATTCAATCCCTTGCCCCACTACAACTGGGCGGAGACGCAAGACAGTGATCCCGCAGTCCATTTGGTGAAGGAAATGCTGACCCAAGCCGATGCCTGTCTTGACCCAAACGCTCCGGAGGAGACCAAGCAACTGTGGAACGAGAAAAGTAAGCTGTTCCTCTACAGGGAGAAGCTGTGCCGGAGGATGGTTAACTCTCGAACACATGAGTTGACCTGGCAGGTAGTGGTCCCAAGACGAGGCGCAGCTATGGTTCTGGAGGCATACCACAACGGAGCAGGACACTTCGGATGGAAGAAGCTGGAGTTCTTGTTGCGTGAACGGTTCTACTGGGTAGGCATGAGAGGAGCCATCGAGAGGTGGTGCAGAGACTGTGGCCCGTGCCACCTGAGAAGAAAAGACCGTGCCAGCCAGAAGACTCCCTTGCAGCCCATCATCACCAGACAGCCACTGGAACTGGTAGCCCTGGACCATGTGAAACTGGCTCCAAGCAGATCTGGGTATGTCTACGCCCTCACAATCGTAGATCATTACTCCCGGTTCCTGGTGGTGGTCCCGGTCAAGGACTTAACGGCTCAAACAGCAGCTAGAGCCTTCCAGCAGCACTTCTGCCGTCCACACGGGTACCCGGACCAAGTGTTGACAGACCAAGGACCAGCCTTCGAAGCGGAGGTCTTCCAGGAGTTCTGCAACCTGTATGGCTGCAAGAAGATAAGAACAACGCCCTATCACCCTCAAACCAATGGACTCTGCGAGAAGATGAACCAGGTGGTGATAGATCTGCTAAAAACATTGCCCCTGGAAGAACGCAGTCTGTGGCCTGAGAAACTGCCCGATCTGGTGGACTTGTATAACCACATCCCTGTAGGTTCCACCAACTGTACCCCGGCTTACCTAATGAGAGCAAGACCTGGTAAGCTGCCTATTGACCTGGATATGGGAGTCCTGACGCCTGAGGACACCTCGCCAGAGGCAGACTGGGATACAGAACGGCAGCAGCAGTATCGGAAAGTACAGGAGAGCGTCGAGCGAAGTCTGTCTCAAGCTAGAGAAAGGCAAGAGAAGGCTTATAACCAGTATGCTCCCGCTGTTCCCCTGGTACCTGGAGAGCAGGTCTTGAAGAGGAAGAGGCGGCTCCACAAGTTGGACGACCAGTGGGAGAAGGACCCGTACACCGTACTGCCATCAAGCCATGAGAACCCAAAAATCTGCGTAATCAGTAAGGATGGAGGAGAAACCACAGCCATTGTCTCCAGAGACCACCTGAAGAAGTGTCCCGAGCAGCTGCAAAGCCCTGAAGAAGATCAAGAAAACCCTCAACCTGCAGAGGAAAGGGAAGAAATGATCAGTACCGTACTCGGAGACTTCCCCCGGTCTTGGACACAAGTAAACGGCGCTGTCGTAGTACCCGTCCTCACCTTTCTCCAGCCAGCACCGCAAGTGCCTACAGAGGAACCGGTAGAGCTGGAAGAGCAGCCGGCCCAAGAGGCAGAAGAGTCCACACCAGCAGTACAGGAGGATCAACCCTCTGCTAGTAGTGAGCCTGCCGTGCCCCTAGTGAGGCAAAGAGTGCGCAGAAAGCTGCCCAGCTTGCCCATAACACCTCCTACACCCTGTAGTGCAGAACCAGTTAGTGAGCTCCGTAGGTCCACTAGAGTCACTAAAGGTCAGATGCCCGCTCGCTGGAGAATCTAAACCAATGCACTGTAAAGTTGACTGTTTATTGAAAAATGTTTATGGTTTATGTTTGTTGCCTGTTACTAATTATGTTTCTCAGTTACCCTGCAGATTTATTTGGACTAACAGGTTATGGACACTGGATAACCGGAACAGTTTTGTAGATAGTTGCACCTTGGTGCCTCTTGTGAAGACGGCCGCGGAAGAGAAAACCTGTCTGGCGTGGCCTACTTGCGGCCCAAAGTAGCTAGCTCCAGCCTTGCAGCCACGTCCAAGGACAACGCAAGGGGTTTGCTTTGGACAGGTCCCCTATTCTGTGCCAAGACTTCGCCTTGTTGGGTGATATGGACACCCGGTCACGGAAACGCCGTGACCTCTACAGACTAAAGCTTCTTGTAAATATGTTGTCTTGTTATTGTTATACCTTGTATTTATGTTTCTTCAAAAATGTGTTTAGTCCCGGAGTACTAAAATTTACTAGGGGGGAATGCGACACCCCAGGGGTCTGGTTGCCGCAGTAATAGAGATATTATGTCTGAGAGCAAGTGGGAGGTTTCTCTGGTCAGGATCCCTAAACATGCAACACGGTCCGCCCAGACCTGGGAGGGGAGGAACCTGCCCTTTTAAACTGGGTCTGGGGCGGGATTAGAGCAGTCAGAGCCTGGAGAGGGAAAGGAAGAACTAGGAGCTCTGGAGGAGCAGTAGCTGAAGTCCAGGGGCTGGAGCTGAGCAGAGTTCGCCCTGGACGAAGATACTAAAACCGGACACAGGAGTCCGAGGCTGTGGGGACTGATATACACCCAGCAGCAGAAACCAGCCGGCAGGGGATTCCAGGTCCTCTGGCCATAGAAGCCCGGAGGCTCAGTCACAAAGAAGGGACCAGCGCCGCCATCCAGGAGCGGAGGCTAACAGAAGGCCCCAAGTCACCAGCCATACGGGTGAGCACCACACGGTATACTCAGGGACGTGGGCTACTTGTAACCGCTGACAGCAAGGTAGCCAGGAAGAGTGCAGATAAACGGGGAGGCCTACAACTCCACCTGGCCAGGGGAACTCCTGCTTGCTCGCAGACTGACCAGGCCCCTTATACTAGCCAGTACTCCCGGGAGGGTCTGCCTTGTACCATCAGTAAAGACCCTGAACTGCACCTCACGTCTCTGTGATTCCTTGCCGCTCCTGCACCATTAGCACTGGGACCCTCACACCATCACTCCCATCATCTTCCACATTAGCTGCCCTGAGGCAATACTTCTCCCGTGGGGAGTCATCCCATACTCGGCTGCGCAAACAACATCAGCCTCAGCGGTCTGGAGCGCAGCGGCGGTCCCCACTGACCGCAATCCACGGGTGGCGTAGTCGGACACTTATTACAACATTTAGACTGCCACTGGTTTGACCACCCTGGGCACGGACCGGGTCACCGCCACGGAGAACTACAACCCCCAGCGATCCGGCTCCGGGTATCCCCCAGCAGCAGCGCACAGACCCAGGGGGCGCGTCATACACAGGTGGTGTAGTTTGCAACACAGATCGGCTACTCCACTGACTAACATACACTGCAAGAGGCCAAAAAGGATTTGCTTAGCTAGATTTAGCTAAGTGCACAGCACTGGCACAGACCTGCCTGGCAAAAAGTGATAGGAACTGATGTAACCTAGCCCTGAAAAGGACTGCAATTACAATTAGTCTTTACTCCCAACCTATCTATTTAAGAGCACAGACCTGCCTGATAAAAGTGATTGGAACTGATGTAACCTAGCCCTGAAAAGGACTGCATTTACAATTAGTCTTTACTCCCAACCTATCTATTTAAGAGCACAGATCTGCCTGATTAAAGTCGTAGGAAATGATGTAACCTAGTCCTTAAAAGGACTGCAATCACAACTATTCCCTACTCCCAAGCTATCTGTAGATGAAAATTGGCTTGAAATTAACACTCAATATAGCGCACACAGCAACAGCGGTGCCGTCTAACACGCAGCTGCAGCAGTGAGAAAATGGTGGCTACGTGGAAAGTGGCTGGGTCTTATAGGGCAAGGACATGTGACATACACTGCCAATGACACATGCCCTTGCTTGTGTGAAATAAAGCAGTTCGCTCCGTGTGTGCACTGCTGATAGGCTGACAGATTGCACCTCCCCACTGTAAATGCGGGAAAGAGAAAAAAAAAGGAGATCTTCATTATTTATGCAGAGATCCATCCCCTGCCCCTCCCCCCACCCCGCTGTACACTCAAACTGTGTATTAACATTAATTTTCAGCATTACTGAGAAAAAATCCAGTTATGATTTTGGTGCACGAACAGTTATCGAACATAACCTCGAACAGCCGAATATTTTTCAAATCGTTCGTGTTCGCCGAACGGCTCGAACGCCGCCCAAAACTGCTCGAATTTGAGATTGGCGAACAGTTTGAGTCGAAAACCGCTCATCTCTACTCGTCACCTTCAAGCTCCTCATCTATATCTCTCTTTGGCCCCGTCTGAGTGACCCGGGACAGGGCATCTGCATGAGTGTTCAGGGCCTTGGACCGATAGGCGATTTTGTACTGGTATTTAGACATCCTTGCGATCTACCGCTGCTCTAGCGCGCCCAGCTTTGCGTTCTCTAAGTGGGCCAAAGAGTTGTTGTCTGTCCACACTTGTACTTCTGACCCTGAGACCCTGACAAGTACTCTGCAAATTTCTCAGTCATGGCCCACACCAGTGCCAGCAGTTCCAGCTTGAAAGTACTGTAGTTGTCCGGATTCTTCTCCGTATGCCGGAGTGACCGACTGGCATATGCGATCACCCACTCTTTTCCTCCTTGCACTTGAGCCAGCACTGCTCTCTGCCCATGCAAGCTTCTGTCAGTGTACAACACGAAAGGCTGTGAAAAATCAGCGTAGGCCAGAACTGGGGCATCTGTTAGCACCATTTTCAATGCTCGGAACACCTGTTCTTGTCGTGGGCCCCACTGAATGGGCTGCCGCTTGGCTCCTCCATCCGTTCCTCTCAGCAATTCATTGAGCAGGACTGCAATCTTAGCAAAGTCTTTTATGAATCTGCGGTAGTATCCAGCGAGCCCCAGGAATGCCCTGAGTTCTCTTAGGTTGGCGGATGTGGGACACTTCTGCACGGTGGGGTGCACTCCCACACTGGACACAATGTGCCCCAGATTTCCCGCTTGAAGAGATGACACTTACGAGGCTTGATTTTTAGTCTGTGCCTCTGAAGTCGTTCTAACACTTGTTCCAGTCGGCGGAGATGATCTTCAAACGTAGCGGAATAGATAATTATATTGTCTAGATATATTAAAGTGGCTTCGAAGTTGAGGTCCCCCAAGCATCTCTCCATCAGTCTTTGGAAGGTCCCTGGTGCATTTGTTAGCCCGAACGGCATCCAGTTGAACTCAAATAAGCCCATAGGAAGGACAAAGGCTGTCTTTGGATGATCCTTCTCAGCTACTGGGACCTGCCAATAGCCACTGGCCAGGTTGAGAGAAGAGAAGAACTTGGCGCTTCCTAGTGCAGATAGAGACTCTTCAATTCGGGGTAGCGGATAGGAGTCCTGCACTGTACATGCATTCAGCTTCCAATAGTCTACACAAAACCTCAGCCCTATAGCGTCAGCTCTGGTAAGATCCTCTGGCATTATGCAAACTCGCGCCACCACTTATCGGGGAAACAACTGCAAAACTTGCGCCACTTAGATTGATGCAGCGCACGGGCACCCGGCTCTGCTGCACGGTGGCCAGGGTACGAGCAACCGGAAGTCTGGAGGGTGCTTCATCTCCCTCTATTGGTTCAATCTTAATGTTCACGCCCTCTAAGGACACATGTGCCAGTACTGGTAAAGTGAATACAGTCTGTCCCACTGGCAGTGTCACTGTGGCTTCAGGCGGTATCGATACCTTACCAAGATACTGAGAGGTAGTGGGCAATTTTTGAATTTGGCTGACTTGCACGAGATGCTGGAATACTCTCTTGCTGGCTGGGTCACGAGTGGCGTGGGTCCAGTTGTTTTTGTCAGAGCCCTCAGCCAGGAACTGTCCAACCTCCTACAGCATATTCATGCCCAGGGTTACAATGGGCCCGTCGCCTCCAGGCCCTGTGGTCAGTACTATCCCTTTCCGACCGAGGTCCTTTCCGCATGCCCAGACAGACATCCACACAACCACAGTTACTGGGATAGGTAGTTGATTAGCCGCCACCAGCTTGACAGTGGGTTCCCTCCAGGAGCGAGCAGCTTCAGGAAATACTTTGGAAATACAGTACAGACCAAAAGTTTGGACACACTTTCTCATTTAAAGATTTTTCTGTTTGTTCATGACTATGAAAATTGTACATTCACACTGAAGGCATCAAAACTATGTATTAACACATGTGGAATTATATACTTAACAAAAAAGTGTGAAACAACTGAAAATATGTCTTATATTCTAGGTTCTTCAAAGTAGCCACCTTTTGCTTTGATAACTGCTTTGCACACTCTTGGCATTCTCTTGATGAGCTTCAAGAGGTAGTCACTTGAAATGGTCTTCCAACAATCTTGAAGGAGTTCCCAGAGATGCTTAGCACTTGTTGGCCCTTTTGCCTTCACTCTGTGGTCCAGCTCACCCCAAACCATCTCGATTGGGTTCAGGTCTGGTGACTGTGGAGGCCAGATCATCTGGCGTAGCACCCCATCACTCTCCTTCTAGGTCATATAGCCCTTACACAGCCTGGAGGTGTGTTTGGGGTCATTGTCCTGTTGAAAAATAAATGATGGTCCAACTAAACGCAAACCGGATGGAATAGCATGCCGCTGCAAGATGCTGTGGTAGCCATGCTGGTTCAGTATGCCTTCAATTTTGAATAAATCCCCAACAGTGTCACCAGCAAAGCACCCCCACACCATCACACCTCCTCCTCTATGCTTCACGGTGGGAACCAGGCATGTAGAGTCCATCCGTTCACCTTTTCTGCGTCGCACAAAGACCCGGTGGTTGGAACCAAAGATCTCAAATTTGGACTCATCAGACCAAAGCACAGATTTCCACTGGTCTAATGTCCATTCCTTGCGTTCTTTAGCCCAAACAAGTCTCTTCTGCTTGTTGCTTGTCCTTAGCAGTGGTTTCCTAGCAGCTATTTTACCATGAAGGCCTGCTGCACAAAGTCTCCTCTTAACAGTTGTTGAAGAGATGTGTCTGCTGCTAGAACTCTGTGTGGCATTGACCTGGTCTCTAATCTGAGCTGCTGTTAACCTGTGATTTCTGAGGTTGGTGACTCGGATAAACTTATCCTCTGAAGCAGAGGTGACTCTTGGTCTTCCTTTCCTGGGGCGGTCCTCATGTGAGCCAGTTTCTTTGTAGCGCTTGATGGTTTTTGCAACTGCACTTGGGGACACTTTCAAACTTTTCCAAATTTTTCGGACTGACTGACCTTCATTTCTTAAAATAATGATGGCCACTCGTTTTTCTTTACTTAGCTGCTTTTTTCTTGCCATAATACAAATTCTAACAGTCTATTCAGTAGGACTATCAGCTGTGTATCCACCAGACTTCTGCACAACACAACTGATGGTCCCAACCCCATTTATAAGGCAAGAAATCCCACTTATTAAACCTGACAGGGCACACCTGAGAAGTGAAAACCATTTCTGGTGACTACCTCTTGAAGCTCATCAAGAGAATGCCAAGAGTGTGAAAAGCAGTCATCAAAGCAAAAGGTGGCTATTTTGAAGAACCTAGAATATAAGACATATTTTCAGTTGTTTCACACTTTTTTGTTAAGTATATAATTCCACAAGTGTTAATTCATAGTTTTGATGCTTTCAGTGTGAATGTACAATTTTCATAGTCATGAAAATACAGAAAAATATTTAAATGAGAAGGTGTGTCCAAATTTTTGGTCTGTACTGTACATCTTAGGCAGAGTGGTCACCTGAGACCCAGTGTCCATTAGACAACGAATCCGTTGCCCATTAAATTCAGCCCAGATGATGGGCCTCTTGGAGACAAGGTCTTCAGAGCTCCCTCTTCTACTCTCTGAAGTTCGAAACCCCACGGTATGCTCCACAACCGTGGGGCGTCTTAGTTTAGCGGCTGCCCCTGTCTCCTCCTTTCTCGGTTTGGACAGTCTTTGCAGATATGCCCCCTACCGCCGCAGGTCCAACACTCTGGCCCTCGCTCCACCAATGGGCCGGGTACATGACGTGTTGGAGCTTGGTAGGACGTCTTCCTCGCTCTGCCTCTGTCCAAATGGGGCAGTGCGGTCCATCGGCAAGGGGGCAGCAGGGGTCTTCCTAATAGTGCTCAGCTCACCTCGAATAACTCGAATTTCCTGATGTATCTCCCGTGCCCAATAGGGCTCTTTGTGGGTGAATTCAGGAGTAGTTGCTTCATGGCTTCTGACTGCGGCCTTGAGAACAGGAACTTCTTTCTCCAGGACTCTAGCTTCAGCCCCCACCTCCAGGAAGCTCAGATCGGGACTCAAACACAGCCGCTCCTTTAAGATCTGCCTCAGGGAAGGGTCCTTCAAGCCAGCAATCAGTTGGTCACGCAGTGCTTCATCCAATGGTCCCAGTCCTCGGTTCTCATCTCAAGCCTTCTTAACAATATGGGCCGTCACTTCCTGTAATGCATTAACATATATTCAACAAACAGTCCTTCTGAGGACTAATCCATCTGCAGAGATATCAGGCAGGCAGTGTATGTAGGCAGGCAGGCAGTGTATATAGCAGACTGCAGTGCATATAGCACAAGAGGTTCCATTCCAGTTTTGTCTGCTGCTGCTGCTGTTAGATGTTTCTATAAATAGGCCCAGGTCTCAGGGGCCAGGAATATTTTTTTTTTGTATCTTAATCCTCATTATTTGCTAAAAAAGCAATCCAGAGAACACAGTTTTTCTGCGCCATTTGCTTGTTGGCACTGCAGAATACAGCCAGGTCCTTTCCATATTACAGCGCTAAAAATCCAGCTATTTAAAACTGTGGTTTTTCCATCACACGGATCACATATAATTGAGCTGAAGATACTGCCATTTCTGGGCTCTATTAAAAAAAATTTCAGTGTGTCAGCCAGGCATGGTCGTGTGTGACAATGGCCGGAACCTGGTGTCGGCTCTGAGGCGAGGCGAGCTCACACACGTACCATGCCTGGCCCTTGTGCTTAACCTCGTGGTTCAGCGGTTTCTCAAATCCTACCCGGAGCTGCCGGATATGCTTGTTAAAGTACGCCACCTGTGTGCCCATATTAGAAAGTCAGCTACAGCTTCCGCCGCCCTTGCAGTGTTTCAGCAGCGTTTGCAGCTTCTGGCTCACAGACTGGTGTGTGATGTCCCCACACGTTGAAACTCTACACTGCAGATGTTGGGAAGGATTTGTGAGCAGAAGAGGGCAGTTGTTGAGTACCAGCATCAACAAGGCTGTCGGTATTCAGTTCAGACTCTACACATAAGACCTCAGGAATGGACATGGATTTCAGACATATGTACCATCCTCCAAAACTTTGAGGACTCCACCAAGATGGTGAGCAGCGATGACGCCATAATTAGCGTCACCATCCCGCTTCTCTGTCTTCTGAAACGCTCTCTGCTCACAATCAAAGAGGATGCATTGCAGTCAGAGCATGATGAGATGGAGCAAGGAACCATACAGGGTGATTACACACAGCCCAGCCTCATCTCATCCCAACGTGGATTGGGTGACAATGAGGAAGAGGAGGAGGAGGAAGAACAGGAGCTAGTTTCATGTGCTATAGACGGTACTATCTGCACAACTGTCATACCGTCTGTTCAGCGTGGATGGACAGAGGACAGAGAGGAGGAGGAGGAGGAGAGCATGGTCAGTCATTCTCTTGGTGAGGGCATGGAAGTCTTGCCTGTTAGCAGTCTGGCACGCATGGCTGAGTTTATGTTACGCTGCCTTTCCCATGACCCTCGCAGTCTCAAAATTTTGGTTACAGTCATTACTGGTTGGTGACACTTCTAGACCCACACAATGAGGAGAACTTTATATCACTTATTCCTGAGGCGGACAGGTCTACAAAAATGGAGCCGTACCAGCAGGCCCTTGTTGCGGAACTATTAAAAAAATTCCCATCTGAAAACGCTGGCGGCAGTGGTCACAGTTCGTTGGATAACCAAGGAGTACAGGCAAGAGAGACACAAATGCAATCCAACAGAGGCAGGGGAACACTGTCAATGTTATGGGACAGTTTTCTCAGACCCTCCCTTTGCACAAGCCCTGAGGTGCGGGGTACTCTCACAAGGAGTGCAAAGTTTGGGAAGATGCTGAGGGAGTACCTTGCTGACTGGACCAACGTCCTCCGTGATTCCTCTGTGCCTTATAATCATTGGGTATCCAAGCTGGATACGTGGAATGAACGGGCTCTCTACGCCATGGAGGTCCTGGGCTGCCCTGCAGCTAGCATTTTATCAAAGCGGGTTTTTAGTGCCGCTGGTGGAATTATAACTGATAAGCGCATCCACCTGTCAACTGAAAATACTGACAGGCTGACTCATAAAAATGAACAAGGGCTGGATTGGGCCAGACTTCTCAACACCACCGAATGATAGTAGCATAACATAAACTCAAATCCAGTGTCTTTTTTTGGGAGGTATAATCTCATGTACCTCTTCACACCAACACATGGGTATACGCTTCCTGATTTTGGCTATTTGCTCTTGTCCTCCTACTTCTCCTCATCCTCATCCTCCACCACCATATCACCAGGGTGACCGTGGTCCGTGATGCAACACCCACATAATTTTTTTAAAGGGTGTTTATGATGCTCATAAAAAAAAAAGGATACACTACAGTATGTTCATGTATACCCCCAGGGGTAAATGTTTGTCAGCCCATACACTTAGTGCATGGGCATTACAAGTATAGGAGACCCGCTCCTTACCAATGGGAACATTTTTTTATGAGGCCCTCTAAGTCTCTTCCAAGGGGCATTGGAGTGCCTCCCAATTTTTGGCAGCTCTTGCATTCACTGCATAGGCCAGCACTATGGGAGTGTAATACTATTGTAGGAACTCGAGGATTCTGATAGCGTGGGGCAATGAACAAGCAGAGACGGGTTTCTTTAGTGCAAATAGTGTATTTGTGCAACAGCAATAACACCCAAAAACAATATGCAGATAACCCGTAGTGACATACAATGAAATAAGTCCAGCAATATTAAGTCTTTGAAACCTATATAGCAAAGTCGGCAATGTTCTTACGACGGAGTCCTCACACAAATGTGATCAAAGGGAAAGTCTGACACACTGGTGACGTGGCTTGATTCAAACACTGCGGGTGTAGTAAAAGTCAGATCCAGGTATGCAGTAGCCACAGGGAAGTCCAAGAACAAGTTCACAAGTTAATCCTAGATGTGGCGTAGATTCAGGGAAGTCCAGAAACAAGTTCACATTTAAGTAATATTCCAGTAAATAGTTCCAGCAGCCCTCACCGGAGGGAGTGAACGAAGGGTTAAACAACAACACAGTTCAGAAACACTGTTCTTACCGGGTAGAGTGAGCCAAGGGTTAAATTCCAAAGTCAACAGGTTAATGATAACACAGTGAGTGTAGCTTACATAGGCAGAGAATGTCCAGAGCCATGGGCTGCTGCTGAGAAACACATGAAGATTAACCTGGTAAATACACAAGAGATCTGGGAGATAATAGTAAGGCAGCTGGACTGAAGGGAAACGGAAGCAGAATACTCCAGCAAGGAAGCCAGCACCTGAGCCGGGTTTTAAACAAACGAACAGGAAGTAGGGCATACAAAAACAGCAAACTCCATCTTAACAAAGGGCAAAATCATTCACAAGGTTACCTAGAAAACCCGGAATACTGACAGGGAGACTCTCTCCTTTCTAATGGGAATTTGTTGTTACTGTGGCCCTGCTCTGTGTGTCTTTAAATTGTTAGTGGGGTTTTTCCTAAATTTGGTCAGCCGTTGGACTCACTGCATACCCTTTAACTGTATAGCAGACCCTCTCCTTTATAATAGGAACATGTCGTATTTGTTACTGTGGCCCTGCTCTATGTGTCTTTAAATTGTTTGTGGGGTTTTTCCCAAATTTTGGCAGCCCTTGCAGTCACAGCATTACCTTTATAATGGGAACATTTTTTTTACTGAGACCCTCCTCTATGTCTCTTCAAAGGGGTATTGGGTTGCGTCCGAATTTTTGGCAGCCCTTGCAGTCACTGCATACGCAATAACAGTATAGGAGACCCACTTGTTAATAATGGGAACAACAAAGCATAGCCGGCTGATGGCTCTCTAACAATAGCGAGGGCCGACTGCTGGCCTTTTAAGAATAGTAAGAGCCGCCTGATGGCCCTATAAAAATAGGCTTTGTGACTTTCAGAGTCCCTCCATCATAAATAAAACAGGATGTATCTGATGATGTGTGACACACCACATTGCCAGATAAGATTGTAAAATGTTGAAATGACATTTCCCGGTGAATGGATTTGTCTTAAAAAATAACGTAAAAAAAAAAAACAGTAGGATCTTTCTTTAGTATAAAAAATAGAGTTGCCAATGTAACCTCAATGTAATCACATTATTCAGCTCCTGCACCTCCTCCTCCATCTCCGAAATGACCACATCAGTCACAAGCTGAAAGCACTGCCTTGGCCAAGCAGCCACAGGCTGTGCCTAAGATAACATGCTTAATGCTTAGGTGACAAACAGCCTAGCACTGCAGAGTTGTTGAAAGTTGTAACACATCAGCCGGATCTGTGCTCTCACCGCTGAACATACAGCCATGGTCGTGTGTGACAATGGGCGGAACCTGGTGACTGAGAAATGACAACCGGAGTAGATACGGTTTCCCTCTATGCCAGTCCTTTCACCGAGCTAAAGAATATGGCTGTGGTGAAATACAACTCCCACTGAGAAGCTGTTTCAGATTGTGCCCACCAGAGGATTTGATGCTGTGGGCTCACCTTTCCCCCCCCTCAAGAGCCCCATAGCAGCTACAAAGTTAGCGCTTTCATGAACTCTCCTGATGTAGAAGCCAGGGCACACCAGAGGATTCTCTGGTGGGACCGTCCAACCTGCCGAGAACCAGCCCTGGCTAAGAAAAGTGTGGGGGGAAGGTTCCCGGGCACTCTATGGCTGCTTTTTTAATGTGGATCGGACGTTCTTATGCATGTTATTTCTCAAACCGCATTGCAGATCAGGCCATTGCCCAACTCTGTAGTCATGAAATTAAATGCGCAAAGAAAGATGTTTGTGTGTCAAAGCACCACCGACAAGTGCGAGTTGATGTTGAACAGGCTGCCATTTCTTCTGCAACAAGCTGCATTAGAGGACTTCCTGGGAGAAATGACACCCAGAGTAGATACGGTTTCCCTCTATGCCAGTCCTTTCACCGAGCTAAAGAATAAGGCTGTGGTGAAATACAACTCTAAGCAAAAAAAAAGCTGTGGACTGGCCCCGTACCGTCCCTGGCCGCATTCACTTACCACGTGTTTGTGGTTAGGTGGTCCTTCCCAATAAGTGTACTGGGGAGGGCACTGCTAATGTTGTGGGACCCATGCTTGTGGAAGACTGAGACGATACCGGGAGAAATAGTGGAGGCTGGGGACCGAGTACGGACACACGGCCGCCGCCGGCATGAGGTTATGAAAAGCTTCCGTCTCCACGAGCCTAAAAAGCCACATTTCAAGTGAAAGCAGCTTTAGAGGACTTCCTGGGAGAAATAACAGCTGGGTAGATATGGTTTCCCAAGTCCTTTCACCAAGCTCAAGAGCTAAAGAATATGTTGAAATACAGCTCAGAAAAAAGCAGAAAAAGCTGTGGACTGGCTCCGTACCGTTCCTGGCCACATTCACCTGTCCACGTATTTGTGGTTAGGCGGTCCTTCCCAGTAAGTGCACTGGGGAGGGCAAGGCTAATATTGTGGGACCCGTGCTTGTGGAAGGCGGAGACGACACCAGGACAAATAGTGGCGGCTGGGGACCGAGTATGGATACCCGGTCGCTGCCGCCATAAGATTGTGGACAGCTTCCGCTTCCATGAGCCTAAAAGGCCACATTTCAAGTGCAAGCAGCTGTCAAAAATTTGGCAGTATAGTATTGCAGCCGGTGGGTGGGTGGCTGGCTGCATGCTTGCGCTTGCATTTCAAGGAATGGGGTAGGGACAACTGAACGCTGCACTGGAACAAGGACATGGACGGTGATTGTTGCAAGTCTTCGCATGCGCCAAGGATCACTTATGATGGGCACTCTTTTAGGCAGTGACCTGGGAGTCAGAGATGCTTCCAGAGGTCTTCCCCATGCTGTTCCCATGTCTTTTCAGCACTGTATGCATGTGTCTGATGATGTGTCACACACCACATGGCCAGATAAGGTTGCAAAATGTTAAAATGACATTTCCCAGTGAATGCATTTGTCTTGGTTGAAAGCAATGCAAAAGTGCAAAAACGCATCAAAAACGAACATAGCCCAAGGTGTGCAGGAGTATTTTGTTTTTGATTATTTATTTTGCTTTATATACAAGACATTAACCTGGAAAGGATTTCCTTAACATATTTCCCAGGAAAATCCATTTTGGTTTCGTTTTGTATGTTTTATTGTGAGTCCGTAAAAGTGGCGTAGTACTCTGACAACGTTGTTGACACCAGTGACCTGGGAGTCAGAAATGCTTCCAGGGGTCTTCCTCATGCTGTTTCCATGTCATTTGAGCACTGTTCCCATCGATTTGGGCAATTTTTAGGCCCTCTGCAGACCGCCGGGGGGTGCCGCCTGAAAAATGCACGAGTTTCCCATAGACTTACATTGGGCTCGTTGCTCGGGTCGAGCACCCGAGTATTCCAATTTGCTTCGACCCGAGCAACGAGTACCTGAGCATTTTAGTGCTCACTCATCACTAGTAACAGGTGTTCTAAACAAGGGAATAGTAACAGGGATAACAAATGGTAATTTGAAGTAATCATGCAAAGTCTCTCAAGGTAGTGTGATGCACCCAATCGTGGGAGTCACCACGTTAGTTCTTTAACTCTGTATATGGCCCTAGCGGGGGTCACCGGTTATTCCCGCTAGGCTGTAAGTCTTTTCCAGACAAAGTCAATCAAATCAAGTTTAGCTTCTCCCACCCCAACCTGTCCCCTCCCAACCTGAGATCCTAAACCCAACTGCCCCTGGTACCATAGGTGAACAGTGGAAGTGATGGCCTTCTTCACTTTTGCAGCTCCTCTGCTTCCGCTGGCGTGACTCTCCTGGTGCAGCCCTCTCCCAGCTCCTCTCTGCTTGGCTATTGGAGGCAGTCTCTCAAGTAGGGGGATGCAGACCTCGTCTGCTGGCGGACGACGTCGGGTCCTGCGAACTCACTCAGCACCGCAAGAAGGTCCCGACTGTCCTCAGCAGGCGCAGCACTCGAGGCACCTCTGTGGGGAATCCGGAGTTCATCCACCGGTGTCTGGCTGTTATGTGTCGCAGGCCTCTAGCTCAGGCCTGCCATGCTGGGCTTCTCAGCACGTTGTGAGCACGTCTGCTCCTCTCCGCAGCTTGGCGCCAATTCTGCCTCAGGCTTGGTGCGCTGGACTTTTATATTCAGGAAATCCTTCCTGGAAGTCATCTGACTGGGTCCAGCGTCTAAATCTGCTCCCCCTTCAACTTTCCTAACACATCTTGGCTCCGTTTGATTGTGTCTGACAGCAGATGGCAATCTCTCCTCATCTTTGACATATCCTGCAAGAATTCTCCTGAAGGTTTTTTTGATTCTACTACACTTACAGCCTGCAAAGTCCCCGCTGTCACCTCAAGACCACTGGAGCTCCTGCAACCCCTAGCCTACAGTTTCTTTCCCCATTCTCCTATAGACTATAAGCCCACACGGGCAGGGCACTCTCCCCCTCTGTTCTATTATATCATTGTTAGTTTGTTCATTGTAATTTATATTTATATTCTGTATGTAACCGCTTTTTACTTGCACAACACCATGGAATTAATGGTGCTCCAAAATTAAATATCCTGTCTGGTGCCAGTTTCAACACCTGAAACATTTCTGAGTGCAGGAACATCTCAGAATAGCATATACTAGGTGATGTGGGAATGTTAGGATGGAGAAACTGTATGTGCAGCGATTTGTCCATCTTCAGACTTTATATGAGTCTCTATATGGAGCTTTGTAGGTGTAGTGAGATATTAGAATAAACTTTTTGACAGTGAGGATGAACAATGAGTGGAACAGGCTGCCACAAGAGGTGTGGTGACTTCTCTAGAAGTCTTCAAACAAAGGCTGGACAGACATCTGTCTGAGATGATTTAGTGAATCCTGCATTGAGCAGGGGATTGGACACAATGACCCTGGAGGTCACTTCCAACTCCAACACTCTATGATTCTATGATTCTATGGCACTGGGGATGAAAATGTGTTAGCAGTGGGACAGAGCCGCATGGTGGATCTTATGATGAAAAATTGAAAGAATTAATTTATTTAGTCATGAGAAGAGACCTCTAAAGGGGGACATGATTACTTGTTCAAGGAAAAAAATGGCCCATACAAAAAGTACGATGAAAACCTGTTTCATCTAAAAACCCCCTCAAAACTTAAGAGGCCATTACCGCCATCTGTAGTCAAAAGAAGGTTCAATTTCCACAGCAGGGAATACTTCTTTACCAAAAGTACTATTAATCTGTGGAATAGCCCACCTCAGGAGCTGGTTATATCGGGAACCGTTGATTTATTTAAAAAAAAAAGCTTGAATGCTTTTTTTTAAGAAAATAACACAAAAACTTATGTGAATGTGTAAAATTCTTGTGTAGAATGATGACCCATCATGGTAATTGGGCAAAAATATTGTGACTTTTGGCATTTACACACTAGTCCCAACCACATGGGTGGGAAGGGGAGTGTTCACGCTTGCCCATCAAATTCATCATAAAAAGAGCGTAACTTGCTCCATAAATGTACACCAGTCCACAGCTGCCATACATTTCTGGCAACTGCGCACGTTGGGTATAAGAGCTCTTAATTTATTAAGCAGCGCACGCCATTTAATGAATTAGGTCAGTGTACTCCAGCGAGCTCTTCATTAAGACTGGAGTGCAATATGGCAGTCATAATGAATCACCCCCTATGTGTGTCCTTTTTGAGCCTTTGTTCACAGAATGACTTCAACATTTTCTGCAGTTTAAGTGTAAGTTCTTTTAAAGATGCAAATGGATAATCCGCATGTACTGTAAATAAATGATTTCAGATGACAGTCCTTAGTCAGACCAGAAAGTTGACCCTTATGTCACATCATGGGTGATTGCCTTAGGAAGAGTAAACAAGATTCTTGTGACCAACTAAAAACTTGACCAAAAAGAGTCTACCTATAAATGGATTGCACTATGTAACCTTATATAAAAATAATGTTACTCAATCCATGGAAAGTGCAAAACATAGTTACATAGTTTATAAGGCCGAAAAAAGACAAGCGTCCATCCAGTTCAGCCTATTTCTTGTGCACTGCAGCTATTCCGCAGCGTTGATCCAGGGGAAGGCAAAATAAAAAAACATGCGGTATAGGCCAATTTACATCGTTGAGGAAAAATTCACTTCCCGACTCCAATCTGGCAGTCAGATTAAATCCCTGGATTAATTAACTATCACTAAGCATAAGATGTAATTTTATAGTTCACAAGAAAGGCATCCAGGCCTCTCTTGAACTCATTAAGTGAGTTGGACATCACCACTTCCTCTCCCAGAGAGTTCCAGAGTCTCACGGCTCTGACCGTAAAGAATCCCCTTCTATGCTGGTGCTGGAACCTCCTTTCCTCCAGACGCATAGTGTGCCCCCTCGTCTTTGTCACCATCCTTGGTATAAACAGGTCATGGGAGAGATCTCTGTACTGCCCCCTGATGTATTTATACATGTTTATGAGGTCTCCCCTAAGCCTTCTCTTTTCCAACGTAAATAGGCCTAATTTTGACAACTTCTCTGGGTATTCTAGTCCCTCCATTCCCTTTATTACCTTAGTCGCCCTCCTTTGTACCCTCTCTAGCTCCAATATGTCTTTCCTGAGCACCGGAGCCCAGAACTGTGCACAATATTCTAAGTGCGGCCTTACCAGCGCTTTATACAGAGGAAGAACAATGTTCTCATCATATGCCCCTATTCCTCTTCTGATGCATGCCATGACTCTATTTGCCTTCGCAGCTGCTGCCTGACACTGGGCACTCCAATTTAATTTGCTGTTAACCAAGACGCCCAGGTCCTTCTCCATGTCAGATTTCCCCAACGGTTTCCCATTTAATATGTATGGGTGACTGCTGTTTTTCTTTCCCATGTGCATAACCTTACATTTATCGGCATTGAACCCCATCTGCCATTTTTTGGCCCAACTCCCCAATTTATCTAAATCCTCCTGTAGCTGTGCCCTATCCTCATCTGTATTAACTACTTTACAAAGTTTAGTATCATCTGCAAATATTGCTATTTTACTATGCAACCCTTCCACTAGATCATTAATAAATATATTAAATAATATAGGGCCCAAGACAGACCCTTGAGGCACCCCGCTAGTAACCCTGACACACCCTGAGCTTACTCCATTGATAACCACCCTCTGCTTTCTATCACTCAGCCAGCTATTTACCAACATTCATGAAAACATTCATGACTATAAAGATTAAGGCTTAAAACCTATCCCAGCCACTAAAAATCTTCACTAGCTGGAATGTCATGGTTTTACTTCTGTTTCATCGCATAACGCACTGGGGATTTCTTAGTGCAATTCCACCAATTTTGCTTTTCATTTAATAAACAGAATATATCAAAAACTGACAAATTGAACTTAAATGTAACGCTAGTAAGGTTTCTAATATGCTTCTACTGACTTAAATGTTGATGTGATATTTTTTGCAGTCTCTGTTGGAAGCTGATCCCTTTTCTGGACGACCAATCCACTTTCCAGGAAACTGTTCATGTAGGAATGCTCGGACCAGACACCCATAATGGGGTGGTGCACCATCTTGTTGGAAAAACTCAGTTTCCTGGAAACAGTTTCCTGGAAAGTGGATTGGTCGTCATGGGCCAGTTGAATGGCCACCAAGGTCTCCCGATCTGACCCCCTTAGACTTTTATCTTTGGGGTCATCTGAAGGCAATTGTCTATGCTGTGAAGATACGAGATGTACAGCATCTGAAACAACGGATACTGGAAGCCTGTGCTAGCATTTCTTCTGTGGTGTTGCTATCAGTGTGTCAAGAGTGGGAGAAGAGGGTTGCATTGACAATCCAACACAATGCGCAGCATTTTGAACACATTTTATAAGTGGTCATAAACTTGTAAATAACTCATGAAAGAATAAAGTTACATTAAAACCAAGCACACCATTGTTTTTCTTATGAAATTCTCAATAAGTTTGATGTGTCACATGACCCTCTTCCCATTGAAAAAAATAAAGTTGGATCCAAATGGCCGACTTCAAAATGGCCGCCATGGTCACCACCCATCTGGAAAAGTTTTCCCCCTCCCATATACTAATGTGCCACAAACAGGAAGTTGATATCACCAACCATTCCCATTTTATTTAGGTGTATCCATATAAATGGCCCACCCTGTACTTACATCTTGCATCTCTATTTATACAGACAATATAGTATGGATTTGCTTGTCTACAATATGGACACCTTGAGGTAAGTTGTTGAATGCATACAAGCAGCATTTCAATCTGGCCTGTGGCATATCTAAGAGTGCTTCCAGTACTATTCTTGAAAAAAATAACGAATGCCCAAAACCTTTGCTGATCAGGTATCTTGCGTCAATGTAAAAGAAAAATAGTTTACCCTTGATATTGGTAAAAACTGTACACTGGCTAGAAAAATGGTATCAGAAACATTGCACAAGATACTAAAATAGAGGTGACGTGTCTTATCGGCTGCATCTGTCCCATACTGAGGCATGGAAGCCGTGGGAGGATTTACAGCTGCGACATGTTCTGCTTGTCCGACTAGCAATGAAACCGAGAATGAGTCATGTACAACAAATGCAGTATTTAATAGCTGACATAATTAGTAGGTACTGTTAATCTGTCACATCTTCAATGGCAATAATGTAGAACAAATACAGAACGACTTGCAATTGTGTATTGACTATAATCTGTGGCTGTGAAAGAAGAACAAAGTACTGTATGTTGTATTGGGAGTACTCAAAGATCCATAAAAGCTATTTGCATTTGTATAAGCAATAATTTTATTGCTTCAAACCATCTAAAATGAAAAATTACATCACTTTAAGAAAAAAAACTATTTTTTTTGCTGTTTTTCAACAGCTTAATGCAAACCTCTGTGTCTCTATGGCAACAGACTACAAACGATCTCTGTGCCGTCGGATCCAGATATCATACTTCCTTCAAAATTTCCCTTTCTTCTTGCTAGAAAAAAAGCAGCCATGTTTGCCAATACCTGGTTTCAATACTAATGCACTGTAGGATGTAGCAAGTCCCAGTGATCAAAAAGGTGAAGGTAGCACATATGCAAACTACTGATAAAGCAACCACCCACGCACCTACCGATCATGGTGGGGTGGTTGCCTAGTATAATAACTTTACAGTAGTGTTCAAAATAATTGCAGTGTGTTCATAAACATGAGTTCAGCACAACATTTTTATACTATTTTTTATTTCCATGCATTGGGAACATTGCACACTGTTTTCGAATTCAAAACATGAAGAGAAATGTATATAATTTTTAACTACTTTACTGAAAATAACAAAAAATGAACATTGGGCTGTTCTAAAAAATGACGACCCATTGTTTACAATACAAAGTAATCAGTTAACAATACATTACAAAGTGCAAAAAGTACAGTTTAACTAAACTCATCTAAGTAAGTGAGAGGGTTTCTAATCTACAGTAGGAGAGAAGGAGACAGCAGGTGAGGGCAGAAGCTGCTGATATGGCAGTGTGATGGCTGCAGATTTATTGGAAGTCAGGTTTTTGCTAAAGAGATGGGTTTTCAGGTTACATTTGAAGATTCAAAGATGGGCAAGGTCTGATTGCTCGGGATAGTGAATTTCAGACTATGGGATGCTTTTGAGAAATTTTGGAGATGGTTGTGTGAGTAGCAGACAAGAGAAAAGGATACAAGACATATCTTGTGAGGACCTGAAATCATGTGTGCGGGGTGTAGCGGGAGATTAATTTGGAGATGTACGAAGGGGACAGGTTATTGATGGCCTTGTATGTCATTGTTAATATTTCAAATTGAATTTTCTGGGTAATGGGCAGCCAGACATTAGGAATATAAAGAATGTTTATTTAGGTTGACACCATAAGCTAATTGTTGTTTCCACCTCTTGTGTAAGTATTTTTCACTTCTGGCAACCATTCCCTAGAATTGTATATTGGTATTGATGAAATATGTTCTCTTAGAAGAGCAGGGCACTCAAATATTAGGAAAGTTTTGAGAAATAAAATTTTCATGTGGCCTTCCCACATTTAACTGACAAGTATTGGCAGATTTTAGTTGGCTTTTCAGGAGCCCTTAAGATAAGTGTGTTACAACTCTATCCAGTCTTAGATTACAGGCTGGGATATTTCAGTGTAGACTTAAGTTCCGAGGGGCCCATGACCACCCAATATGTCTAGCATCTAATCTACCACAATGGTGTTTTTTTATTTAAGTTGACAGTTCTCTTTTGGACTTATCCATTAGACAAGAAGGATAATAATAATCACCCTTTTCTCTCCTGAGCAACTCTTCAACTTTATTGGGTTTTGATTATAACCAGCACAATGTTCTGACAGTGTGATCGCCTTCTGTCTTATGTCAGAATTTAGGGATCTCATATGACTTTATTGAGGGGTTTGTCTAGGGTCTAATATAACTTAGAAATCTGGTCTGGAGAATGTATTCATTTAGAGATCTAGGTCTAGGGTCTCGATTCATTTAATGTTTAGTCAAGAGGCTGCATTTAATCTGGCCTGGAGTCTAAATTAATTTACGGATCTGGTCTGAGTCTGGAGTACTTTAGTGGTCTAGTCTTAAATATGAATGTATTTGTATTACTATACAAGTGCACAATTAAGGCTCCAGAGATACTGTATCTCAGCTGAAAACTTTACTGTGGTCAAAATTTAGGTTATTATTGTGGTCTAAAATCAGTATAAAGAAGAAAAGGAAGAGGACGTCTATAATCAGACAAAATGTGACCTCTAAGTCAAAGCCATCTGACCAAAGATTAGGAGGTAACACAGCAGTCAATTCATTAGCAAAATGTTTCTAAAAGAATCGATTTCACACAAATATCCCCAAATTTTTTATTTCTAACTAATCCAGTTTTTGGAGGGATTTGATTTGTGCAAATCCAGAAAAATGATCTTCAGCCAGTTAGCATTTTTAAGATCGTTTGAGAACCAGAATAAATGATAACACTCAGCTATCATTGGCCCTCTCCATGCGTGGCCTGATGCCTCCTCTCAACACCTGGTCCTTTGGTCTCTCCTCTTTGGACTTATTCTCATTCTAAGTGTTCCAGGGCACCGAATTTACTCGATGCAAACTGCATGTCCACTCCAAAGTTGAGCACAACTGCCCAAACTGAATTTCAGGAAACTCACTCACCTCTAAGCCGTAAGCTCTAGTCCAGCTGTAATAAATTATAATCAGAGCTGAGCATTGAAAAGTGAAGTTTTATGGTAAGGGCAGTTAGAAAAAGGCAACCAGTTATATCAATTCAATTTAATCTGAGGGAAAGAGAAAATGTGAATGAAAGAAAGTGCTAGAGGTGAACTTTAGGACTTGCTTTCCCCCTATTAATCTAGAGGAAGTTATTCATAGGGCACAAAAACAGAGGGTATGAACAAATCTTCCCTAAATGCAGAAATTTTCCTTTCTGATCCCCACAGGCGATTAGACTGGATCGACCTTCAGAACAAGAAACCTTTATATTTAGAAAAAGGTTTCATGTTGTTCTGCTCTAAGAAATTGTCAGTCAAAAAAGTTGTTTCCTCTGTGACCAGCTCCTGAGTGGGCTATTTTAAAGATTTACAGCTCTCATGGTAAATAAGCCTTACAGCATTCTGGAGTCTGAGCCTTTTTTTTCACTAGACTTTTTCTTTAATCTCTTGTCTTTTGAGGAAATTTTACATAGAACAGCTTTTCCCAATATAGTTTGCAAGAGCCATTTATTGTATGTAGTTGTACAAGTTACTCATATCTCCCCTTAGACTTTTCTTCTCAAGGCTAAATTATTTTTTTTCCTTTCCTCAAACCTTCAATACCCCTGGTTATTTTTGTGGCTCCTCTTTGTACATTATCTCCAGGATTGGTGTCCAATCATCAGATGACTAACTTTTTTTTATTTGACCACTATAATGGGCCCAATTTTACAAAAAGAAATGTTGCAGAAAATGCATTAAAATAATGCTACATCATTTCTCTATGGGCATTTCTTTTTCCCCTCTATGACAATAGCCAATCAAAATAAAGCTGCTTCAGACAGGAGAAAAAGCAAGTAACAACAGCGAGGGTCACAGCTACAGCCTGGCTCAGCACTTTCTCATTCTATAGTCGCAGTATCCCTTCCTATTATTGGAGCACGGGAGAAAAGTAATATAGAGCATCGCCTGTAACATTACTGGGTGCAGCACTGCTGCTATCCTGTACTCCGGCACTCCAACAGCAGGAAAGGCACAGCGACGCCCACAGAGGAGTTCTGCTGTATACGCCCAATTGACTGAAGGGCAAATTTGCATATTTGGTGCCCTTTATTACAGCAGGTATAAATTTGGATAAGAGGAACACAGTAGAAAAAGAGAAACTGTCCCAGAATCAGTGTTATAGTGGCAATTGGTGGAGATACTCGTTTGAGTTAAAAAATCTAGTCAAAGTTTCTCTTTGAAAAAAAGTGGATGAAGGAAGCCCCGTCTTGGAGTAGCATTCTCTATGTGAAGGAAATACAACGATTTTGATTTGCAAGTAAACATGAAGAAACATGATAATTTTGTCTTCCTCTAGAAAGTAAAAAAGATAATTTATATTCATTGATTCGTACATTCAAAGCATACCCATTGTTCAGTGCTCAATGTATTGGCTACATTAATCTTATTTGATGAAAGACACTACCAGATAGAGAATACTAGTAATATTTTTCCTTTTTTTTTCATCAAGAACCACTTTGCAAATGAAGCTGGCAGCCGGCACTTTAATATAATTTATCTTGCATTAAAGCTTTTAGTGCATTCATTTTCTTTACTTGTAGAAATGTCGCATTATCAGTCTCAGTCTTGTACACTATGTCTGGGAGTGAATCAGCAAAATTTACTGAGATTCAGTTCTGACTTATAACTGAAATGCTTTGTTGCTCTAAAAACCTGTATTTTAATTTACATGGAAGCACATTTTTCAGATTTGTACCTTGCAATAGCTGAATACTTGTTCATAGCAAAGTTTCATATCTAGAACACCCAACAGAACCTTGAGATGCCCACTTCATGTATGGCCTCCTTCACACGTCCTGAAGTCTCCAGGAAAAAACAGTAGTAGTGAGATCCGTGGTCCGTGTCTGTATGTCTGTATGTGACATCTGTGTGGCATACCTATGACATTCAGGTACCCGTGTGTCCGTACGTCCATATGACACATCCGTGTGCCGTCTGTATGTCTGTGTGACACGTATCGGTGCCTGGGAAAAGCAGTACGGTTCCCACTGATCCCAGGCACCGACTGCTGAAGGCAAACCTCGTCATTGTCATTGAAACAATGCTGGGGGCTGTATTCACTCCTCACTGAGTACATTCTGTGTAAAATACAGAATTAAATTAAAAAAATTACTTGGGCTCCAGCTTCATTTTCATAACCAGCAGAGGGAAAGCCGACTGCTGGGGGCTGATATTACTGGCCAGGGAAGGGGCCATTAGCCAAAATTGTTCCCTGGCTATTAATAAAAGCCAACAGCTGTTTGCTTAGCGTTTATTGGCTAGATTACAGGGAGACCTCAGAAAAAAATGTATGTAGGGTCCCCCTATAAAATCTAACCAGCAAAGGATAAACAGACAGCTATGAGCTGATATTACTAGCTAGGGAAGGGGCCATGGATCCTCGCCCCCTCTAAGGTTAATAATATTTGCCCTCAGTGGCCCCTGAAATGGTGCATCAATAAGATGCGCCAATTCTGGTGTTCAGCCTCGCTCTTCCCACTTGCCCTGATGCGGTGGTAAGTATGGTAATAGGGTTGGGGTTCATGTTAACCTTAACATGAAGCCCAGGTTAGTAATGGAGAGGCGTCTAAAAAATGCCCCCATTACTAATCCCATACTTAAAGTTTGTAAATAAAGACACAGCCTGAATAAAATCCTTTATTTGAAATAAAAGTCCAGACCTTGTTTTACATATTTATTTAAAAAACAACACAGTTATACTCACCTAATGCCTAATCCCCTGAAGCCATTTTCACCTGTAAAAAACAAACAAAAAAAAACAGCCATATCCCTCACCTGTCCAATGTGACAAGAATCCATAGTGTCCTAAGGCATAATCCATCTGTGCGACATATGCTCTTCAGCATGAACACTGGCCTGATGCGAGCACTCATGCTGAAGAGCAGGGAGAATGACCTGCTGCAGCGAGAGTGGTCACATGAACTGCATGGACCTCAGTGAGATCATTGCAGTTCACCGTGAGAAATTTTTCACGGTGTTGCACTGAGCTCACTGAGTTCACCATGGTTCACTCTGTTCACGGTGAACTGCGCTGAACTCTATTTGTATTGTTAAATCTGGTGACAGATCCACTTAAACAATTTTTGATAGAAAACAATGCCACATCTAAGCATGTAACATTACCAAACATTAGGGGAAATTACTATATGAAAGTCTTAAACACAAGTCCACTCTAGTAAGATGTGCCAAATTTATTAAGAGGAGCACACCTCCTAAGATGTTTGGTGCATGTTGGGTTGTCCGTGCCCTAAATATAAACCTGCCATATTGGCATAAATTATACTAAAAATATATTGCTTGTTGGTGGCCGTGTCACATAGGCTAGGCCTTGTTTACTTTTCTAGAAAAAGTTTTTAAAGTGATGAAAGGAAAAAAAAGTTGCACATTTTCCTGCTGAGCAGATATAAGTCATAATTTTGCGAGAAAATTGGTACAAATGATATGGTAAACTCTCCTCCAGTCGGACACATACATTTTGCTATGGAGGCCATTGAATTCTGTATATACTTCCATCCACCAGTAATTATGAGTAATGAAATTCATTAGCTTAGTTTTTTACATGAAGTCTTATAGACATAGGAAATTGTTGCTGCTTTCAGGGTGGTAATGGGCACTTTGGCACTGAACCAAAGTCAAGATCCACTAGTTAGACATACAGTATGAGGGCATATTCATCAACGCTTTTACGCCAGAAAACTGGCACATATGCTTTGAAGAGGTGCTAAAGTTTTGCACAAGGGTGAATTGGGCAAAAATGTAGAAACTTTTAGCATTTATACACCAGTTTGAATCAGCATTGCCAAAATGGGTGGAGCTAGGAGGAGTCAGGGCAGAACTGGGGCTCCACGACGCCCACTCATGAAATTCATAAAAATGTACAGCGTTTTGCATGCTAAAGATGGATTCCTGGCTCGGCACACGAAGGCACATGCCACTGAGAGGAGTCGCCAAATTCATTAAACAGAACAAGTCAGCACGATTTTGAGCATGATTTTGTAATGTAAAGTAAAGACATGGCTGTAGTGGAGCTGTAATACTGATTACATTGATACCTTTGGTGAATAAGTCCACTGTGTTATTCTTCTTTAATCACTGCTTGAAGTTTTATGCTAATTAGATTTCAGTGCACAGGGGCTGGACTGTGTATGAGGTCTTCTCCCTGTGTGTGGTTCCCCAGCCTCTCCGCCTCTCTCCGGTCTGTGAAAGACCGGACTACTTTTTGAAATCTCAACAGTGACCAGTTATTCAATCGACCAGAGACAGTTGGAGTGCCAGGGAATCACATACAGGGAGGAAAAGACCCAGTGCACAGTCCCGCCCCTTTGCACCCAAATCTAATTAGCAGAAAACTTCAAATGGTGATTAAAGAAGAACAACAAAGCAGATTTCTTCACAAAACATATCAATTTAATCAATATTAAACTGCCATTACAGCCATGTCTATACTTTACATTACATAATTGTTATGATCTGCAACATGTACTAAGGAAAGATAGGGGAAAGCTGTCCCTACAGTAATTCTAAGCTGAATCCCTACGATGTAGTGGGCTGCCTGTTCCTAGTAAACAGACCCGCCTTAGTCCTCGGCTAGTCTGAACGAAGACCTATAGAATTAAGGGAGGGGTCCCTAAAAGAACTAAGGACTGGGACAAAAATGGGACACCTCCTAAACAGAGAAGTTGTTGCAGAACACAAAAAGACAAACTGACAAAAATGTACTAGAGGTCCCAGAGGACCAAGCGAACTGACAGAGAAAGGCACCGAAGCACCAGGATAGAGAAAGTCAAACACTGAAGTCCAGCACAGCCATAAGGGCGGAGCTGGAGTATAAAGGCAGATGGTCACGTGACCGCAAAACACAAGATGGAAAAACAAACCGGAGGGTTCTAACAATAATTGTGCTGACAGGTTCTATTTAAGTGGTTGTACCATGTTGTAGTACAATTGCCATTCCAGAATATCATTTTTTCTGGCTTGCAACAATTTGTGGCACAGAGAAATATTTTGTGCCATATAATATGACTTTGTGACTGTAAAAGTAAAGTTAAAAAAGTCACAATTACACTCTGTTTATTGTATTCTATATTTTAAAAATCTAAATTTCACTGTGGAACTTTAACCTACATGTTTATATTATTGTGCCTTTTATAACACCAGAAACAAATTTAATTTCCAAACGCATTATTAGTCTTCCGCATTGAATCTTTTTTTTTTGTCATCATGATTAATTCACTGTTTGCCTCTTGATACTCTTTTAGTTGCCAGATCTTATCACTGCATCTTTTTTTTAAATTGCCTGATACGTTTTTCTTTCTACAAACTGTCGCTGATATACCAGTTGTCAGTCAATTTCACATCAGACATGATTATTCTTCTTCAAGGTCATGTCCTATGCTGTCCACTGCCAACAATAGATATGGCTTGGGAATTAGTTCTGTTAAGTCGTTTGCTCTTGCTTTGGTGCCATAGTACTGTATCGATGGTCCTTCAAGTGTATTTTGAGTCCTTATTTGTGTGCAAAGACACCTTATAGATGCCTTTTAAGGCATAGGTGTTCTCCAATTGGTAATTTAGGTGGTATAATACTAGTGTATCGAATATCAAACTGAAATATTTATGTACAATTAGTAACAACATTTTTTGCTAGAATATTGATCTTAACCAGAACTCAAGTTGAATGCGGAGCACAACGCATATAAAGGTTGGGGTCCTATGGCTTACAGTGTCAGACAGAGCCACACATTGGAATTAGATTTAAGTCAACATTACAATGGTTGCGCTACCAAGATAAAGATCCTTGGCTCAATTAAGCGTTTTTTATTCTATGATGCATTTCGTCGCCAGCCTGGAGTTGAAAAGTGTGGTGGAATAAAAACTATTTAATATTTATTTGGACCAAGGATCTTTAATTCGGTTGCGCAGCCCAAAACCGTGAATTTTCTTATCTTGTCAAGCATCATGGTGGAGTTCATCCCCCAGTTACGGAGCAGCGGAACCATTATTACGCTTTTACAGGGGTTGTGCCTACACATACCCGAGAATATACCTTGACCTACTTTGTCTTTTTAAAGGATATCACCCTATGGTCTGGTTGTCAGGATCTAGGCCTGGAACCTGTTGTTTCTTTTGCCCTTAGTTAACATGGATCTTTATGTTTCACATCAGCCATCTTGCTTCCTGCCAAAGATATATATAAAGTCAGCACCTGTTCTGTTTCCTTGCTTGTGTATTATGTTTTGGACCTTGTTCCTCTGCAGTCTCAAGCCTGGACTTACGATCCCTGTTGGTCCTTTCCTAACGGCGGAGTCCTCTGCCGACCTGCACATCTGGATCCCCGCCTGGTGACCGAGTGATTGCTAACACCTGACTTCAGAAATCTCCGACCTGACTACACCTGCGGCTATGTAAGAACTCCCGCCAGCTTGTGTTCCTCTGCTCTGCAAGAGAGTCTGTCAGTGCCAGACATCTTGGTGCTCTTATTGCTCAGTGACTTTGCATGCTATATTGCCGAGTGTAAGCTCTGCCGCTATTGTCTGTTGGATTGGCTAAAGACTCGTCTGAACTTCTATGCTGTATTGCATTCAAATCATCAATACAATATCACTTGTTTAACCCTTGTGTCTGCAGTCTCTTTGACCTAGCTACTGGTGTCCAGTTGTATCCACTAGTATCGTGACAGGATACACAAGCCAACTAAAATGGATGCCGCTGGGTCAGAGACTTTGGACTTGTGTGTTAAGAAGCTTAATAATGTAACTGCCGCTGTACATGCTGAGATGCAGACATGGAAGAGCAGAATAGAAGGCCTAGAGGGTCAAACAAAATATGATGTGCAAGTACTTAGTAAGACCATTCAGGAATTGCGTGCCCGGGTTGCGGCCCTGGAAGCACAGCCCCAGACTTCAGTCCCTGCCATCCCCAAACTACCGCCTTTCAGGTTCGGTGGCGACCGAGATAAGTACCGTGGATTTCTGAACCAGTGTCGTTTATTTTTTGCTGCACATGCCGCACAGTTTCCTACGGATCGATCCAAAGTATTGACTATTATCATGTTGCTGACTAACAAGGCTCTTGCCTGGGCAAACCCCTTGATAGAATCGCAGGATGCATGTCTGAATGACTTCAATATGTTTATCACCGCCATGGGGCAGATGTTTGACGATTCGAACCGTAGCCTTACAGCGGAAACGGCCCTGCTGAACTTGCGTCAAGGTAAACGTCCAGTGACTGAGTATGATATGGATTTTAGAAGGTGGGCCCAGGATACCCCCTGGACTAGTGCAGCAAAGTACTCAATATTCAAGAAGGGGTTGTCCAGTTCTATCAAGGATGAGCTTGCACGTGCGGAGGCTCCCACCGCTCTAGGCGACTTCATCAATCATTGTATTCGCCTAGATGCTCGCATCTCCGAACGAAGACTAGAGAGGTGGTCTGAGATGAACCGCAGCAATAAATCGCTTCTACCTTTCCTTCCCAAGGAGATTCTGGATCCAGGTCCACAGGAGTCCGCACCCGAACCGATGCAGGTAAATTCCCTATGAAGTCGAGCAAGTGACGAACGGAAGGAATTTCGTTTAAAGGAGAATTTATGTTTCTACTGCGGAAAATCAGGACATTTTTTATCAATTGTCCCAGCCGTTCTCGCAGAATAACCACAGCCATGGTAGAACACGACTTCTCAGACTCACGCTCCGTGGTTTCCGAACCAGGGCCACCCGGAATTGCAGCAGCAGTTCCGGACTATGACTTTTCAGACATGAACTCTGTTACATCCGAAACGGTGCTACCTATCAATGCTGTTATTTTGTCTTCTGCAGTTTCAGACCTCTACAGTAAGAAAAAAGACTCACATTGCTATCTCCCTATCAAGATCTGGATTGACTCACATTGGGTGAACAGTTCCGCCATGATAGATTCGGGGGCCAGCAGTAACTTCATGGACACCTCCTTTGCTAATGAATATGGAATCCGATCACAGAAAAGAGTATCTTCTATTCTGATGGAGACTGTGGATGGCTCTCCTTTGGCCTCGGGGCCAGTGGACCTGCAGACTGAGCCCCTGAAGATTCTCATGGAAGATGACCACCAGGAGAAATTGCCCTTCCTTCTGATTTCCTCCCCACACTTCCCTATTATCTTGGGTTTACCCTGGTTGCAGGCTCAGAATCCCATTATTGACTGGGAGACCAAGAGATTGCACTTCCCAGCTAGGGAGGTAATTTCTGGGGATTTGAGTGGACCATCTTCAGGCGACCCATCTTCGGATTTAAAGTTACCGACAGTTTATAAAGAATTTTCGGATGTGTGCTATAAAAAGAATGCAGACAAGTTGCCACCACATCGCCCTTATGATTGTCCAATCGAGCTCCTACCTGCTGCTGCCATTCCCTTTGGAAATATTTATCCTTTGTCCGGTCCAGAGCTCAAGACCCTCAAAGAATACATTGATGAGAATCTGTCCAAAGGTTTCATACGCCCCTCATCCTCTCCAGCCGGCGCACCCATTTTTTTCGTTAAAAAGAAGGATGGATCCCTCAGACCCTGTGTTGACTACCGGGAAATTAACAAAGTGACCATCAAGAACCGCTACCCCCTGCCATTAATTCCGGAGCTTCTCGAGAGAATCCGTCAGGCCAAGGTCTTTTCAAAATTGGACCTACGCGGGGCATATAATCTAGTCCGTATAAGACCTGGAGACGAATGGAAGACAGCATTTAAGTCTCGATATGGACACTTTGAGTATCTGGTCATGCCATTTGGACTTTGTAATGACGCAGCGACCTTCCAACATCTAGTAAACGATATCTTTAGAGATATTCTGGACCTTTTTGTAGTAATCTATCTGGATGACATTCTGATTTTTTCTAGCTCCATGGAGGAACATCAGCAACATGTCAAGACTGTCCTGCAGCGTTTGAGGGAACACCATCTATACATCAAGTTGGGGAAATGTGAATTTCACAAGACTGAGGTCCAGTTCTTAGAATATGTAATTTCTCCTCGGGGTCTGAGTATGGATAACAGTAAGATCAAGGCGATTCAGGAGTGGCTGATCCCCAAGAACGTCAAAGAGGTCCAACGTTTCATCGGGTTTGCTAACTTTTACAGACGCTTTATTAAGAACTTCTCTGACATCATCTCGCCCATCACCCGGCTGACACAAAAGAAGACAGCGTTTATTTGGTCCCCTCAAGCCCAAGAGGCATTCTCTCGGCTCAAGATCAAGTTCACATCGGCACCAGTACTGATCCACCCTGACCCGGAACTCGCCTTCATTATTGAAGTAGATGCCTCAAACTGTGCCGTCGGGGCTATACTGTCCCAAAGAACAGGTGAGACGAACTTACTTCATCCTTGTGCTTTCCTTTCCAAGCGACTGTCTCCAGCCGAAAAGAACTATGATGTAGGAAATAAAGAATTACTGGCTATCATCACCACCTTCAAGGAGTGGAGACATCTTCTCCAAGGAGCTTCACAGCCAATCATTGTCCTCACGGATCATCGCAACCTCGAGTTTATCAGGTCAGCAAGATGTCTGACCGCACGACAGGCCCGCTGGAGTCTTTTCCTTAACCAATTCAATTTTACAATATCTTATAGACCAGGTTCTCGCAATGGAAAAGCAGATGCTTTATCTCGGATGTACTCCACTGATGCTGTTCCAGATGCTCCACCTAAGACCATACTTTCTGATCGCAATTTTGTAGGAGTCATTCATAATCAAGATTTGTTGCAGGTCATCAAAGAGGCTTACAACTCGGACTCTTTCCTGTCTCAGCCATCTGATGAGGTAAGCCTTCTTTTTAGGAATGGAGTTTGGACCCGGGAACGGCGCCTCTACATTCCTGAGACCGTGAGGCTAAGAGTGTTGAGATTGGTTCATGACTCTAAGGTTGCGGGGCACAGAGGAATTCAGAAGACTCAAGAATTCTTATCTTGCTTCTTCTGGTGGCCAGGTTTTCGGAAGGATGTTCAGAAGTACGTTTCATCTTGTGAGGTATGTGCTAAATTCAAGATCCCACGTGCATCCCCTACAGGTCTGCTACAGCCTTTGCCAGTGCCGTCTCGCCCGTGGGGGTCTATTTCCATGGACTTTATTGTGGAACTGCCCACTTCCAAGGGGAAGTGTACAATTTTGGTGGTGGTCGATCGCCTGACCAAGGCTCCCCATTTCATCCCTTGCTCCGGCTTACCCTCTGCGAAGGACACTGCAGACCTAATCATCCAGAACATCTTTCGTTTGCACGGGGCTCCGGATGAAGTTGTTTCTGACCGTGGAGTTCAATTTACTTCAAAGTTCTGGTGAAGCTTTTGTTTGACATTAGGTATTGAGGTTAATTTATCTTCTGCTTTCCACCCACAGTCCAACGGGCAGACAGAACGTACCAATCAAACATTGGAGCAATACCTTCATTGTTACGTTGGCCATTTACAAGATGATTGGGTAAGACTACTCCCATTGGCCGAATTTTCGTATAATAATGCCCAGAGTGCTTCCACCAAGCAGTCACCATTTTACGCTAACTTGGGATATCACCCTAGCATTCTTCCCAGATTACCGGTAGATACATCGTTACCAGCAGTTGCCGACAGGATCTCTTCACTTCAGCAAAACCTTGAACTTCTGAAAGAGACTTTGGTTTCCGCACAAGATAGGTACAAGAAGGCAGCTGACAGATTTCGCAAACCAACACAAACATTAAAGGTAGGAGATTTAGTCTGGTTGTCTACAAAAAATTGAAAGCTGAAGATCCCTTCCCCTAAGTTGGGACAGAAGTATATCGGTCCCTATAGGATCAGTGGGTTGGTAGGTGCTGTTGCATGTCGCTTAAAACTCCCAAGAACTATGAGGATACATCCCGTCTTTCATACTTCCTTACTTAAGGCTGTAGTACCAAATCCTTTTCCAGGATGTTCATCTCCTCCTCCCGATCCCATTCTCATGGATGGTCAAGAACAGTTTATCGTTGAGAGGATTCTGAACTCGAGAATCTACAGAAATCGATTGCAGTACTTGAATAAATGGCAAGGCTATTCTTCAGAGGAGAATTCCTGGGAACCCGTGGATAATATTAATGCATCCCGATTGATTGAGCAGTTCCATCAAAGGTACCCTGGTAAGCCTGGTCTGGGATCGTCCTGAGGCCATTCTTGAGGTGGGAGTAATGTCAGGATCTAGGCCTGGAACCTGTTGTTTCTTTTGCCCTTAGTTAACATGGATCTTTATGTTTCACATCGGCCATCTTGCTTCCTGCTAAAGATATATATAAAGTCAGCACCTGTTCTGTTTCCTTGCTTGTGTATTATGTTTTGGACCTTGTTCCTCTGCAGTCTCAAGCCTGGACTTACGATCCCTGTTGGTCCTTTCCTAACGGCGGAGTCCTCTGCCGACCTGCACATCTGGATCCCCGCCTGGTGACCGAGTGATTGCTAACACCTGACTTCAGAAATCTCCGACCTGACTACACCTGCGGCTATGTAAGAACTCCCGCCAGCTTGTGTTCCTCTGCTCTGCAAGAGAGTCTGTCAGTGCCAGACATCTTGGTGCTCTTATTGCTCAGTGACTTTGCATGCTATATTGCCGAGTGTAAGCTCTGCCGCTATTGTCTGTTGGATTGGCTAAAGACTCATCTGAACTTCTAAGCTGTATTGCATTCAAATCATCAATACAATATCACTTGTTTAACCCTTGTGTCTGCAGTCTCTTTGACCTAGCTACTGGTGTCCAGTTGTATCCACTAGTATCGTGACACTGGTGCACATTGTTTCTCTACAGTTTTTACTTAATATTATAGTGTTGACACCTCAATGGCGTCTTGATAAATGGCTGCAGTGATTAAGCTCCATTGGATACATAGGTAATTTTGGAGTATTGTCTTGAGGAATAATATGTCATCTCTCTTTTACCATTTAGTCTACCTATGCTGGAGTTTTGGCTTGAGCACCTTGTCAGTGGTTGCTATTTTTAAAGAAACTGAAACAATACAACTTAAGCTTTATCATATCGTAGATCCTATGAACATTGGAAGATTATCTAAAAAGTTACAAAACAAAATTTGGTGACTTTTCAATGCAGTTTAAGCCAGAATTCTGGCAATATTGCTTTGATCAATTAGTGACAAAAAGAGGAAAGTGACTTTAAAAAAAATAAATAATAGATTGAGACCTACTGTTATGATCTGCTGCAAGCACTAAGGAAAGACAGGAGATCTGTCCCTACAATAGAACTAAACTGGATCCCTACGATGTAACGGGGAACCTGATCCTGCGATCAGACCCGCTAAAGTCCTCGGCTAGTCTGCACGAAGACCTATAGGTGCAAGGGAGGGATCCCTACAAGAACTAGGGACTGGGATAAAGTTGGACACCTCCTAGCAGAAATTGTAGCAGTCAAAGACAAACACACAACAAAGAACATAGAGGTCCGAAGACCTAGCACAACTAACAGAGAACGGTAACAGAGCACCAAGCTAGCTCAAGAGTAGTAAATACAATGAAGTCCAGCAAGGCCAGGAGGGCGGAGCCGTATTAAATAGGCAAAAATGGTCATGTGACCAGCAAACTAGAAAAAAACTAACAGGAGAGTTCTAACAGTACCCCCTCTTCTAAGAGGATCCTCCGGATCCCCTAGGACCGGGCTTATCAGGAAACCTCCTGTGAAACGCTCTGACAAGTCTGGAAGCAGAAACATCATCCGCCCTCACCCATGAGTTATCCTCGGGTCCGAAACCCTTCCAAGCGACGAGATACTGCAAACTCCCTCTATACCGTCTAGAATTTAGGATGCGGGAAATTTCATATTCCCCGTCCTCCACCACCGGAGGAACAGTGGCAGAGGCGTCACCAACCGACACATCAGCTTTTTTCAACAGAGAAACATGAAACACCGGATTAATCTTCCAGGAGGTAGGAACCTCCAACCTAACAGCAGATTGGTTAACTATCTGAAGCACCTTAAAGGGCCCTACAAACTTGGGACCCAATTTTTTCGAAGGAATCCTCAATCGCAGATTCTTAGAGGACAACCAAACCATGTCACCAATAGCAAACGAAACCTCTTGCCGTTTCCTATCAAAGTACCTCTTAGATTTTTTGTTAGCCTCCTGAAGATTATCACGCACATCCGTCCAAGCTCTCTCCAAATCACCGGAAAAACTCTCCTCCTCCGGCACAGCCGATACCAATTTGGAGAATGACCCAAAAGACGGATGTCTCCCAGTACAACAAAAAAAAGGCGAACACCCAGCAGAAGAGGATGCATGGTTGTTAAGAGCAAATTCAGAAAGTGGCAGAAACTCAGACCACCCCTCTTGATTGTCTGCCACAAAGCAACGCAAGAACTGCTCAACATCCTGGTTTTTTCTTTCTGCCTGGCCATTAGACTCAGGATGATATCCGGATGAAAACGACAAATGAACTCCCAACCTGTCACAAAAGGCATGCCAAAAACGAGCCACGAACTGAGGTCCCCTATCAGAAACAATGTCAGTAGGAACACCATGGAGTCTGACAATTTCCTTGACAAAGGCCTTAGCGAGTGTCTTAGCGCAAGGCAGTTTGATGAAGGGAACCAAGTGACACATCTTGCTAAAACGGTCCACGACCACCCAGATGACCGTGAAACCTTCAGAGGGGGGAAGGTCAGTAATAAAGTCCATAGCCAGATGTGTCCAAGGTGCACTAGGAACCTCCAGAGGGCAAAGCAACCCCGCAGCAGGAGCATGCGAAGACTTAGATCTAGCACACACAGTACATTGACGCACCCACTTAATGACTTCCTTCTGCCATCCAGGCCACCAAAAACTGCGACCCACAAGTCTCTTGGTCTCAGAAATTCCTGGATGACCTGCCAACCGAGACTCATGACACTCAACAAACAAATCTCTCCTAAAGGTCCTAGGCACAAACAATCTCCCATGGGGAGTGTTAGATGGGGCATTCTCCTGAGCTTTAAGAATCTCATCCTCCAAAACGGAGTCCAAAGCAGCAATCACAACACCTTCTTGTAAAATGCTCTCCTCCTCCTCCTCAGCACTGACCATGGGAGAAAAGCTGCGAGACAAAGCATCCGCTTTAACATTCTTGGTACCCGGGATATAAGTAACGGAAAAATTAAACCGCGAGAAAAAAAGTGCCCACCTAGCCTGACGGGCATTCAAGCGCTTGGCAGCATCAAGATAGATCAGATTTTTATGATCAGTGAAAACCTGAATGGGAAATTCAGCACCTTCCAAGAGATGACGCCAGTGTTCAAATGCGAGTTTAATAGCCAGCAAGTCCCGATTACCAATATCGTAATTAAGTTCAGTCTCAGAAAATTTTTTGGAAAAAAAGGCACAGGGATGTACTCCATCCTTGTTTTCCTGAGACAATACCGCACCAACCCCCACAGAAGAAGCATCAACCTCAACCAAAAACGGCTTAGTCACATCAAGCTGCATAAGGATGGGAGCAAAGGTGAACCTCTCCTTTAGAAACACAAAAGCTTCAATGGCCTCAGAAGTCCACTGAACCGCATTAGCACCTTTCCTGGTGAGATCGGTCAGCGGTTTGACAATAATAGAAAAATTTTTTATGAATTTTCTGTAATAATTGGCGAAACCCAAAAACCTCTGTATCGATTTCAAACCAATAGGCCTAGGCCATTCCTGCACAGCTTGAACTTTAACCGGGTCCATCTCAAAGCCCTCGCTGGAGATAATGTAGCCCAAAAAACGAATTCTCTGCACAGCGAACTCACATTTCTCTAGCTTAGCAAAGAGTGAATTGTCCATTAATAACTGTAAAACCTCACGTACGCTCCGCCAATGAGACTCCAGATCAGGCGAATAAATCAGAATGTCATCCAAATACACAACCACATTTTTGCCGATCAAAGGTCTAAGGATGTCATTAATAAGATTCTGAAAAAATGCTGGAGCATTGGTAAGACCAAAAGGCATAACCAGATTCTCAAAATGACCCACAGGAGTGTTAAAAGCAGTCTTCCATTCATCACCCTCCTTCATGCGCAACAAATTGTATGCCCCCCGGAGATCAATCTTAGAGAACCACTTGGCCCCCACTAACTGGTTAAACAAATCAGGAATCAATGGCAGTGGGTAAGGATTGCGTACAGTAATTTTATTAATCTCACGAAAGTCCAGACAAGGACGTAAACCGCCATCTTTTTTTTTAACAAAAAAAAATCCAACAGCCACAGGAGACTTGGAAGGCCTAATGTGACCGGCGGCCAAGCTTGTCTGTATGTATTCCTCCAAAGCCTTTCTCTCAGGAATAGTAAGATTAAATAAACGACTTTTAGGAAGAGTCGCTCCAGGGACAAATTCAATGGTACAATCATAGTCTCTATGGGGAGGCAAAATTTGTGACTCCTCCTCAGAAAAAACTCTTCAAAAATCCTGAATAGGTACAGGTAATTCCCCTTTTTCCACCGCAGCAATACGTCCGTTACAACACTTGTCATAACATTTAGGGCTCCAGGACTTAATTTCATTGGTAGACCAATCCAGTACAGGATTATGCAATTTTAACCAGGGCAACCCCAATATTACTGGAGAAGGCAAATTATTCAATACTACCAAATCCAAATTCTCTTGATGAATACCATTAATAGTGAGGGGAAACTCACAGACCTTGTGAGTAACACTCTTCAAGGGAGAGCCATCAACAGAAACCACAGCAATAGGGGATGACAAAGGTTTAGGTTTTAATGTAAGTTTTTCCAAGAATCCCCCATCAATCACATTCAGAGTAGAACCACAATCCACAAATACCCAAAATTCAATTAATTCTTCCTGAGCAGCGGTAGTAGCAGATAGGAATACTCCCTTTGTATTTAAACAGGCTATATGTGCATAACTGACCATTTTTTTTCTTTGTTCATACGAAGCACACAGTTCTTAATAAAATGACCAGAATTTCCGCAATAGAAGCACAAACCTTCAGAAAGCCTGCGGTCTTTTTCCTGAGAGCGGGGTGTCATCGCCCCAATCTCCATCGGCTCTCCTTTGTCAGCACAGACCCTCTCAAGACTCGGAGCTGACATAGCAGAGGATTTGCTCTCATTAACCCTTGCACGCAGTCTCCTGTCCACCCGTATAGCTAATTGCATAGCCTCTTGCAAGTTTCCAGGTGTGGGATAAGCAATCAGCAAATCTTTAACCCTTTCACCTAGCCCCGCAAGAAACAAACTTTTCAAAGCTGAATCGTTCCACCCCACCTGGGCAGACCACCGACGGAAGTAAGAACAATACTTTTCCACATTACCTGATCCCTGCCTCAAACATCTCAATTCAGACTCAGCAGATGAGACACGATCAGGATCATCGTACAACAAACCCAAAGCAGAAAAAAAACTATCCACTGATCTAAAGCACGGATCACTAGGTTGGAGAGAAAAAGCCCATCCCTGAGGATCCTTGCGCAAAAGGGACATTATGAACCCTATGCGCTGTGATTCATCACCAGAGGATCCGGGTCTTAAACAAAAATACAATAAACAAGCATTTTTAAAAGAAAAAAAATCTTGTTGTTCACCAAAAAATACATCAGGCAGATGTACCTTTGGCTCTACCAAATGGGCTCCAGAACAGCTACTCACGTGTTGTTGGAGCTCGGCCACCTCCAGAGACAGTCCCTGCAAGCGTTGAGCCAAATCTTGAACCGAGACCATGATGGAAACTGGAGGTCTTTCCTTAGAGAAATTTTTTGGGCTGGACTTACTGTTATGATCTGCTGCAAGCACTAAGGAAAGACAGGAGATCTGTCCCTACAATAGAACTAAACTGGATCCCTACGATGTAACGGGTAACCTGATCCTGCGATCAGACCCGCTAAAGTCCTCGGCTAGTCTGTACGAAGACCTATAGATGCAAGGGAGGGATCCCTACAAGAACTAGGGACTGGGATAAAGTTGGACACCTCCTAGCAGAAATTGTAGCAGTCAAAGACAAACACACAACAAAGAACATAGAGGTCCGAAGACCTAGCACAACTAACAGAGAACGGTAACAGAGCACCAAGCTAGCTCAAGAGTAGTAAATACAATGAAGTCCAGCAAGGCCAGGAGGGCGGAGCCGGATTAAATAGGCAAAAATGGTCATGTGACCAGCAAACTAGAAAAAACCTAACAGGAGAGTTCTAACACCTACGTGTTTAATGCCACCAAAGACAAAAATATGTCCTTACACCATCCCTGGTAAATTCAATGAGTTGCCTCTGTAATAAAGACCCTCCAAAGTGATTGACTGCAACTGTTCCCTATTCCTGCCAAGAGAAAGGGACCCTGAACATAGGACCCTTCTTACACTAATTTATAACTTCTTAACAGGTTATGAAAATAGACTTTCTACATTTGACGAAAATGTTGTATTGTGCCAATAGGCTCAGATTCACCAGTAAAGTGCTTCTGGACATTGAAATCTAACTTTAGCGCATCTTTATGTTTCTGGGGTGTTACTAGAGATCAGGCCTTGAAAGTAAAACTTTTCAAATTCAAACAAGAAACTAAATGAACTCTGGGAATATCAGGGTGACATCAGTGTGAAATTACAGGTAGCGTTCACAGGACAACCTGTCCTGTACACAATAACAAATGGGCAATGTGTAACCTCAGCTGATACGTTCCTCGGCAGGGTGCTGGAGTAATCTCTCATTTATTTCCATTGTAAACCTTTGGTCTGAACCGTTATTTGCCCTTTAAGATCCTCTAATTACTCAGGTTGCATTGTTAACAGGATTTGAATTGCAATGTTCTTTATGGAGCAAGCCCACGCATATCATAAAATATCAAACTGCTAATTTGCTGACAAAACTGACAAAACAGCCTCCGAAGAGGTCATGACTTCAGTAATAGTATATTGTTACTGTCTTCTGTTTTATCCTAAACAATGAAATAGCGAGGGAGAGAAAAAAATACAAATTTTCTCAGTTAACATATCAATTGGATATAATTCATAGAATCATAGAATCATAGAATGGTAGAGTTGGAAGGGACCTCCTGGGTCATCTGTTCCAAAGCCCTGCTCAAAGCAGGATTCACTAAATCATCTCAGACAGATGTTTGTCCAGCCTCTGTTTGAAGACGTCCATTGAAGGGGAACTCACCACCTCTCGTGGCAGCCTGTTCCACTCATTAATCACCCTAACTGTCAAAAAGTTTTTTCTAATATCTAATCTGTGTCTCCTCCCATTTAGTTTCATCCCATTGCTTCTAGTCTTTCCTTGTGCAAATGAGAATAAAGATGATCCTTCTACAATGTGACAGCACTTGACATATTTGTAGACAGCTATTAAGTCTCCTCTCAGTCTTCTTTTTTGCAAGCTAAACATTCCCAAATCCTGCAACCGTTCCTCATAGGACATGGTTTGCAGACCGGGTCACCATTCTGGTCGCTCTTCTCTGAACTTGCTCCAGTTTGTCTATGTCTTTTTTAAAATGTGGTGCCCAAAACTGTACACAGTATTCCAGATGAGGTCTGACCAAAGAGGAGTAAAGACCGATAATGACTTCACGTGATCTAGACTGTATGCTTCTGTTAATACATCCCAGAATTGTATTTGCCTTTTTTGCTGCTGCATCACACTGTTGACTCATGTTCAGTCTATGATCTATTAGTATACCTAAGTCTTTTTCACATGTACTGTTGCTTAGCTCTATTCCTCCCATTCTGTATATGCTTTTTTCATTTTTATTGCCCAGATGTAGTACTTTGCATTTTTCCCTGTTAAAAACCATTCTGTTGGTTGCTGCCCACTGCTCCAGTTTATTTAGGTCTTTTTGAATCCTCTCTCTCTCTTCTCTAGTATTAGCTATCCCTCCTAGCTTTGTGTCATCAGCAAATTTAATCAGTTTACCCTCAATTCCTTCATCTAAATCATTGATAAATATGTTGAACAATACAGGTCCCAGGACGGAGCCCTGTGGTACCCCACTTGAGACATTCATCCAGCTGGATGTGAAGCCATTTACAACCACCCTTTGAGTCCGATCACTAAGCCAGTTATGAATCCACCTAACAGCTGCCTGGTCCATTGCATACTTGGTCATTTTTTCAATAAGGATGGTGTGAGATACTTTGTCAAATGCTTTGCTGAAGTCAAGATATACTATATCTACAGCATTTCCCTGATCCACCCAGTCAGTGATTCTGTCATAGAAATTAAGTTAGTCTGACATGACTTGTTACTTACAAACCCATGCTGACTCTGGTTAATCACTTCATTCTTATCCATGTACTTACATACATGTTGTTTAATAATTTGTTCAAAGATCTTTCCTGGTATAGAAGTCAGACTCACCGGCCTATAGTTCCCTGGGTCCACCTTCTTCCCCTTTTTGAAGATAGGAACAACATTTGCTCTTCTCCAGTCTTCTGGGACTTCTCCTGTTCGCCAAGAATTTTCAAAGATTATGGAGAGTGGTTCTAAAATTTCTTCTACGATCTCCTTCAGTACTCTGGGGTGTAATTCATCTGGACCTGGAGACTTGAACTCATTTATGTTAGCTAAATATTCCCTCACAATCTTTCTGTTTACAGATAACTTGGATTCCTCTATTCCTTTAAAAGGACAGTGAAGATCAGTTGATGTTACATTTTCTTTCTGAGAGAAAACAGATGCAAAATAGGAGTTAAAAAGTTCGGCCTTCTCAACATCCTCTCTTACCATTTCTCCATTTTCATCCTGTAAAAATCCTATAGCATCTTTGACTTTTCTTTTACTTTTGACATACCCCCAAAATCCTTTTTTATTGCTTTTGACATCTCTTGCAAGCCTTAATTCATTGTCAGCTTTAGCTAACCTGATACATGCCCTGCAGGATCTGCAGACTGCATTATAATCTTCTTTAGATATGCCTCCCTCTTTCCATTTAATAAACATTTCTTTCTTTCTTTTTAGCATGTGTTTAAGTTCTGTGTTCATCCATCCTGGTTTCCTTAAATGCTTCCCATTCTTCCTACTTTTCGGGATTGTTAACGATTGTGCTTTGAGAATCTCATTTTTAAAAATTTCCCATCCTTCCTGGACATTTTTGTCCTTAAGGACATCCAGCCATTCGATCCCTCCTATTCTCTTTCTGAGTCTCTTAAAATCTGCCTTTCTAAAATCTAACCTTGAGGTTTGAGTCTTCACATGTCTTCCTCCTCTAGTTATCCAAAATTCTATAATAGCATGATCGCTGCCTCCTAGGGTCCCAGCCACCTTTACCTCCTCAACCATTTCCTCCCTGTTTATAAGGATTAGATCCAAAGTATCAGATCCCCTTGTTTTCTCCCCTACCTTTTGGAAGATAAAGTTGTCAGCAAGAGAGGATAAGAATTTGCTTGACCTGTTAGTTTTACTTGAGAGAGATTCCCAACAAATGTCTGGATAGTTGAAATCTCCCATGACCACTACGTCATATTTTTTGGAGAACTTGGTCATTTGATACATAAAGAGTTCATCCATATCTTCAGCTTGCCCAGGTGGCCTGTAGTAAATGCCTACAATGGTGTCCTTTCCGTTGTTCTCTCCTTGTATTCTTACCCAAACAGTTTCCACAGAACTCCCAGTCTCTGAAGCTTCAATCTCTGTGCAGATATACGCTTTTCTAACATACAATGCGACACCTCCTCCTCGTTTATCAAGTCTGTTTCTTGCAAATAAGTTGTATCCTTTTAGCCTTTTATTCCAATCATGTGTATCGTCCCACCAAGTTTCAGTGATTCCAATGACATCATATTTCTTTTCCTGCATTAGTAGTTCCAATTCTCCTTGTTTGTTGCCCATGCTTTGTGCATTTGTATAAAAACATTTTAGTTTGTGATTGGTTTCTCTTCCTCCCATATTTTTATTATTTAAATTGTTTTGTCTTTGTTCTTCCTTTCCACTTCCAGTAGCAGAGATCTCAATAGTATTTGTCAGCTGTATGGCTTTTTCTGGCCTTTTGCTTCCCTTCCCACATTGTTCTAGTTTAAAGCTCTCCTGATGAGTGTAGCAAGGCGACTTCCAAATACATGTTTTTCAGTCTTCGTAAGGTGCACCCCATCTCTAGCAAGTAGTCCATCGTATAGGTAATTCATTCCGTGATCCAGAAATCCAAATCCTTGTTGACGGCACCATCGACGTAGCCAGTTGTTCACCTGTAGAATCTTATTCCACCTCATTGTTCCATGGCCATCCACTGGGAGGATGGATGAGAAGACCACCTGCGCTCCCAATTCTTTCACTTTCTTGCCTAAGTCTTCAAAGTCACTGCAGATGGTTTCCAGGTCCTTTCTTGCGGTGTCATTTGTCCCTACATGTATTAGCAGGAATGGGTAGTGATCTGTAGGTCTGAAGAGTCTTGATATCCTGTCAGACACATCTTTAATTTTTGCTCCTGGAAGACAGCACATTTCTCTTGAGGTTATGTCTGGTCTGCAGATAGCGGCCTCTGTTCCTCTTAACAGGGAATCCCCCATGACCACCACTCTCCGTTTTTTCTTCACAACATTCTTCTTTTTCCATCCAGGAGGATTCTGAGGGCTTACAAGGTTATTCATTGCTGGCAAAGTCTTATTTTGCTGTATTTCTTCATGGTTCTCCTGCGTGAGAGCCTGATACTGGTTCCTGAGCAGTATGGGTGCTGACTGCCTCTCGATCCTCCTGCTTCTGTGGGTCACATGCTTCCATTCCTCTGTTTCATCAGGTGCAGTTCGAATTTCTTCTCTTTCTGAATCATGAAGAGATAATTCTGCTCTGTCTAAGAACTCTTCACCTTCCTTAATGATTTTCAAGGTAGTTAACCTCTCTTCTAGATTTCGCAACTTTTCCTCCAACAGGGACACAAGCTTGCATTTCTGGCATGTGAAGTTTGGCTTTTCCACTGGCAAGTCTGTGAACATGTAGCAGGATATGCAGCTCATCAAATGGCTCCTGGACTCTTCCATGTTCTTACTCTTAATGTTCTGAAAACAGTGAAAAAAAGCTTAAAAATGCCTACCGGCGCGCGGTTTACCGATGTCCTCTTTTCAGCTCCAACAGCCAAAATCCAGTGTTCTTTGAGCTCGCGGAGACTCTTCACTTACCCCAAAATGCAATGGGAATATGCAAATTATCTCCTCAGGACTCCTCCCCTGGTTCCTAAACCTTTGTACCAACTCTGTGGCACACGGAGACAATCATCTGAAACATATTGTTGTGTTAGAAGACTGCCCTCATATGATTCATATTAGGAATATTGCTGTTTAATTTCAAATGATTTTTATTTGCTGAATGATACATTGTTTATTTAAAGGAGAACTCTCAGCATAGTCACTTGTGTATACTAGTTTCATGAAACTTCATGTACCTGTTGCATACAGACTTGTGCAAAAAAAATTCCCCAGACCATGTTGCGTCGGTAACGTCATTAGTCCCTGGCCACTGGATCAAATCATTTAGCATTCCCTACCACCTAGCAGCATCTTTGGCACCTCTTCTGATAAGTAGGCCCCGGCAATGTCATGTAGTTACATAGAGGTAAGAGGCTTGCTGTTCTCTAGTCCAGTGGCCATGGACTACCTATATGGCCATTGAACAAGGATACTGTGATTGTTGGTGCTCAATCCTACTCATAGATTAATATTTAAAATTCAAGTTGTAATTTAAATAGCATGACTACATGAGGCTTTCATTTGTACACTGACAATATTTATTATTTAAAGTATAAATTGTTTCCCGTCCTCTGGAATGAACTATGGTGAACAGTCATGGTATGAACAATCAAGGTGTGACCACCACTGATTCGCATGTCTTCTGAGTAGACTCATTACATCCATTGTCTTGACTTTATGGTGATGTTGAGTAAACGTGGTTGTGCCATGACTGATCCCCACAGTTACATAATGTTTGAAAAGGCATGACATTTTTATCCAGAAGACCAGTGGCAGGCAATGATCATTATGGCATGACTGGTCACCATAGTCCCTACACCGAGAACTGGTGGAAGAAAATACAGTAGTGGAAACAGGTTTTAATGAGGTTTTAAGGCTAAGTACACACAAAGTTGAGGAGAATTTTGACATAAATTCTCTCCAAAATCCTCTTCAAAACCGGCTTCAACTACTCTTTGAATATTTTTATTATTCAGCTGAATGGCAAATCCACTTTGCTGTTTTTATGAGCTTTTTTAACTGTTTTTCCAGATGAGGTTTTGAATTGTTTTGAGCAGATTCTATATGGAATCTGCTCATAACTTCACACCCTCAAGTCAAAAGGCTGCAAGAAACAGCAGAGAAATACTTGAGAAAAAAACGAGAACAAGACATACTGATAGGGAATTCAGATTGTGAGCCCAAGTGGGAGCAGTGATGATGATGTCTATACAGTGCTGTGGAATTACTAGTGCTATATACTGTGAGTAAACTAAATAAATTAATAAAGACCTATGAAATGAATGCAAAAAAAAATAATTCTTTGTGCCTCTTTAACAAAATCAAAGGTGCTCAGAAGTATAGTATGGGTCCATTCCAGTTTGTTGGCATAGTCCATATAATGAGCCATAATACAACCTTGTATATGGGCCTTTAGGTAGTGACTACATTTTTTATGAATCGATTCACAGGACCCGGTCTATCAGCCACAATAGTAATCTGTAACCACTGGATAGCAGCCATGAGAATCGCCTCTTACCCGACAGCGTCCATGGCTCTTTTTTTGATTCGCTGGCCTAGCATGATGTTATCGTTCCAGCATGGTGTATATGTGATGCTGCGCCTGGCAAGCTAATCAGAAGAGCGGTGGATGCCATCATGTATAAGCTGGTCTTAAGGGTTCCTGTCCAGCCACCTCAGATTTCTGACGTGGCCGATGGTCCAGGTCCAGCTAACCAATCTTTGATCCATTGGTAGATGACACTGTTACACCACTGATATATTGATTTGCAGGAGAAGCTTTAGCTGTGATGCTACAACATTGATATTCTCCCCTTGCTCCAGACTGTGTCTATTACAAGCTTTCTGACAGCCACGCGGGTTTGAAAAGAGAAAGGAAATCTGATTTGCATTGAATTAATTTGATCTGATTCATTTCCATTCCCATGGTAGTTTCATGGAAACTGTAATTAATAAGATCAGATCAATGTAGCCCTTTATTCAATCATATCAACATCTAAATATGAATCAGTACAAAAAGACTGAAGCTCAAAAAGAGAGAGAATATCACATCAAGGCATGACTATTTTATTATATATATTATAATTAACGCATATTTTGGGACCTTTCAGTGCATATTAATTCTGTATTGGCAAAGCAGAATTTATTTAGGAATACCTATTTTGTTTTTTGCATTTGTTTAGTCTGACTTTTTTGCTGGACAAATTGGACATTTTTAGGAATCATTTTCCATATTGTATTAATTAAATGCTTAAAATAAAAAAAATAGGAGTGATTTACCAAGCTGTTTGTAACAGAATTATGGCTTTGTTGCCCCCAAAGATTATCAGACATTTAGTATTCTATACTTTAAAGGTGAGACTGTTGCGTATTAGGGAGAGGGGGGGGAGTGATTTGACATGAAAAACTGTGTGATTTAAAGTATTGTACAATGTGCCAAAATTTGGTTCAAATTATTGGTCCAAAGTAAGCCAAATAATAGAAGGTGTAAGCCTAGACAAGGCAGTCTAAAGTTGCACCACATTTAGCAAACAACCTGAGTCATGAGTCACGATGATTGTGTAGTCCTTGTTTGTACTGTCTAATGGGTAGACCATTTTAGTAAATTAGCCCCAATGTTTTCACCACTGTTTCTTTTTCAATCCCATCAATGACTGAACAACATACAAATTTTTTACTAATTATTATATTTTATTAAATTAGGTATTACAGCTATGAGAATACTGTATACTGGATAATAGTATGATCTGGAGAGGCACAAGGTGCTGAAAAATAGACATGGGAGTTGAACACATGAAAGGGGTGAATAGATTGTATTAAAAAGTTGTTTTGCCACCATTTTTGTAGCATTTTGCTGTGATTTTTTGCACAAGTCAAATATGTCAAAGAACAGTATCTTGGTCTTTAAAAAGGTTAGTCCAGGCTTATGATATTGATGACCAATCTTTATCAAGCTTATCAATATAAGATCAGAAGGGCTCTGACACCCAGCACCACCTCTAAAAAAAAACACGTCACCGCATGGCTCCATTTATGGTGTAGTACAGTTTACATCCCATTCAAATGAGTAGGAGCTGAGTTGCAGTTCTTTGCCATGAAAAAAGTATACAGAGCTATGCTGTTACGTTACGTCCATTGTTTACATACAGCCACCGCCAGAGCTGAAAACCGCTGATCGGTGGAGGTGCGGGGTGTTGGATTCCCACCGATTTGATATTGAGGACCTATCCACAGACTAGGGCATAATTATCGTAAGCCTGGACAATGCCTTTATGAACTGAGCGATTTTGAAAATTTTTCATCAATGTGTTCCAAGAACAAAAACATTTTTATTTTTCTGTCGGCAAAAGAGTATGGTTGCTTGTTGTTTGCAGGATAAGTTGTATTTTTTGCTGACATAATTTTGAGGCAAAAATAATTTGTTGATTAACTTCTATTAATTTATGCGAATGAATGGAAAAACAAGACTGATGACTTTGACAGACCTGGAGGCCTTCATTAGGCCACTGACAATCATCACCTTGCAGCTGGATCACGGGAAGAGCCCAGGGTATTGGCAGATATTATATGATGTGGAGTCTGAAGATTGGACTCCTCACTAGGGGATATGTCATAGACATGCCAAGAGAATATTGCATGACTTGCAAAAGTAAACAGAAGACACATGAGACCAGCGTCCTGTAGTTTAGTTGTGGGGAAACTTGGTGTTTAGTTGGCACTTTTCTAGCCATGAATGCTTCTGTCTGGCTTATTACACAGTTTCTCTCTCTCCTCTACCAATAGTTCACATATAGCTAACCTCTCATTGTAGGTACCAAGTCATAGTCTTCCCATACGCTTGACCAAGACTATTTTTACTGTCCCATGTTGTGAGTTAATTGACTCTATCTCACAAGCTCTTTGGGGAAAGCAAAATTAATACCCACTGGGAAATTGGCTTCGGGTTCTATCACACTTGTCTAGTAGCTGGATAATTTGTCGTCAGGGTGTGTTGGCTACTAGTGTTGAGCCACCCCCGTAGTGTTCGAGTTCGGTTCGGTTCGTCGAACACCCGTGTGTTCGCCGAACTGTTCGTCGAACTGTTCGTCGAACACCTTCGAACACCGTTAAAACCAATGGCAGGCAAACAAAAACACATAGAAACACATAGAAAACACCTTCAAAGGTGTCCAAAAGCTGACAAACTGCTCAGAAGACATAACTAACACATGGAAAAGTGACAAGTACATATAGTCATGCGAAAATAAAAGAGGTGGAGGAGTAAAAGGAGGGGGAGACACAGATATAGGCATGTCATGCCCTTCTAAAATCCAAAAAGTGAGAAGCCGACACGGCCAGTCCGTTCCTGCCCGTGCCACCTCCGTGTCGCCGGGTTTGTGCCAGAGCCGCGGTGGACCCTGACGGCCAGCCCCCCTCTCCTAATACTGGTGCCTGTCCGCTGGTGGGTCGAGCCCCCCGCGGTGGGGGGGGGTAACATCTGCAGAAGAAAGACCATCTTCCAGCCAAACTAACATGTCGACTTCTTTTCGTGGACAATGTGATACGATCCCTTTGTTACGGACACGCCCATCGCTACAAATACCAGATGAGGCACAAAAACAGCAGGTGCTTCAGCGGATATCAAGTGCTCCTTCAAGTGGGCTCTCCTCCACCTCAACTTCAACATCACAAATACTCCAGTCCTCAGAGGTGTCACCCCAATCGCACTTGCTTCCTCACAGCTCCCAAGTCTCCAGCTGCCCGTCTGAGTATGGGGTAACACAGATGGTTGAGTCTGCACAGCTGTTTACTCATACTATAGCCTGGGAAACGGAGGTCTGCTCCAGAGCTTCTGTTAATCCAGACGAGGAAATGATCTGCACTGATGCCCAGAATCTTTATAAGTCGGATCCAGGACCAGATGAAGAAGGTTCTGAGCATAATGTAGACCCTCGTTCCCAAACTGTAACTCCTGTTGGTGGAGACAATGATGAAGACGATGATGAGACTCAAATACCTGATTGGAGCGACAACTTGACTTTTCGGTCAGGGCAGGAAGAGGTTGGCTTTGAGGACGACGGGTGTGATAACACACAGGGTGATGATGACAAGGTTGGAGATCCCACTTACTGTCAACCCACAGTCAGCCAGTCGATGAGGTCACCCGGGCCTTTGCTTGGCCTTTGGGATGTCGCGGTGGTCGGCTCCCTGGCCCGTACCCTGGGGTCACTCTTTAAAAGGGTGGATAATTGTTAATTTTATAAGAGTTTGTGACACCACCTGTGGTATCTGGTGAGAAGCACCAGCGCTGCAGCAGTCCACTGAGGCCCGTGATAAGGCAGCTCGATGGTATAGCTCCCCACAGGTGGAGCTAGGTCTCAGGGCAGCGTATGCAGGGGGAATGCAGGACAGGCGAGACCCAGCTGGGTCAGAGTAAGAACGGAAACGGACACGGTAGTCACTTCAGTACCTTTTACTGGAGGAAATTCAGGCACATCCTGGAGCACTGTAGGGTGAAGGGTGCATATCAGGATCCTCCCCAATGAGCGGGTGTAGGGCCTCCTGTTTCTTGCCTCTGCGCAGTAAGTTTCTGACCTGCCTGGAGCTAGGCCTAACTTTGTCTCTGTCCTGCGTTGGCTGACCTTGTGGTAGGGCCTTCTCTTGAAGTTCACGCTCCCGGTATGCGGGGCCTAAGCGTCTCCTGGCTCTGTTACGTATCAGCACCTTAGCGATCCTGGGACTTGTAGTTCTCCAGGGATTCCAGTTATGCCTTACTGGGTCATAGAGATCCCGGTAAGCTCGGATCCGGTGTCCGGTAAATGCTTCGGGGTGAGCTGGTTAAGCTCCTCTGCCCCTTATGTACTAACTCGCCACTCGCCTTCGGCCTACTCGGGCCCTCAATAGGCTATACACACTAACGGCAGCTTGCCGCGCTTCACCGATCTTATGACGCCGGCACACCTTAACCTCTATCTGGGCTCCATGAATCTAGCTAGCAGGAGCCTCGTGCTCCACTGCTGAACTATTAACTGAGTTCTCTAGACTAGACTGAGCTCCACTGCAGACTGACCTCTCTTAGGCTTCTCTACTGCAGGAACTCTTCAGAGGAACTGAACTGCCTAGCTCCACCTTCCCTATTTATATCCCTAACGGGCTCCCTCTGCTGGTCTGAGGTGGAAGGTGGAGATGTGTGAATGTTTATGGGGGCCTCTTGTGGAGGATTCCATCAATACACTCTTCTAGGATCTGTGATACCAAGCGCAGCGGAGCGTCACAGATGCTATTGACGACGAGGTTAGGTTGCGCCTTCCTGGACAGAGACGGAGTACTGGAAGCACGTCAACAACTGCATCCTCAACCACAACTCCGCCTCTGACCACAAGTCGTAGTGGCTCTTCAGGTCGCATGGGCTCTAAGCCTTGCATAGCCTGGGCATTTATTCAGATCGATAAGGATGACCCAACTCGTGTTATCTGTAATATTTGTCACCAAAAGCTAAGTAGAGGCCAAAAAATCCATAGTTTGAGTACTTCATGCATGTACCGTCACATGGATATGAAGCATAAGTTGCAGTGGGAAGCTCACTGTGCTACAATGCGGCCTAGCAGGCTGGGCCAACCACCGTCTGCCCCATCTTGTGCATCCGCGGCCTCTTCATCCTCTGTGACTGGGAGGACAGCAGTCACACATGTTTTTGGACGCAGACCTGCCACCTCTTTACCTGCAACAGCCAGTGTGATTGGCAGGTCGTCAGTTCATTGGGAAGTGGAAACACCTGCTGGTGTTGAGAGCTCTCTGACATCGAGAGCACCACCTTTGGATCAAGGCAACCTAACATGTCCGCCTGCATCTTCCTCACAGACCGGCAGTTTGCCAGGGACACCCTACTCAACCCCGTCAAAGCACAACAGCCAGCCCTCGGTCCCTCAGATGTGGACAAGTAAAAGACCATTTCCTCCTAGCCATGAGAAAGCTAAGAGGTTGAATTTCGCCATCTGCAAGCTGTTGGCTACAGAAATGCTGCCTTTCCGCCTGGAGGACACAGTGGATTTTTGAGACCTTATGTCCGTCGCAGTGCCCCAGTACCAGATGCCCAGTCGGCACTACTTCTCAAAGAAAGGTGTGCCTGCGCTCCACCAGCATGTCGCACACAACATCACCGCTTCTTTGAGAAACTCTGTGTGTGACAGGGTGCATTTCACCACAGACACTTGGACGAGTAGGCATGGACAGGGGCGTTACATGTCGCTGACAGGGCACTGGGTAACTATGGTGACAGCAGGACAAGGGGCTGCTGTCCAAGTCTTGCCGTCCCCGCGAGTTGTACGTCAATCCTCTTTATCTAGAAGTTCCTCCACTGCTTCTGCCTCCTCAACCTCCTCTCGGTCCTCCACCTGCACCCAAAGCCTGTCTGGTAATGCCACCTGCTTTCTAACTGCGCACCTCCTTACTATGCTGGCAGCAGGGCTCAACGGCATCAGTGTTTACTTTGAAATGTCTGGGAAATGTGAGTCACACAGCTGAGGACTTGTGGTCAGCTCTGGAGACCCAGTTTCATGAATGGTTGTCTCCACTGGACCTGCAACCAGGGAAGGCCGTGTGCGACAATGCTGCAAACCTGGGTGCGGCCCTTCGCCGGGGCAATGTTACACACGTGCCTTGTATGGCTCACGTGTTGAACCTGGTTGTCCATAAATTTTTAGCCCACTATCCCGGACTAGATGGCCTTCTGCAGAGGGCACGGTCGCTGTGTGCTCACTTCCGCCGTTCGCATCCCGCAGCTCAACGACTTACATCTCTACAGAAGTCGTTGGGCCTGCCAGTTCACCGGCTGAAATGCGATGTGCCGACACGGTGGAATTCAACTCTGCACATGTTGCAGCGACTGTGGCAGCACCGACAAGCCCTGGTGCAATAGTTTCTGACGTATAGCCTGGGCCAACGAGATCCAGACGTGGGGCAAATCACACAGCAGGAGTGGTCTCAGATCAGGGACCTATGAAGTTGACGCGCCCCCTGGGCCGTGAGGTACCCGGAGCCGGGCCGGTAGACGCTAGGGGTTGTAGTCACTGTGGCGGTGACCCGGTCCGTGACCCAGGGCGGTCAATCCAACGGTAATTTGTATATATGGATTTTATAATGTCCGACTACGCCACCTGTGGAGTGCGGCCAAAGGGGCCGCCGCTGCGGAACAGTCCTCTGAAGCTGGTGGTTTTGCTGCAATGGTATTATTACTCACCACAGGAAGAGTGTAGCTTCAGGGCAGTGTGGGTGGATGATGGTGGTTGTAGTGCAGGGAGTCAGTAATGAACACAGAGTCCGTGTGATGCAGTCCCAAGATCTTTACTCACAGTTGTTGCAGTCCAGATTACAGGTACCAGAGCTATCTCACCCGTCGTGCTGTGCGTACTCAGTGAGGGGCTCAGTCCACCCCCAGATAGCTCCGGAGTACTTAGCAGGACCCCCTTCTGTGTGTCCTTTCTCTGGCCTTCTCCCTGCACCTCACACCCAGTGACACTTCTATCCGGTATCCTCGGGCCTTGGCGGGCGACTTGTGTTCCGTCCCCTGGGTCCTATGTGGCTACCTTCTTAGTGAGACTGGTGTGGACTTTTGCCTGCAGTATATGAAATGCTGCAGCCTCCGGTTTCTAGTTGAGCCTTGCTGTTTCTCCTCTAGTTGAGGGACCGGTTCCCCTTATCTGGCCTGACCCCTCTACCTCCTGGTAGCAGCGGGAGTACAGGTGGCCTTCTGCACGGCCCGTAGCCCTAGGGTCCCTTCGGTTCCTGGAGCCTTCCTGCTCCCACTCCTCTCTTCTCTCCTTCAGTCCTGGGCCTCCCAGGCTAGGCCCGCCTCCGGATCAGAGCTCATGCCGAGCCTCTGCTCCTGTCACTTTTCCTCCTCTGACTGGCTTGCTCTTTCTAAGATGGCTTCCTATTTATACTCTCCCTGTCATGTGCTCCCCTAAGCTGCTCCCCTAAGCACCCACTACATAGGATCCTCCCACCAGCTAGGGACCTGGGACTGTGCTCTCCCTTAGGAGCAATCTCGCCCTAACCCCACTGCGGGTATGTGTTGGATGCAGGTGTTAGGGTCCCGAGCCATACGCCTTCCTTACCTGAGGGTGAGATACCACACCTCTGGGTGAGATGCAGTAACTCTGTGGTGACTGCACCCTCAGGGGTGCCACACACCTTTCTGCACAGTTTTGAAATGGCGACGAAGATGTTTAGTGCTGACTACGATGCCATTATCAGCATAACTATTCCGGTGATTTACATGCTGGAGCACACATTAAACAGAATTCAGAGTCAGGTGGTCGGACAAGAGGAGGTGGAGGAAGTAGAGGAGGAGTCGTATGCGGAAGGGATAACATCTCCAAGGTCCAGACGGTTGGCAGCACCAAGGAGGCAGGCATGGGAGGGTGGGGGAGAGGGATTAAACAGGGCGCATGGTAGCAGCCAAACTGTTGAGGAAGGTGCAGGAGCCGAGGAAGAAGTGGAGGATGAACTGGCGATGGGCATGGAAGACTCATCAGATGAGGGAGACCTTGATCACATTTCTGTTGTGCGAGGTTGGGGGGAGAGGGCAGAGGAAAGAAGCATGATTCTTACCTCGCTACCAACACAACAAGGACTTGGTCCTCCTGGATGCGCAAGACACATGAGTGCCTTCTTGCTGCACTACCTGCAACATGACCCTCAGATTGCAGAATTCGAAGTAATCTCGACTACTGGGTTGCCACACTCTTAGATCCCCGGTACAAAAGTAAATTTGCCGAAATAATTCCTGCCATAAAAAGGGATTGACGCATGCAGGAGTATCTGCAGACGCTGTTGCAGAATCTTACATGTGCTTTTCCACAAAACACCAGTGGTGCACGAAGTGAATCTCACAGTTCTAACTTGCCAACCGCGGGACTGTCGAGTCTTCATCACTCAAACCGTAACAGTAACACAGTATCTGCTGGTAACAGCAATTTTGTGAAATCGTTTCACCACTTTTTTAGACCATCCTTTGCAAGGCCACAGGAGACAAGAAGTCTGACACATAGTCAATGCCTAGAGAGGATGGTGCAGGAGTATCTCCAAGTGAACATCGAAGCCATGACTGTGTCACTGGACCCTTGCTCATTTTGGTATTCCAATCTGGAAAAATGGCCGGAGCTCGCCACTCACGCCTTGGAGATCTTGTCATGCCCTGCAGCCAGTGTTCTCTCTGAACGTGTGTTCAGCGCTGCTGATGGTGTGCTGACAGATAAGCGCACGCGGCTGTCCACTGAGAATGTAGACAGACTCACGTTCATAAAGATGAACAAATCATGGATTCGCAAGGACTTTTCTAATCCTGTGTTATCCTTGGGAGGCTAAAAGCTTGAGGATTTGGTAATATCACCTCACCAACCGTTTTAAGCAACTGTTGGGCAATTGATGCCACTTAACCCTAGAACGCATGACCATAAAAATCTACACTTTCATATACCTGGGGCCTTTTAGGCCCGTGTGCAAATAACATTGAATAACTCAAACTCAAATGACAAACAACTATATACATGAAGAATACCTAGAGTTTCAAAATTCTAACTAAAGTAATCTTGCAGAAAATAGAAAACAATTAACAGGGCGGGACTGCGAGGCCCCAGGTATGCGTTCTAGGGTTAAGTGGTGTCTGTGCCACAATTTTGGGAAAAAATGGAAACTTTTTTTGGAGTCCCCTTGCTGTGTCTTACGTGACGTTGGCATCGTCAATTCCAGGTGGGTTGGGTCGCTCCCCCCCCCCTTTTAACTGTAAGAAACTACATACACTATGGCTTGGGGTAACACAGATGATTGAGTCTGAAGAGCTGTTTACTCAGAGGTCTGCTCCAAATCTTCAGTGTCTGCTAGTCAGCGTAGAATTTTTAACTGCATCTAGCCTAGGCAATACTTTGGGCGTAGTAGCCCAGCTGCGAAGCAAGCTGCACCGCCTGTGTATCTAATAAGAATTTTTAAATGCATCTAGCCTAGGCAGACTGTGGGGACCCCCAACCAAACCCAGACGCTCAGCCCCCCTACTGCCCCCCTTTCCTTGACAATACAATAATGTAACTCTTACAACTGGATGGGTGAGGATCGGTCACAGCTTTATTAACTCTTTATACTCATTCCATTAGAAAGACATTTTATTTCTAAAATAATTCAGCTTGTTGCAGCATGCCCTGGGTCTCCACTCCGGCAACTTGGCCAACAAGTGTAACTCTCCAACATGTCCTTTCTATTTCCAGGCCACGGAGGATCCTGCGTACTGGTATGCAGGACTCTGACCCCCACCCATCACTCTTAACGCTTGTTCCACTCCGTCCTGGAGTCCTGACAGGAATATGTCCAGTCCAATATCCATTAAGTGAACACCGTCGGGCCGTATGAGGCCTGCTTTATCTCCTTCCAGTTGTCGGTGTCGTACCACTACACCGCCTCTGTCTCTTCTAAATTTTGCCATCCGAATATTTATTACCCGCCTTGTCCGTTCGATGGCCGTGATGTCTCGCGCACCTTGCCATACCGCTATCGGCACAATCTCTGACCATACTATAGCTAGTTTTGTGAAAAATTCTCTGAAGCGCTCAGTGTCTAGTTTCATTATTGCCATTAGTTATGCGCTCTTGTGATGACCTAGGTTGTTTCCCCTGGCCTGTATAACTAAGATGACCAGACATCTTGCCTCTCTCCCTACCTTGATTACCTCCATTAGTACCTGTGGCCATAGCAGGCCTCTAATACCTCTCCAGTTGAAATATGTGTTATGAAACTCTAATTTCCTCCCGCCTGGGCGGACTTTCGCCCTTTAATCTGCCCAATATATATACGAGTGGCCTATCACCCACACTGTTGGCTTAGCGTCACCTGTAAAAGAAACAAACCACGTTAGGATAACAAGTCCGGTCTTATGTATCTTGCCAAACACGTGGATCACCATCTCTCTATCCTCTGAACTTCCGTTTCTGACAGTCCTGCTCTTGCTGCTTCTGTGGCCGCGCCTATGCGGAATGAGTGTGTCCCGTAATCTTTGGGGTGGTTCCCTGCCAATGTTATGCATTTATTAAATATAGCTTGGAACTGGTATCTTGATAATGGCGTCCCATCAATGTGTGATAGGAACAAATTACTTTGTGATCTGATGGTTAGATATGGTTTTACTATTGTTACCCGACTCAGTGTACCGTTTGTGGGTTGTAGAAGTACCCAAGTGCCCCTGCCCGCTGGAACCATTTTCGATTTGTGTATGCGTAGACGTATTGCATTATTGCCTATGACTACGTCCTGGTGTAATAAGCCTCACTGGTGCTAATTTTGGATTGAGGGACTAATTCGCTTATGCATAGAGCCCCGAAGAAGGCGATCACAAATGCAGTAGACAGTAGTGTTGCTTCAAATTGTGAGTGTCATGTTAATGGTGTTAGGGATATGATGTGAGAAATCAGTTTTAGTGACACGGGACGGGACGTCTACACTCATGACTTGGCTGACCCCTTTTCCACCCTTTTATGGATTGTCTGATGATGAATCTTTGTCACATCTCCCCAATTCAGTAGTTGGAAGTGAAATGCTACTCCGGTCAGACACCGCTGCGCTGACGCCCCTGATATGCCCCTCATCATTAGCTGGTGGAGAAATTCTATGGTGACTTGTGATCTGGCTTGTTCACATTGGTCAACCCGTCTGCCTGCTACTAGTCGTGTCCACTCTTCCCATGCCTTACCGTATGCTTGCCATGTCGACGGGGCAACTGACGCTCTGATTAATGGCATCAACTATTCGCCACTAGATCCCATAGGGAAGGTGGGCAACTGTTGTCCCGATGGGTGGGCATTGTGGAAGAGCTCTGTGAAAATCTGCCAATTGAATTGTTATAAAGCGTTAGCAGCAGCTTTAGACCCCTCAGCATAGTGGCTAGCGTGGACCCATACATTGTGTTTTAGGCACAGGAATGCTAGCCTGGGTAGTAGGCCTAGCACTGGGAGAGACGATGATGCCATCTTATTAATGCAGTGCGCTAAGCTGGTGTTTTTTGTTATGAAGCGTATATTTTTGTAAGCCAGGAGCGCGCCCCATATTTCTATTGCTACCACTATTGGGAAGAAAAATTATTTTCAGGGCTAGATGCAGCGAAAAATTATTATTAATTGAAAAGCTGGTGGAGCTTGGTATAGATGGCCTAATACAATGAGACCCACACACTGCTAGAAGGCCAAATATTTTTTCAGAGTTAGATGCAGAAAAAAATTATATTCAGTTTGCAACCTTATGGAGGTCAGTATAGATGGACTAATAGAACAAGTCCCACACACTGCTAGAAGGCCAAATATTTTTTCAGAGGTAGATGCAGACAAAAAATTATTTTGAATTTGCAACCTGATGGAGGTCAGTATAGATGACTAATAGAACAAGTCCCACACACTGCTAGAAGGCCAAATATTTTTTCAGTGCTAGATGCAGAAAAAAATTATATTCAGCTTGCAACCTTATGGAGGTCAGTATAGATGGACTAATAGAACAAGTCCCACACACAGCTAGAAGCCCAAATATTTTTTCAGAGGTAGATGCAGAAAAAAATTATATTCAGTTTGCAACCTGATGGAGGTCTGTATAGATGGATTAATAGAACAAGTCCCACACACAGCTAGAAGCCCAATATTTTTTCAGAGGTAGATGCAGAAAAAAATATATTCAGTTTGCAACCTGATGGAGGTCTGTATAGATGGATTAATAGAACAAGTCCCACACATAGCTAGAAGCCCAATATTTTTTCAGAGGTAGATGCAGAAAAAAATATATTCAGTTTGCAACCTGATGGAGGTCTGTATAGATGGATTAATAGAACAAGTCCCACACACAGCTAGAAGCCCAATATTTTTTCAGAGGTAGATGCAGAAAAAAATATATTCAGTTTGCAACCTGATGGAGGTCAGTATAGATGGACTAATAGAACAAGTCCCACACACTGCTAGAAGGCCAAACATTTTTTCAGAGCTAGATGCAGAAAAATATTATATTCAATTTGCAACCTGATGGAGGTCAGTATAGAGGGACTAATAGAACAAGTCCCACACACAGCTAGAAGGCCAAATATTTTTTCAGAGGTAGATGCAGAAAAAAATTATATTCAGTTTGCAACCTTATGGAGGTCAGTATAGATGGACTAATAGAACAAGTCCCACACACAGCTAGAAGCCCAAATATTTTTTCAGAGGTAGATGCAGAAAAAAATTATATTCAGTTTGCAACCTGATGGAGGTCTGTATAGATGGATTAATAGAACAAGTCCCACACACAGCTAGAAGCCCAATATTTTTTCAGAGGTAGATGCAGAAAAAAATATATTCAGTTTGCAACCTGATGGAGGTCTGTATAGATGGATTAATAGAACAAGTCCCACACACAGCTAGAAGCCCAATATTTTTTCAGAGGTAGATGCAGAAAAAAATATATTCAGTTTGCAACCTGATGGAGGTCTGTATAGATGGATTAATAGAACAAGTCCCACACACAGCTAGAAGCCCAATATTTTTTCAGAGGTAGATGCAGAAAAAAATATATTCAGTTTGCAACCTGATGGAGGTCAGTATAGGTGGACTAATAGAACAAGTCCCACACACTGCTAGAAGGCCAAACATTTTTTCAGAGCTAGATGCAGAAAAATATTATATTCAATTTGCAACCTGATGGAGGTCAGTATAGATGGACTAATAGAACAAGTCCCACACACAGCTAGAAGGCCAAATATTTTTTCAGAGGTAGATGCAGAAAAAAATTATATTCAGTTTGCAACCTTATGGAGGTCAGTATAGATGGACTAATAGAACAAGTCCCACACACAGCTAGAAGCCCAAATATTTTTTCAGAGGTAGATGCAGAAAAAAATTATATTCAGTTTGCAACCTGATGGAGGTCTGTATAGATGGATTAATAGAACAAGTCCCACACACAGCTAGAAGCCCAATATTTTTTCAGAGGTAGATGCAGAAAAAAATATATTCAGTTTGCAACCTGATGGAGGTCTGTATAGATGGATTAATAGAACAAGTCCCACACACAGCTAGAAGCCCAATATTTTTTCAGAGGTAGATGCAGAAAAAAATATATTCAGTTTGCAACCTGATGGAGGTCTGTATAGATGGATTAATAGAACAAGTCCCACACACAGCTAGAAGCCCAATATTTTTTCAGAGGTAGATGCAGAAAAAAATATATTCAGTTTGCAACCTGATGGAGGTCAGTATAGATGGACTAATACAACAAGTCCCACACACAGCTAGAAGCCCAATATTTTTTCAGAGGTAGATGCAGAAAAAAATATATTCAGTTTGCAACCTGATGGAGGTCTGTATAGATGGATTAATAGAACAAGTCCCACACACAGCTAGAAGCCCAATATTTTTTCAGAGGTAGATGCAGAAAAAAATATATTCAGTTTGCAACCTGATGGAGGTCTGTATAGAAGGATTAATAGAACAAGTCCCACACACAGCTAGAAGCCCAATATTTTTTCAGAGCTAGATGCAGAAAAAAATTATATTCAATTTGCAACCTGATGGAGGTCAGTATAGATGGACTAATAGAATGATGCTATGCCCAAAAGATTTTACTTCACTAGGTGCAGTAAAAAAATTGGTATTCTATACACAGGTGGTATATCTTGCAACACAGATAGGCTACTCCACTGACTAACACACTCTGCAATAGGCCAAAAAGGATTAGCTTTGCTAGATTCAGCCAAATGCTGTGAAAAAAACTTGCACAGCACTGGCACAGACCTGCCTGGCAAAAACTGATAGGAACTGATGTAACCTAGTCCTGAAAAGGACTCCAATTACAATTAGTCTTTACTCCCACAATCTATCTATTTAAGAGCACAGACCTGCCTGATAAAAGTCGTAGGAAATGCTGTAACCTAGTCCTTAAAAGGACTGCAATCACAACTATTCCCTACTCCCAAGCTATCTGTAGATTTGTGCGAAAATTGGCTTGAAATTAACAAGGTATAGTGCACACAGCAACAGCGGTGCCGTCTAACACGCAGCTGCAGCAGTGAGAAAATGGTGGCGACGGGGAAAATGGCTTGGTCTTATAGGGCAAGGACATGTGACATACACTGCCAATGACACATGCCCTTGCTTGTGTGAAAAAAAGCACTTCGCTCCGTGTGTGCGCTGCTGATAGGCTGACAGATTGCACCTCCCCACTGTAAATGCGGGAAAGAGAAAAAAAAATGGAGATCTTCATTGTTCCTGCAGAGATCCATCCCCTGCCCCTCCCCCCACCCCGCTGTACACTCAAACTGCGTATTAACATTAATTTTCATCATTACTGAGAAAAAATCCAGTTATGATTTTGGTGCACGAACAGTTATCGAACATAACCTCGAACAGCCGAATTTTTCTCAAATTGTTCGTGTTCGCCGAACGGCTCGAACACCGCCCAAAACAGCTCGAATTTGAGATTGGCGAACAGTTCGAGTAGAACAACGCTCATCTCTATTGGCTACATCTACCTGTCATATGTCTCAACTCTACACTATGAAATTTATTTTTGTGGACACAGTCCCATAGTGTCACTTTATGTGATATTATTTTGGAATGCTTTTTTTTACTTATCTAAGTGATTCGGAGATTGTTTTTTTACACAATGTTGCTTAGGTTAGTGTCAAATTTTTGTTCACATGTTTCAAATTAATTAAAAAAAAAATGAGAATTTGGAAAAAATCGCAAAATTTAAATTACATTTATTTAGTTTTAAAATAAATGCCAAACAAAATAGTTAACATTCACCATGAGTGTACTTTATGTTGGCTTTTTAAACTTTGTAACAGTTTTTCAAATGTTCAAAAAACTTCCCAAATGTGTTTTTTAAAGATTAATTCATTTCTAAAGTGGCTTTGAGCTAACTACACATTAGAAAGATGTACCCCATAGACGATTCAAGATGACCCCCTATATGTGTTTCACGGGAAGGAAAGCAGAGTAGAGATGAAATTTAAGAATGCACATTTTTATACAGGATTTCGAATTTTAATTATTTTTGTTCTGTGATGCAGCAGGTGTTAACACAGAAATTAAACTCAATATTTATTACCCTAATTATGCAATTTTTAATTACATCCAATATGTGGCCCTAGCGTTCAATCAAACATTTGACTCAAATATTTGCCTTAGAAATTAAAATATTAAGGAACGCCGTGTAGAGTTTACAGACTTCTTTTTATTAGGATTTTTTCAGGCTCCGTTCCTTGATGTGCCACCTTCTTCCCATTTTGGAGAGTACCAGTTTAAGGGACTAATGCAGGGTGTAGGAAAGCCAGGTAGGACTGGTTAAATCCTAGCGCTGCAGGTCTTTATTAGATTCACTTGGCTAGCTTTGACTAAGAACCAGGACATGTGTTCATCTTTCTCTCTCTCAGGTCTGCTAAGAAAGCTGAGCAGAGTGAGTTGTGTTGGAGCTGGAAAGAGACAAACCAGAGTCTCTCTGAAAGGAGTCTGCAAAGACCTTGGCACCAAACTGCAAGTATCACTAGTCGCTATGGACAATAGCCATTTTGTTTAACCGAAATGGAACTAGCTCAGCCTGGACAAGGCTAGGGAATTTGTGTTTATGGTGCTGTTTTTGGTGCTGTGTAACTTGTGGAAATAAACGTCATTGTTTTGACACAAGAATCCAGTGACTGTGTGAACGCTGCCAACTGCCGAGTATGAAACCCAACAAGGGGTATAATGGTTTTCCTCAGAATTTTAAAGGGAACCTATCACCACGTTTGACCGATATGAGATACGGCCATCACCTTTCAGCCCTCATATACAGCATTCTAAAATGCTGTATATAAGCCCCCAATGCGACCTGCAAGACAGGAAAAAGAGCTTTTATTATACTCACCTGGGGGGTGGTCTGGTCCAAGGGGCGTCGCTCATCTTGGTCCGGCACCTCCCCTCTTCTTGGGATGCCGTTTAGCATTTGGGCCTGCTGGTGGGTGGCTGAGAACTTTCTTTTTTGTTCCAAGGACTGGGGTAGGGACAGCTGAACGCTGTGCTGGGACAAGGATTTGTAAGTGCCTGATAATGGTGCCTCAGAATGTGCAAGGACAGGTGCAGGGCAAGAGGCATCTGCGTCAGTGTCATGGACAGGTGATTGCACCTGGACACGCACATCTTTCTCTTCATATTCATTATTCCTTTATATGGATCTTCAATGATGACTATTTGGGTTAAATATCCCATATCTTATTGGGCTATATATTAGTTATCTCTGATCGTTCTTTCTTCCCCTTCCATTTTTGCCCACACTTGTTTTTCCATTGGTCTGTGCAGGCGCTGACAGTGCTTTGCCTTATGGGTAGGTGTCACGTGATACCTCTCATGTGACTTGTTCTTTCACTTACTTTCTCTTCCTGCTCCGGAGGTAGTGCGCCCCGCACACCGGATTGTGGAACCAGGTAATAACATTGTGTAAATATATATGTGCATTGACCCTCAAGCATCAGGACGTGCCCTGATGAAGCCGTATTGATGGCGATACGTGTGGGCTTCGCTCACTCCTATGGTCCCGCTCCCATTTTCCCCGCTACATCCACATGCATTCCTCTTTATCCCACCACATGGGGGTCTATATGAGTAACACTGCCTTTGACAGGTTGGAGTGCCAACACTAGTTTGCATTTCAAGTTTTTTGCCCGCACACTGGATTTGTAAAGTTATATATGTGTTATATGAGCCATTATATAGGTGCTATACTGAGGTTAAATATTTTCTCCAGGGACGCCTGGTTTTGAGTTCTATATCTTTATTATACTACATACCTACATGTTTCTGCCTATATGATCTTCTACACCTGCCATTTTGTTCAACCAAACTGCAGTATTTGATGTATGGCAGTTATTTGTAACATGTTCTTATGGGAGAGTGTACCTAGCGGTTGATCTATGTCATTATCTGTACCTTCAGGTTATTGATTACTTGTGGACATGGTCTTTTTGTATGGTTTCTGTTTTTAATTGGTTTTAGCATGTTTGTGTCAGTGCACATTAATACATTTTGGAATTTTTTGATTTAACACTATTGACTCATAGGTGTGCATTTTCATATTACATTGTCTTTCTTCTTTTCTTGCTTCAGATTATCTTGTCAATGTAGGTATTTTGCACCCGGTCATTTTTTGCCCTATGATTGGCACTGGTGCACCCCTGTCATGAAAGTTAGCCGCCATCTTAGGTATGATACGTCATACCTGAAGATATTCCCTATTGTCATTTCTAAAAATCCTTCACACAGCTCCTACCATGTCACAATTCTCCAGCCCCTGGTAAACAGAGCAATTCGCTCCCACCTCTGGAGATCAGTCTCAAGGAACTTCTTTGATATGGTAAATAGATGGGCCAGCTCTGTTGTGTCCAAGCAGGACAGAGTCAGCTAGGCCCCAGGGGGGTAATTAACACATTGATGTCACTTGAAACCAGAAGCAAACCATTTGTGCAAGCCTGCAAACCTCTCCATTGTCCCAAGGAACCATGTGCTTTCTTTGTGGAAAATGGCCACCAAAAGCTACAGATACACTATCAATTCATAACCACACGATACAAGTTAGGGAACCCGAATAAAATGTACCATGTGGGGAAGGTGCCCGCGGACACAATCATGGGACTTATAAATCCATGAGTGGCCTGGAAAGCTAGATATCTAGAAGAACCATATACAAGGTCCCAGGGGAGGCATGTTTAGAGTCAATGGCTTCCCCAGAAGAATAGGATCACGACGAGACCTCTGGTGATACGATGAGATCACCCCAGGGAAAGTTATGGGTACTTTTCTCAAATGGAGCCAAAACTGGCATTGGCAGGGGTGGGACCTTAGTAAACTGACATCACCAAAAGTGGGCGTAACAGGACTTTAGTATAGCCGACAGCCAGAAACCCCCTCAGTTTTGACCCAGGAGAGGATGTGAACAACTCCTAACGTCGGGTCCAGGTCTCTGAGTGGGAGGAGCACCTTTGCCATGTGCTACTGAGGCCTGGACGACTGAAACTAAGCTTGAACCTGTGGGATAGCAGAACCTCCCTTGCACCACAAGAACGGTAACTGATTTATCGTTGTTATTCCCGTGTTTTGTAATTCTAATTGTTATATCTCTTATTCTGGCCAAATACCGTTGTATAGTTAATTGTATAGCCTTGTAATCTAGTGTATTCCTATAATTGATTAAATCATAAATTAATCGTGGGCTGTATCCTTTACTCTGCATATACGAATCCATTGGTCCGGAAACGCTTGGCTGAAACGCTACTGGGTTGGTTCCTGACCCGATACAAGTCTATTAACGGACCGGGATTGTATCAAGCGAGAACTGGTGGCAGCATACCATCTGGGGGATTTGAGGAAGGCTGGCAGTGACGGTCGGAGGTGTGGATATATATTACTGGCGCAGCCAAGGAAATATATATACCGCCCTCGCTGCAGAGGGCATCAAATACCCAGAGGGCTACATGATGGCCTCTCCAGCGACCACTCACTCTAGGTGCAGTACCTTGACTGACCTGAGAGGCAAGGGGGCGCCAGAGAGTTGTGCCTGTATCGTGGCGTCACGGATTGGTGACGTGTAAGGGACAACACACCACCGTGTTTTCCCCCGCTGGTAGCAGCTTCCTGGCACTACTTACTCTTGGTGCAGTAACTTGACTCACCTGAGAGGTAAGGGGGCGCCAGAGAGCTGCACCCACCGGCCGGCATTTCATCACAACCCCCATTTACATATATCTATCATACGTCATGGACATGTGATTGGCAAGCACTTAGCACAGGGTAAGAGGCAGTGGTGCCACCGGCTGGCACCAATTGTGGACCCAGACGTTCGGCCCACCGAGTCGGGTGCTTAGATGACATATGCCTGATCATGCTGATGGTGGTTAGGCTCTTAGTGGTCAGGCCCCTGCTGATCTAGGCATGGCACAGGTTACAAATTATCATTTTTTTTGTCTCAGAACTCTCTGTAAAAAAGTCCCAGACTGGGGAACACCTAACGCTTTGACGGAGAAATTCACGAGTGTGGGTGCTCTGCAGAACAGTTGCCCATCTTCTCCCTCTTGTCACCCCAATATCTCTTCCTGCCTGTTTCGGTGCTGCCAATCCCTCCCCCTCAGCACTGCTGTCCTCGCTCTGCATGTCCGCTTCCTAGCTTGGGTCAGTGACTTTGTCATCCATCACCTTGTTTTCCACCGCTGCACCCTGGTCCTCCTGACTTGGTGACTTAACAACATGACTTATCGGCAACTGGGTCTCATCATCATCTACCTCCTTAGACAAAATTAACAATACCCCACCGTCATCTTCTTGTGACCGTGGCTGCTCTAAGTTTTGTGCATCACTAAACAGCATGTCATCCTGTCCCTCTTGGAACATGGGCGAGAGACCACAATCAAGAAATGATGATGTAAAGAGCTCCTTGGAGTGTCCTAGTGTGGGATCACTGGTCTCCTGGAACTCGACATGGTGGAAGAAAGGTGGATCAGGGTGAGGATTAAGTGATCCAGACTCTTGGCTGCTGAGACTGGACCGTGTGGAAGACTGGGGGGTGCTGGCAAGCATGCTGGAAGCATTATCTGCTATCCAACCAACCACCTGTTTGCACTGGTGTGGCTTCAGAAGTGGTGTCCTGTGCCTCCCTGCAATGTGGGACAGGAAGCTATGTGTCGTGGATGAGCGTGTTGCTTTTACTCCAGCAACAGGCGCAGTCTTACTGCCCCATGTGCTCGCCGTCTGTGTGCACCATCATCAGCACTTCCACCCCCCCGTCCCTTCCCGCACACATTACACATTTTATAATTGTTAGGTCTCTGGAAACCAAGTTTACTTGATTAATTGAAAATATTTTTTTAACAAAAAAAATTTGATCACCTGTAGCAGGCAAAGTATTTTTTTTTTAAATTTCAAACCATGGTAATTTCACACAAAGCAGGTTAAACTGTATGGGTGAAAATACAGTCATTTTTCTCACAAAAAAAAATGTGGTCATTTGCACCAGCTATATATTTATCAATGGTCTACAAAGCCCTAAGCCCTGCCTAGAGGCTGTGTTAAGGCACTCTCCTTACTCAACCAGCTGTCCCTAGGCTAAATGCAGAATGTATCACATAGAAACAGCAAAGCACAAGATTAGCCCATAGAAGGACTTTTAGTATGGTGGTTCAGCAAAGTATCACCACTAGGGGACTCTAATTCCTAAACCTGTTCACACATGCCTGGACAACTACTCTCAGAACTGTCCCTGAGCTGTGCAATGGTGTTAGTGTGCCGAGTGTGGCGGCGCCGGTCCTTTTGTAACCTCTGATGAGGTAATGCAGCCAGCCAATCACAGTAATGCCACTATCAAGATGGCTACGCCACTGCAGTGACTGTCAGACAGGGCCCGCATGTTTATTAGCTGTTTAACAGGCTCCAAACATGTGGGGCGGGGATTCAAGCATCACATCCGGGCACACAGATACTGGAGTGATATCCGAGTATTGCCGAGCACGTTCACTCATCATTAATCCCAATAATTTTCTCCTTATGGTATAAATACATTGCCAGATAGATAGATAGATCGATAGAATAGATAAATAGACAGACAGATAGATAGATGGATAGATAGATACGGCGTAGAAGGGAGGAGGAGAGGGAAAATGTAGAAAGCTTACCACGTTGTCGATTTCAAAACCATATGCCAGCCGGAATCCATCCTGAGGGTGCCGCACCCATTGGTGATCACAAGCAAATGAAAAAGAAAAGGGAAATCCACCGGCACATCCAACAGGAAATAATTAGTGTTGAGCGAGCACTAAAATGCTCGGGTGCTCGAAGCTCGGGCCGAGCTCGCCGTGATACTCGGGTGCTCGACCCGAGCAACGAGCCCAATGTTAGTCTATGGGAGACTCGAGCATTTTTGCGGTGGCACCCCCAGCAGTCTTTTAAAAGCCTAACAAGTGCCCAAAACGATAGTGACAGTGCTTAAATGACATGGGGACAGCATGGGGATCGCCTCAGGAAGCATTTCTGACCCCCAGGTCACTGCTGTCAACAATGTGGTCAGAGGTATTAAGCCACTTTTACAGGCTCACAATAAAACGTTCAAACACGAAAGTGAAACTTTTTTCCTGTGAAATATGTCAAGGAACATCCTTTCCAGGGTAAAGACTTGTGTATAAGTTAAAATAAATGACCAAAAACAAAAATACTCCTCCACACCTTCGGCTATGTTCACAAGTAGCATTTTGTATGCGTTTTTGCACTTTTGTATTGCTTTCAACTATGACAAATGCATTCACCGTGAAATGTCATTTTAACATTTTACAACCTTATCTGGCCATGTGCTGTGTGACACATGCATAAAGTGCTGAAAAGACAAGGGAACAGCATGAGGGAAAACCCCTGGAAGCATCTCTGACTCCCAGGTCACTGTCTAAAAGTGTGCCCATCATAAGTGATCCTTACCGCATCAGAATATGCAGACTTGCAACTATCCCCATGCAAGTTCTAGTCCCAGGGCAGTGTTCAATTGTACCTCCCCCATTCCTTGCAATACAAGCTCAAGTATGCAGCCTGCCACCCACCCACCCCCAGGCTGCAATACCATACTGTTTGCTTGCTTGAACTTGAAATTGGGCCTTTTAGGCATGTGGAGGCGGAATCTGGCCACCACGTCATGGCTGTGTTGGCGGCCTGGAATTCATACTCAGTCCCCAGCCGCCCAGCGGCCGGGTGTCCATACTCGGTCCCCAGCCGCCCCGCGGCTGGGTGTCCACACACGGTCCCCAGCCGCCTGGGGGCAGCCGGGTGTCCATAAACGGTCCCCAGCCGCCCCTATTTCTCCTTGGAACATCCCCCCACACACTTTTCTTAGCCCGGCCTGCTTTAGGCAGCATTGGACGAGCCCACCAGAGAACCAGACTCCTCCGGTGGGCCCTGACTTCTCCATCGGTGGAGTTGAGAGTGCCAAGGTGAGGAGCATGATGATGATGACAGAAGTTAGCATCTGCTATGTTTTCTTTTAATGCAAGTGTAAGTGTGCAGCCTGCCACCCACCCACCCCCAGACTGCAATTCCATACTGCTAGCTTGCACTTGAAATGGGGCCTTTTAGTTTGGAGGAGGCCGAAGCTGGCCACTACCTCATGGCTGCTTCGGCAGCGAGGTATCCATACTCAGTCCCCAGCCGCCCATATTTGTCCTGGTGTGCCTTATACATAAGATTAAGCGCGTATACCAAAACATTACCTGTGCCCTCCCCAGTGCATTTAGTGGGAAGGAGAGCCTATTCCGCTGTAGTGTGTGCATGCCAAACCCCTGTTCATGGTACATGCGAAGATGCCTCCCACCTTGCACCTGTCGTTGCAGACTTGCAACTATCCCCATTCAAGTCCTTGTCCCAGGGCAGTGTTCACTTGTACCTCTCCCATTCCTTGCAATGCAGGCGCAAGTATGCAGCCTGCCACCCACCCACCCCCAGGCTGCAATACCATACTGCTTGCTTGCTTGCACTTTAAATTGGGCCTTTTAGGCATGTGGAGGCGGAATCTGGCCACCACGCCATGGCTGTGTCGGCGGCCTGGTATCCATACTCAGTCCCCAGCCGCCTGGTGGCCGGGTGTCCCCGCTTGCTCCCCAGCCTCCAGGGGGTGGCCGGGTGTCCATACTTGGTCCCCAGCCACCCCTATTTGTCCCAGCAACCTTTCCCACACTTTTCTTAGCCTGGCCTGCTTTAGGGCAGCATTGGCCGAGCCCACCGGACTATCAGACTCCTCCGGTAGGCCCTGGCTTCTCCATCAGGGGAGTTGAGAGTGCCAAGGTGAGGAGCATGATGAGGATGATAGAAGTTAGCATCTGCTTTGTTTTGTTGTAATGCAAGCGCATCTATGTAGTAGCGGCTAGGCCTGAGGTGGTCAGCGTTTTGGCGCATATCCTACCTCCTCCGAGGATTGCTGGATGTTTTCCTGCTACTATCCAAGTTCTATGACTCCCGTTAAAACAAAGCTTCAGGTGATAAATGATGGATGAGGTAGTGGCAAAGGAGAAAGAGCAGGAGGAACAGGGACCATTCACATCAATATCAGGCCAGTCAACCAGATATGTCTTGTAGGATATGTTTCTGTAACAAAAGGAGCGGTTCGGCTACACAGTTATAGGGCATACAGTGAGTGCAATGCCTACCAAAAATTTCGAGCCACTCCAATGCCCCTTGGAAATGACATGGAGGTCAGAGGGCGTTAACTAAACCTTTTTTTCCATTTATAGCAACTGGGTCTCCCGTGCACTGTTGGCCTAAGCAGTGAATGGAAGACTTTCCAAAAATTATGAGGAACTGCAATGCCCCTTACAAGAGCCATGTGTGGCACCCCAGGGGTCTGGACACCACAGTAATAGAGATATTACGTCGGAGAGCAAGTGGGAGGTTTCCTGGTCAGGATCCCTTAAACATGCAACATCCTCCTGCCCCAATCCTGGGAGGGGAGAATTATGCCCTTATAAACTGGATCTGGGACGGGGTTGAGTGAGTCAGAGAACAGTCAGAGTCAGAGTGAGAGCAAGGGAAAGTAACAGCAAGGAGCTCTGTAGGAGCTAGGAGCTAAAGACCAGGGGCTGGAAGCTGAGCAGAGCTCGCCCTGGCAGAAGACAATAGGAACCGGACACAGGAGTCCGAAGCTGTGAAGTCTTATATATCCAGCAGCAGAAACCAGCCTCCTGGCCAGTCCTCTGGCCATAGAAGCCCGGAGGCTCAGTCACAAGCAAGGGACCAGCACCGCCGTCGTGGAGCGGAGGCTAACAGAAGGCCCCAAGTCACCAGCCATACGGGTGAGCACTACACGGTACACTCAGGGACGTGGGCTACTTCTACCCGCTTACAGCAAGGTAGCCAGGAAGAGTGCAGACAGACGGGGAGGCCTACAACTCCACCTGGCCAGGGGAGCTCCTGCTTGCTCACAGACTGACCAGGCCTCTTATGCTAGCCAGTACTCCCGGGAGGGTCTACCTTATAATCATCAGTAAAGACCCTGAACTGCACTGCAAAGACTCTGAGTCATTCCTGCTGCGCTCGTGCACCATCACCCCCATCATCCACACTCACTGCCCTGAGGCTATACTCCTCCCGAGGGGAGTTATCCCATTCTATGCTGCGCACACAACACCAGCCTCAGCGGTCTGCCTCGCAGCGGTGGTACTCCCTGACCGCAATCCACGGGTGGCTCAGTCGGACAATTAACCTCAAAACCTAAGAAAGACTGCCACTGGTTTGACCAGCCTGAGCCACAGGACCGGGTCACCGCCACGGAGACTACAGACTCCAGAGACCCGGCATCGGGTATCCCACACACGTTTACACACGGCCCAGGGGGCGCGTCACATGTAGTACAGCATATTACAAACATAAGTCCCATTATTGGGGAGTGGGTGTCCCATGGTATTTGCTTATGCTTTCCAAGCAAAAGCTGCCAAAAATTAGGACGGAGCAACTTGCAATGCCCCTTACAAGAGCCATGCCGTACAGCATATTACAAACATAAGTCCCATTATTGGGGAGTGGGTGTCCCATAGTATTTGCTTATGCTTTCCCAGCAAAAGCTGCCAAAAATTAGGACGGAGCAACTTGCAATGCCCCTTACAAGAGCCATGCAGTACAGCATATTACAAACATAAGTCCCATTATTGGGGAGTGGGTGTCCCATGGTATTTGCTTATGCTTTCCCAGCAAAAGCTGCCAAAAATTAGGACGGAGCAACTTGCAATGCCCCTTACAAGAGCCATACAGTACAGGATATTACAAACATAAGTCCCATTATTGGGGAGTGGGTGTCCCATAGTATTTGCTTATGCTTTCCCAGCAAAAGCTGCCAAAAATTAGGACGGAGCAACTTGCAATGCCCCTTACAAGAGCCATGCAGTACAGCATATTACAAACATAAGTCCCATTATTGGGGAGTGGGTGTCCCATAGTATTTGCTTATGCTTTCCCAGCAAAAGCTGCCAAAAATTAGGACCGAGCAACTTGCAATGCCCCTTACAAGAGCCATGCAGTACAGCATATTACAAACATAAGTCCCATTATTGGGGAGTGGGTGTCCCATAGTATTTGCTTATGCTTTCCCAGCAAAAGCTGCCAAAAATTAGGACGGAGCAACTTGCAATGCCCCTTACAAGAGCCATGCAGTACAGCATATTACAAACATAAGTCCCATTATTGGGGAGTGGGTGTCCCATAGTATTTGCTTATGCTTTCCCAGCAAAAGCTGCCAAAAATTAGGACCGAGCAACTTGCAATGCCCCTTACAAGAGCCATGCAGTACAGCATATTACAAACATAAGTCCCATTATTGGGGAGTGTGTGTCCCATAGTATTTGCTTATGCCTTGCAAGCAAAAGCTGCCAAAAATAAGGACGGAGGAACTTGCAATGCTGGCACCCTGGTGGTATAGTGGTGGTGGAGTCTGAGGATAAGGAGAAGAAGATTAAACAGCCGAAACGAGGAAGCATATACCCATGTGTGGGTGTGAAGCGGTGCATGTGAATACACCTCCCGAAATAACACAGTGGATTTGACTTTATGTTACTCTGCTGTCATTTGGTGGTGATGAGAAGTCTGGCCCAATCCAGCCCTTGTTCATTTTGATAAGGGTTAGCTTGTCAGCATTGTCAGTTGACAGGCGAGTGCGCTTATCAGTTATAATTCCCCCAGCGGCACTAAAAACACGCTCCGATAACACGCTAGCGGCAGGGCAGGCCAGGACCTCCAAGGCGTACAGAGCGAGTTCATTCCAAGTGTCCAGCTTGGATACCCAATAATTAAAATGCACAGAGGAATCACGGAGGACGCTGGTACGATCAGCAAGGTACTCCCTCACCATCTTTTGAAACTTTCCACTCCTTGTGAGAGTACCCCGCGCCTCAGGGCCTGTAAGCTGGGCGGGTGTCAGAAAACTGTCCCAGAACGTTGACAGTGTTCCCCTGCCTCTGCTGGATTGGAGTTGCATCTCTCTCGCCTGTACGCCTTGGTTGGGCAACGAACTGTGACCTCTGCCGCTAGCGAGTTCTGCAGCAAGGGCCTTCTGGTATTGCCCCATTTTCGTAGACCTCTGCACCTCAGGAATAAGAGAGTGAAAGTTCTCCTTGTAGCGGGGGTCTACAAGTGTCACCAACCAGTAATGACTGTCACCCAACATTTTGACAACGCGAGGGTCACGGTTAAGGCAGCGTAACATAAAGTCAGCCATGCGTGCCAGACTGGTAACGGGCAAGATTTCCGTGTCCTCACCAAGATGACGACTGACCATGCTCTCCTCCTCCTCTTCCTCCTCCTCCCTGTCCTCAGGCCACCCTCGCTGAACCGACGGTATGACACTTGTACAGGTACTACCGTCTACAACGCATGATAGCAGCTCCTGTTCTTCCTCCTCCTCCTCCTCCTCCTCTCCCTCATTGTCCCCCAATGCACGTTGGGATGAGATGAGGCTGGGCTGTGTGTAATCGCCCGCTACGGCTTCTTGATCCATCTCATCATACTCTGGCTGCAATGCCTCCTTTTTAATTCTCTGCAGAGAGCGTTGCAAAAGACAGACAAGTGGGATGCTGACACTAATGATGGCGTCATCGCCACTCACCATCTTGGTGGCCTCCTCAAAGTTTGTCAGGATGGTACATATGTCAGACATCCAGGTCCACTCCTGAGGTCTTATGTGTGGAGTCTGACCTGAATATCGACGGCCTTGTTGCAGCTGGTACTCCACAACTGCTCTCTTCTGCTCACAAATCCTTTGCAACATGTGGAGGGTAGAGTTCCAACGTGTGGGGACATCACACACCAGTCGGTGTGCCGGAAGCTGCAAACGCTGCTGCAACACAGCAAGGGCGGCGGAAGCTGTAGCCAACTTGCGAAAATGAGCTAACAGGCGGCGTACTTTCACGAGCAGATCTGGCAACTCGGGGTACGATTTAAGAAACCGCTGTACCACGAGGTTAAGCACATGAGCCAGGCATGGTACGTGTGTGATCTCACCTCGCCTCAGAGCCGCCACCAGGTTACGGCCATTGTCACACACGACCATGCCGGGATGTAGGTTCAGCGGTCTCAGCCACAGATCTGCCTGCTCTTTCACAGCTGTCCACAACTCACAAGCAGTGTGAGGTTTATCACCTAAGCTTATGAGTTTCAGCACAGCCTGTTGCCGCTTGGCGGAGGCATTACTGCAATGCTTCCAGCTTGTAACTGATGTGGTGATATCTGAGATGGAGGCTGATCATGAGGAGGAGGAGGATGCGCAGGAGCTGTACACTGTGGGGGCAACTCTGACTGACATAGGGCCCGCAATTTTCGGTGTGGGGAGGATGTGTTCCGTCCCAAGGTCCGACTGGGTCCCGGCTTCCACTATGTTTACCCAGTGTGCCGTCAGAGAGATGTACCGTCCCTGGCCACAAGCACTTGTCCACGTGTCCGTTGTCAGGTGGACTCTCCCAGTAACTGCGTTGTTGAGGGCACAGCAGATGCTTTGGGACACGTGCTTGTGTAGTGCGGGGATGGCACACCGGGCAAAATAGTGTCAGCTGGGGACCGAGTACCGAGGGACGGCCACCGCCATAAGATTGCGGAAGGATTCCATCTCCACCAGCCTAAAAGGCAGCATTTCCAATGCAAGCAGTTGTGAAATGTGCGAATTTAGGACTGTGGCCTGTGGGGCGTTAGCTGCGAATTTCCGCTTTCGTTCAAAGGTCTGGGATATGGACAATTGAATGCTGCGGTGGGACGTGGACATGGACGTTGATGTTGTTTCTTGAGAAACTGCCATAACAAGTGAAGATTGAGAGGAGGGGGCATCTTTACATGCAGTATGGACAGGGGATTGCCTTGCACACACAACAGGGGGTTCTATTGCACGCACAACAGTGGAAGAAGCAGTGGTGACACCCGCTGACGCTGGTCGTGGACCCTGGGTTTCGCCCCACAAAGTCGGGTGCTTTGCTGCCATGTGCCTGATCATGCTGGTGGTGGTCAGGCTGGTAGTTTTGTCACCCCTGCTGATGCTGGCATGGCAGGTGGAACATATGGCCTTTTTGGGGTTATCAGCAGAGTCTTTAAAAAAATTCCAGACTCTGGAAGACCTACCGCTTGTACTGGCAACGTCCCTCGTGTTGGTGTTACGGGGAACGGTTGCCTGCCTTCTGTCTGCGGCCACCACACTGCTTCTTCCTGCCTGTTGGGGTACTCTGGCTCCCTCCCCCTGTGTGCTGCTGGCCTCACTCTGCATGTCCTCCTTCCACGTTGGGTCAGTTACTAGATCATCCACCACCTCCTCCTCTTCCACTTGCGCACCACGATCCTCCTCCTCACTTCCTGGCAATTGTGTCTCGTCATCGTCCACCTCTTGTGACAGATTGCCAACGTCGACTTCCTGTGGCCGTGGCTGTTCAAATATTTGGGCATCGCAACATGGGATCTCCTCTTCCACCACTTCAAGCGTATCAGGCGAGGGGCCCAAATATGGAAATGGACCAGTGAACAGCTCTTCAGAGTGTCCAAGTGTGGGATCACTTGCTGTCTGACGACACTCGGCATGGTGGAAGGAAGGAGCATCAGGGTGAGGAGGAGTATGCGGTCGAGACTCACGGCTACTAAGAGTTGACCGTGTGGAAGACAGACCGGAGGTGGTGGTGCCCAGGTAACTGGAAGTATTATCTGCTATCCAATTAATAACCTGTTCACACTGATCAGTTCTCAATACTGGTGTTGTTCTGTGCTTCCCTAGTAATTCGGTCAAGAAGTGGGAGCAAGAAGATGTGGCTGTTGGTTGTGGCACATTTTCACCTTGGCCACGGCCCCGTCCTCTGCACGAACCATCACCAGAACGTTCACTTCCACGTCCCTTGCCATGCTCCTTGCCCATTGTAAATGAAGTAAAATAGCTTACACTTGCACTATCAATGGAAAAAGGGTAATAAAGAGTAGATTAGAACCGTGGAAGAGGAAAACCACAGTTATTGTTTACTGGGGTATACCACACTTTTTTAAATAGAGATATTTGCGGCTGAACAGTGAGCGACACACTCAAACTGCTTTTTTTTTAGATACCAAAGGCCCAAAACTAGATAGTACAGCGATTTGACCCGTGGAACTGCGAAACCACACTGGGATGTCGGGCCTACACAAGACTATTTTCAACAGATATATTTTTGTGTCACAACAGTCAGGAGACACTACTGTTTTTCTTTATGGAAAAAACTACCAAAAGCTGAATAATAGAGATTTTTTACCGTGGGATGGCAAAACCACAGTTATTGTTTACTGGGGTATACCACACTTTTTTAAATAGAGATATTTGCGGCTGAACAGTGAGCGACACACTCAAACTGCTTTTTTTTAGATACCAAAGGCCCAAAACTGGATAGTACAGCGATTTGACCCGTGGAACTGCGAAACCACACTGGGATGTCGGGCCTACACAAGACTATTTTCAACAGATATATTTTTGTGTCACAACAGTCAGGAGACACTACTGTTTTTCTTTACGGAAAAAACTACCAAAAGCTGAATAATAGAGATTTTTTACCGTGGGATGGCAAAACCACAGTTATTGTTTACTGGGGTATACCACACTTTTTTAAATAGAGATATTTGCGGCTGAACAGTGAGCGACACACTCAAACTGCTTTTTTTTTAGATACCAAAGGCCCAAAACTGGATAGTACAGCGATTTGACCCGTGGAACTGCGAAACCACACTGGGATGTCGGGCCTACACAAGACTATTTTCAACAGATATATTTTTGTGTCACAACAGTCAGGAGACACTACTGTTTTTCTTTACAGAAAAAACTACCAAAAGCTGAATAATAGAGATTTTTTACCGTGGGATGGCAAAACCACAGTTATTGTTTACTGGGGTATACCACACTTTTTTAAATAGAGATATTTGCGGCTGAACAGTGAGCGACACACTCAAACTGCTTTTTTTTTAGATACCAAAGGCCCAAAACTGGATAGTACAGCGATTTGACCCGTGGAACTGCGAAACCACACTGGGATGTCGGGCCTACACAAGACTATTTTCAACAGATATATTTTTGTGTCACAACAGTCAGGAGACACTACTGTTTTTCTTTACGGAAAAAACTACCAAAAGCTGAATAATAGAGATTTTTTACCGTGGGATGGCAAAACCACAGTTATTGTTTACTGGGGTATACCACACTTTTTTAAATAGAGATATTTGCGGCTGAACAGTGAGTGACACACTCAAACTGCATTTTTTTTAGATACCAAAAGCCCAAAACTGGATAGTACAGCGATTTGACCCATGGAACTGCGAAACCACACTGGGATGTCGGGCCTACACAAGACTATTTTCAACAGATATATTTTTGTGTCACAACAGTCAGGAGACACTACTGTTTTTCTTTACGGAAAAAACTACCAAAACCTGAATAATAGAGATTTTTTACCGTGGGATGGCAAAACCACAGCTATTGTTTACTGGGGTATACCACACTTTTTTAAATAGAGATATTTGCGGCTGAACAGTGAGCGACACACTCAAACTGCTTTTTTTTAGATACCAAAGGCCCAAAACTGGATAGTACAGCGATTTGACCCGTGGAACTGCGAAACCACACTGGGATGTCGGGCCTACACAAGACTATTTTCAACAGATATATTTTTGTGTCACAACAGTCAGGAGACACTACTGTTTTTCTTTACGGAAAAAACTACCAAAAGCTGAATAATAGAGATTTTTTACCGTGGGATGGCAAAACCACAGTTATTGTTTACTGGGGTATACCACACTTTTTTAAATAGAGATATTTGCGGCTGAACAGTGAGCGACACACTCAAACTGCTTTTTTTTTAGATACCAAAGGCCCAAAACTGGATAGTACAGCGATTTGACCCGTGGAACTGCGAAACCACACTGGGATGTCGGGCCTACACAAGACTATTTTTAACAGATATATTTTTGTGTCACAACAGTCAAGAGACACTACTGTTTTTCTTTACGGAAAAAACTACCAAAAGCTGAATAATAGAGATTTTTTACCGTGGGATGGCAAAACCACAGTTATTGTTTACTGGGGTATACCACACTTTTTTAAATAGAGATATTTGCGGCTGAACAGTGAGCGACACACTCAAACTGCTTTTTTTTTAGATACCAAAGGCCCAAAACTGGATAGTACAGCGATTTGACCCGTGGAACTGCGAAACCACACTGGGATGTCGGGCCTACACAAGACTATTTTCAACAGATATATTTTTGTGTCACAACAGTCAGGAGACACTACTGGTTTTCTTTACGGAAAAAACTACCAAAACCTGAATAATAGAGATTTTTTACCGTGGGATGGCAAAACCACAGTTATTGTTTACTGGGGTATACCACACTTTTTTAAATAGAGATATTTGCGGCTGAACAGTGAGCGACACACTCAAACTGTTTTTTTTTTTAGATACAAATGGCCCAAAATGGATAATACAGAGGTTTGAACTGTGGAAGTGCAAAACAACACTTCTGTTTCTCTAGCCTGCACCAGACTATTTTCAACAGCTATATTTGTGTCTGAAAAATCAGAGACACGCTTTTGTTTGGGGGGGGGGGCACACCAAAAGGTTAATAAGACGGGTATTTGTACAGTGTGAAGGAGGAAAAAAAAGGAGGATTTAGATGAAAAAAAAAGGATTTTTCCTGGCCCCCGACACCTGGTGCTAAGTCCAGCAATTTCAGCAACAGGAGCACACAGGACTGTAATGCAGCGTTTGCTGGTATAACCACTGTGTCTCCTATACAGCCTGCCTGCCTGGTATCTGGGATGGATATTAGTCCTGAAAAGGACTGTTTGTTTGTTCTGGCAGCCTTTACAGACCCTACACTAACTATTTTGCAGTTTATATCTCTCCCTAAATCAGCAGCGCTGTCCCTACACTGTCTAACCCGGAGCGACTGTGTCCAAGATGGCGCGCCCCATTTTAAATACTCGAGGTGACGCTGTGCGGCCAGCCAATCACTGTAATGCCCACAACCAACATGGCTGCAGCATTACAGTGACTGGCTGGCAATCCCTGCATGTTCATTGGCTCTGTAAAGAGCGCCAAACATGCAGGGCGGAGACCCAAGCTCCCGCCCGAGTGACCCGGAAATGCTCGGTGCTCGCCGAACATCCCGAGTAGCGTGATGCTCGGGCGAGTACCGAGCAGTGTCGAGCATGTTCGCTCAACACTAGAAATAATTAAAAATTGTTCTTTATTGAAAAAAAACTAAAACATGCTAAAATGAAACCTCAGAAACCTGACACTTTTCTGGTGTATACATCACCCTTACTCATAGGACGACTGAGGCAACATGTAACAGACCAGACTTTATACCAAACTTGCAACAAATGAGCAAAAACAATAGGTGGAGCTCAAATCAGTGCTGCATGGGAAGTTGCAAACAATGCAGGTGAAGAGCATAAGATAAATGTAGTGCAATGAATAATAAATAATTCATAAAGCATACACAACATGACAATAATATTCTGAATGGACAAATATAAATGCAATAATAAATCACATAATAGCAACTAATGGAAGCCGCAATTCGTCAGTCAGTGTCACACAGGATGAAATCAGATACGCAGCCAGGCAGCCAGTAACAAAATATTGGAATCAGGTACAAAAATCGACAAACGGCATTACACAGCCTAGCAATCAGTGTTTCAACCTCACTGTTACACAAGCAGTATCAAAAATAAATAAATTATAATTTAAAAAAAAATTATTTAGTCACAATCACTAATAAATAAAAAATAGGTCATTTTTGAAATTCATGCCCCGGGGATATTTAGTGTCCAAGGTCAATATCCAGTAGGCTTCTCTTATAGCTAATTGCTTCTGCCAGCTGCCCCCCCCCTTCCCCCCCGAATGGAATGATCAACTTTTTCAATCCATGTGCTAAAATGTTTAGCTGCCCCAGATTAACCAGAGTTACCACTACTGATGTTACCAATGTGCTCAGCTATCCTTTTTTTGAGTTTACGTGTGGTGTAACCTACATATTGTAAATTGCAGATTTTGCAATATATGTGACTCGCCTGAACAATCAAGCGTTTCATGGCAAATAGACAACAGAGTCGCAAGAAGCGTGTTGGCCAAAAAAGGCGCAAAATAACTGCCCATGAATTGAGGAAAATCAAGCGTGAAGCTGCCAAGATGCCATTCGCCACCAGTTTTGCCATATTTCAGAGCTGCAACGTTACTGGAGTATCAAATAGCACAAGGTGTGCGATACTCAGGGACATGGCCAAGGTAAGGAAGGCTGAAAAACGACCACCTTTGAATAAGATACATAAGATAAAACATCAAGAATGGGACAAGAAATATCTTAAGACTGATTTTTCAAAGGTTTTATGGACTGATGAAATGAGAGTGACTCTTGATGGGCCAGATGGATGGGCCAGAAGCTGGATCAGTAAAGGGCAGAGAGCTCCACTCTGACTCAGACGCCAGCAAGGTGGAGGTGGGGTACTGGTATGGGCTGGTATCATCAAAGATGAACTTGTAGGACCTTTTCGGGTTGAGGATGGAGTGAAGCTCAACTCCCAGACCTACTGCCAGTTTCTGGAAGACAACTTCTTCAAGCAGTGGTACAGGAAGAAGTTGGTATCGTTCAAGAAAAACATGATTTTCATGCAGGACAATGCTCCATCACATGCATCCAACTACTACACAGCGTGGCTGGCCAGTAAAGGTCTAAAAGAAGAAAAAATAATGACATGGCCCCCTTGTTCACCTGATCTGAACCTCATAGAGAACCTGTGGTCCATCATAAAATGTGAGATCTACAGGGAGGGAAAACAGTACACCTCTCGGAACAGTGTCTGGGAGGCTGTGGTGGCTGCTGCACGCAATGTTGATCGAAAACAGATCAAGCAACTGACAGAATCTATGGATGGAAGGCTGTTGAGTGTCATGGTAAAGAAAGGTGGCTATATTCATCACTAATTTTTTTTGTTTTTGCATGTCAGAAATGTTTAGTTCTAAATTTTGTGCACTGATATTGGTTTACCTGATGAAAATAAACAAGTGAGATGGGATTATATTTGGTTTTTATTAAGTTGCCTAATAATTCTGCACAGTAATAGTTACCTGCACAAACAGATATCCTCCTAAGATAGCCAAATCTAAAAAAAACGCACTCCAACTTCCAAAAATATTAAGCTTGGATATTTATGAGTCTTTTGGGTTGATTGAGAACATAGTTGTTGATCAATAATAAAAATAATCCTCTAAAATACAACTTGTCTAATAATTCTGCACACAGTGTAGATAGAAAGACAGACAGACAGATAAATGGATAGATCGCAAGCTAGAGAGATAGAACATTGATATGATAGCTAGAGAACAATTTGTTTAGATCATTTCCCTCCAGAAGTCAATAATGCTTGCAAAGCTACTAATTATAAAAGTGAAATATTGTCGTTAAATAGGTTACATAGGATAATTTACTTTAGGATATCAGGAGAACTGTGACTACTTAACTTCTCTTGGATCATCTAGCAATAAAGTGCTTTTCTTTAATCTCTGTTTACAGGAATGTGAGACCTTCTCTTGCCAATATTTATGGCTGCCTGCCTATTCCTATAAAGTGTTTTTGCCTTTTCAGAGATGGAATATACATTTGGCACTTGTAGTATCTGGAGCACAGATGTAATTTCGCAAGACGTGTAAACACAATATTTGATGAAACAAATTGGATAAATAATTTAACATCTGGCTGGGCTGTCTCTGAACCATGAGAGGCGTTCATATACTGCACTGATGTGTCCAATGTATATAATGACATAGCAGCGAATGGTTACATCAGTGCACTTAATCAATGTAATTATGCTGCTGGCTAGCACCACGTTTGCCTATAATCTGATTAATACACTATATCAGCAAGGACCACGTGGAGATTTACATATAATCCAATCATTTTGAGGGTTTATTTAATCTTTCATGATATTTAAGTGTTTATTTGTTGAAATCCGCTAAGAACAAGCCGTGATCTGACAGATGGTTCCACAACTCAATAAACTTCCAACTTTATTAATTATTTTCATGGTTGACCATCTGGAATTTAATGTTCCATAGAAAAACATATCAGTTCATCCAAACCTAAATATGAGAAGGAAATCAATTTTATTAAAGAGTAACCGAATCCAGGACGAAATGGGGTTAATTACTCAAATAAGGTTCTCTAATATCTAATTCTTCCGTAGAATGTTACTGTAATTAAATTATTGGTCCGAGGATATACGCTTTTTTTCTGCTTTAATATGGTTTCTTTGGACCTTATAATATTTGTCTCATCTTCTTTATTCAGGAGCGTACCGCTTCTCTGCGCCCTGGCTTCCTGTTTGTTGGGCAGATGTGGGCGATGCGTTCAGTCTATAAGCTTGACTGGGGCTACTACGTGAGATCTTTTTTTCTGCAGCATCGGAGGATCTCAGCGGCACTGAAACTGGCCAGATCCAGCGTACCGGTCAGCTTCAAAGTGGTGCTTGTGACGCGCCCCCTGGGCCTGTGTTGTGCAGGGGAACCCGGAACCGGGCCTGTTGTAGAATGCTGGGGGTTGTAGTCTCCGTGTGGCGGTGACCCGGTCCGTGCCCAGGGTGGTCAAACCAGTGGCAGTCTTAATGTATAGCAAATGTCCGACTACGCCACCCGTGGATTGCGGTCAGTGGGGACCGCCGCTGCGCTGCCGACCGCTGAGGCTGATGTTGTTTGCGCAGCCGAGTATGGGATAACTCCCCACGGGAGAAGTATTGCCTCAGGGCAGCTAATGTGAGAGATGATGGGAGTGATGGTGTGAGGGTCCCAGTGCTAATGGTGCTGGTGCGGCGAGGAACCACAGAGACGTGAGGTGCAGTTCAGGGTCTTTACTGATGGTACAAGGCAGACCCTCCCGGGAGTACTGGCTAGTATAAGGGGCCTGGTCAGTCTGGGAGCAAGCAGGAGTTCCCCTGGCCAGGTGGAGTTGTAGGCCTCCCCATTTATCTGCACTCTTCCTGGCTACCTTGCTGTCAGCGGTTACAAGTAGCCCACGTCCCTGAGTATACCGTGTGGTGCTCACCCGTATGGCTGGTGACTTGGGGCCTTCTGTTAGCCTCCGCTCCTGGATGGCGGCGCTGGTCCCTTCTTTGTGACTGAGCCTCCGGGCTTCTATGGCCAGAGGACCTGGAATCCCCTGCCGGTTGGTTTCTGCTGCTGGGTATATATCAGTCCCCACAGCCTCGGACTCCTGTGTCCGGTTTTAGTAACTTCATCCAGGGCGAGCTATATCTCTGCTCACAGCCCCTGGCCTTCAGCTGCTGCTCCTACAGAGCTCCTGTTTAGTGTTGAGCCACCCCCGTAGTGTTCGGGTTCGGTTCGGTTCGTCGAACACCGGGATGTTCGAGGAACTGTTCGTCGAACTGTTCGTCGAACACCTTAGAACACCGTCGAACACCGTTAAAACCAATGGCAGGCAAACAAAAACACATAGAAACACATAGAAAACACCTTCAAAGGTGTCCAAAAGCTGACAAACTGCTCAGAAGACGCTTTCTTTAAAAAAGCCGGCCGGCAATTCAGCAGCAGCATACACCGGTACCCGACAATTTAGACAAGAAGGAATAGAGCCTCACACATAGATTAGATAGATAGAAACATGTCAGTCACATATATATGAAGTACAGTGACAGTGTTGCTTACTGTACTTGTCATTTAGTGTAAAGGATTTATTAAAAAATATAATAGTGTTTTCATGCACTGTCTCTTTAAAAAAGCCGGCCGGCAATTCAGCATCTGTACCCGACAATTTATAACAGACAGAATAGAGCTTCACACATAGATTAGATAGATAGAAACATGTCAGTCACATATATATGAAGTACAGTGATAGTGTTGGTTACTGTACTTGTCATTTAGTATTAAAATAAAGGATTTATTATTAAAAAAAATTGGCGTGGGGTTCCCCTTAATTTTAGTCTCTAGCGGAGGTTAAGCAGACAGCTGGGGCAGATGTTTGAAGCCTGGGAAGGGGGTAATACCCACGGAGCTTCCCAGGCTACTAATATGAGCCCCCAGCTGAATATATAGCCTTTACTAGCTATTAAAATGGGGGACCCCCCCAAAAAAATGACGTGGGGTCCCCCCTAATTTAATAGCTAGCAAAGGCTAGGCAGACAGCTGGGGGCTGATATTAATAGCCCAGGAAGGGAGCCATGAATATTGGCCCCCTCCCAGGCTAGAAACACCAGCCGTCAGCCGCCCCAGAAATGGCGCATTCATAGGATGCGCCAATTCTGGCACTTAGCCTCGCTCTTCCACGCTGCCCTGTAGCGGTGGCAGGGGGTAATAGGGCTGGGGTTGATGTCAGCTTATAATGCCAGCTGACATCAAGCCCAGGTTAGTAATGGAGAGGCGTCTATAAGACACCCCCATTACTAACCCCATAGTCAAAGTTAAAAGAAAACACAAACACCCAGAATAAAGTCCTTTAATTGAAATAAAGACACAATCCTTTATTGTTCTAAATTAAACCATACTTACCATCACGCCCATTCCAGCTGAAGCCAACGATCTCCTGCAATAAAAGAAAAATAATAAAGCAACATCATCCTTACCTTTCCATGGTTCCCACGACAGCTTCAGCTCTGCTACATCGAGATGACAGGCTGGACCGCAGCAGAACGCTGCCATCCAGCCTGTCATCCCGCAGACACTGAGAAGCGCAGGCATGCTTGCGCTCTACAGTGTCTGGCTGTAACGGCATAAAGATGAGACGAGTTCATGTCCAATGAACTCGGCGCACCTCATGCACGTCACTGACAGCGTGGGAAAATTCTCACGCTGAAGCGCTGAGTGCAGGAGAATTCTCCCACGCTGTCAGTGACGTGCATAAGGTGAGCTCATGTCCAATGAACTCAGCTCACCTCCTGCACATCACTGACAGCGTGGGAGAATTCTCCTGCACTCAGCGCTTCAGCGTGAGAATTCTCCCACGCTGAAGCGCTGAGTGCAGGAGAATTTTCCCACGCTGTCAGTGACGTGCATAAGGTGAGCTCATGTCCAATGAACTCAGCTCACCTCCTGCACGTCACTGACAGCGTGGGAGAATTCTCCTGCACTCAGCGCTTCAGTGTGAGAATTCTCCCACGCTGAAGCACTGAGTGCAGGAGAATTTTCCCACGTCAGTGACGTGCATGAGGCGAGCCGAGTTCATTGGACATTAACTCGGCTCATCTGGATGCCCTCACAGAGAGACACTGTGGAGCGCAAGCAAGCCTGCGCTTCTCAGTGTCTGCGGGATGACAGGCTGGATGGCAGCGTTCTGCTGCGGTCCAGCCTGTCATCTCGATGTAGCAGAGCTGAAGCTGTCATGGGAACCATGGAAAGGTAAGGATGATGTTGCTTTATTATTTTTCTTTTATTTCAGGAGATCGTTGGCTTCAGCTGGAATGGGCGTGACGGTAAGTATGGTTTAATTTAGAACAATAAAGAATTGTGTGTTTATTTCAATTAAAGGACTTTTTTCTGGGTGTTGTGTTTTTTTTAAATACTTTACTAGAAATTCATGGTGGTCATGTCTAATATTGGCGTGACCCCATGAATTTTGGGTTTAGGGCCAGCTGATAATGCCAAGCTGGCCCTAACCCCTTTATTACCCAGTGAGCCACCGCATCAGGGCCCTGGATGAGTTGGGTACAGCGCCAGAAGATGGCGCTTCTATGAACGCGCCATTTTCCGGGGTGGCTGCGGACTGCAATTTGCAGCGGGGGTGGCCCAGAAAGCTTGGGCCTCCCTGCGCTGCGGATTCCAGCCCCCAGCTGCATAGTTGTACCTGGCTGGACACAAAAACAGGGCGAAGCCCCACGTCAATTTTCTTTAAATTATTTCATGAAATAATTAAGAAAAAAAGGGCTTCCCTATATTGTTGTGTCCGGCCAGGTACAAATAGGCAGCTGGTGGTTGGGGGCAGCCCGTTCCTGCCTGCTGCACCTGACTGGACGCAAATATAGTGCGAAGCCCCACGTCAATTTTTTTTTAATTATTTCAAGAATTTCCTGAAATAATTAAAAAAAAAATACGTGGGGCTTCGCCCTATTTTTGTGTCCAGCCAGGTACAACTAGGCAGCTGGGGGCTGGAATCTGCAGCGCAGGGAGGCCCAAGCTTTCTGGGCCCCCCCCCGCTGCAAATTGCAGTCCGCAGCCACCCCGGAAAATGGCGCGTTCATAGAAGCGCCATCTTCTGGCGCTGTACCCAACTCATCCAGGGCCCTGGTGCGGTGGCTCACTGGGTAATAAAGGGGTTAGGGCCAGCTTGGTATTATCAGCTGGCCCCAAGCCCAAAATTCATGGGGTCACGCCAGTATTAGACATGACCACCATGAATTTCTAGTAAAGTATTTAAAAAAAACACAACACCCAGAATAAAGTCCTTTAATTGAAATAAACACACAATTCTTTATTGTTCTAAATTAAACTATACTTACCATCACGCCCATTCCAGCTGAAGCCAACGATCTCCTGCAATAAAAGAAAAATAATAAACCAACCTCATCCTTACCTTTCCATGGTTCCCACGACAGCTTCAGCTCTGCTACATCGAGATGACAGGCTGGACCGCAGCAGAACGCTGCCATCCAGCCTGTCATGCCGCAGACACTGAGAAGAGCAGGCATGCTTGCGCTCCTCAGTGTCTCGCTGTGACGGCATCCAGATGAGCCGAGGTCATGTCCAATGAACTCGGCTCACCTCATGCACGTCACTGACAGCGTGGGAAAATTCTCACGCTGAAGTGCTGAGTGCAGGAGAATTCTCCCACGCTGTCAGTGACGTGCATGAGGTGAGCTCATGTCCAATGAACTCAGCTCACCTCATGCACCTCACTGACAGCGTGGGAAAATTCTCCTGCACTCAGCGCTTCAGCGTGAGAATTCTCCCACGCTGTAAGTGACGTGCATGAGGTGAGCCGAGTTCATTGGACATGACCTCGGCTCATCTTTATGCCGTCACAGAGAGACAATGTGGAGCGCAAGCAAGCCTGCTCTTCTCAGTGTCTGCGGGATGACAGGCTGGATGGCGGCGTTCTGCTGCGGTCCAGCCTGTCATCTCGATGTAGCAGAGCTGAAGCTGTCGTGGGAACCATGGAAAGGTAAGGATGAGGTTGCTTTATTATTTTATTTTTATTACAGGAGATCGTTGGCTTCAGCTGGAATGGGCGTGACGGTAAGTATGGTTTAATTTAGAACAATAAAGAATTGTGTCTTTATTTCAATTAAAGGACTTTATTCTGGGTGTTTGTGTTTTTTTTAACTTTGACTATGGGGTTAGTAATGGGGGTGTCTTATAGACGCCTCTCCATTACTAACCTGGGCTTGATGTCAGCTGGCATTATAAGCTGACATCAACCCCAGCCCTATTACCCCCTGCCACCGCACCAGGGCAGCGTGGAAGAGCGAGGCTAAGTGCCAGAATTGGCGCATCCTATGAATGCGCCATTTCTGGGGCGGCTGACGGCTGGTGTTTCTAGCCTGGGAGGGGGCCAATATTCATGGCTCCCTTCCTGGGCTATTAATATCAGCCCCCAGCTGTCTGCCTAGCCTTTGCTAGCTATTAAATTAGGGGGGACCCCACGTCATTTTTTTTGGGGGGTCCCCCATTTTAATAGCTAGTAAAGGCTATGTATTCAGCTGGGGGCTGATATTAGTAGCCTGGGAAGCTCCGTGGGTATTACCCCCTTCCCAGGCTTCAAACATCTGCCCCAGCTGTCTGCTTAACCTCCGCTAGAGCCTAAAATTAAGGGGAACCCCACGCCAATTTTTTTAATAATAAATCCTTTATTTTAATACTAAATGACAAGTACAGTAACCAACACTATCACTGTACTTCATATATATGTGACTGACATGTTTCTATCTATCTAATCTATGTGTGAAGCTCTATTCTGTCTGTTATAAATTGTCGGGTACAGATGCTGAATTGCCGGCCGGCTTTCTTAAAGAGACGGTGCATGAAAACACTATTATTTTTTTTAATAAATCCTTTACACTAAATGACAAGTACAGTAAGCAACACTGTCACTGTACTTCATATATATGTGACTGACATGTTTCTATCTATCTAATCTATGTGTGATTCTCTATTCCTTCTATTCTAAATTGTTGGGTACAGATGCTGAATTGCCGGCCGGCTTTTTTAAAGAGACGGTGCATGAAAACACTATTATTTTTTTTGATAAATCCTTTACACTAAATGACAAGTACAGTAATCAACACTGTCACTGTACTTCATATATATGTGACTGACATGTTTCTATCTATCTAATCTATGTGTGATTCTCTATTCCTTCTATTCTAAATTGTCGGGTACCGCTGCTGAATTGCCGGCCGGCTTTTTTAAAGAGACGGTGCATGAAAACACTATTATTTTTTTTGATAAATCCTTTACGCTAAATGACAAGTACAGTAAGCAGCACTTTCACTGTACTTCGTATATATGTGGCTGACATGTTTATATCTATCTAATCTATGTGTGAAGCTCTATTCTTTCGGTTCTAAATTGTCGGGTACCGGTGTATGCCGCTGCTGAATTGCCGGCTTTTCGTGTTTCACTGTGAGCACAGTTCCCATCGATTTGGGCAATCACTGTAATGCCACAACCACTATGGCTGTGGCATTACAGTGAGTGGCAGACAATCCCTGCATGATTGGTGCTCTAAATAGCACCAGACATGCAGGACACGCTTTTGGTGCACGAACAGTTATCGAACATAACCTCGAACAGCCGAATTTTTTGCAAATCGTTCGGGTTCGTCGAACAACTCGAACACCGCCCAAAACAGCTCGAATTTGAGATTGGCGAACAGTTCTAGTCGAACACCGCTCATCTCTACTCCTGTTCTCACTTTCCCTCTCCAGGCTCTGACTGACTTAATCCCGCCCCAGACCCAGTTTATAAGGGCAGATTCCTCCCCTCCCAGGTCTGGGCGGGCAGTGTTGCATGCTTAGGGCTCCTGACCAGAGAAACCTCCCACTTGCTCTCAGACATAATATCTCTATTACTGTGGCAACCAGACCCCTGGGGTGTCACACTTGTGTAGCACCCTGAGGATTCGGCTGCTACAGGGGTATTGCACCTCAACCCAGAGGTGTGATATTCCACTCCCGGGTAAGGATGGAGAGTGGAACTGAGCTCGGTAGGCTGCATGCACTACATACATCCCATTTCCGAGGAACAGGCCGACGGTACTCCCACTTGGAAATGTGCAGGTACGACCGAGTCTGTTCCTGGCTGGAGTGGGAGGGGGGTGGTACATCCCAAGTAGTGTAGGGGCAGATAGGGGGAGCAGCCTGGGTAAAGATAGGAGCTCATTGGGTGCTGGTCACCTGAGCTCACACATAGAGGGTGTATATAAGGTGGGCACCAACAAAGATCAGGGTCAGATGCAGAGGATCAGATGCAGAGAGTCAGCTGCAGAGAACAAGTCAGGAGCAGAGGAGAGAAGAAAGACCAAGACCCAGAGTGAGAGAGGAGAAAAGAGAAAGACCCAGAGCACAGCAGAGAAGGACTCTGAGATCCCAACTAAAAGCACCGGGTGAAGAGTCGGCATCAGGGTACCGGAACCCAAGCTGGTGGGGGTAAAAACATTCCCCAGCCAGAGACCGGAGACCGTGGGCAGCGTTTGCCACGGTCACCCATCACATCCACCCCGAAGGCACACCACATGAAGGGTCAGGGAACCCAGGGCCAAGGGTGTCCCAACAGAAGGCCCGAGGGAGCTGGACCTAGGTGGATTACTGGTGGGGACGGCCAGAGAACGGGACAGAAAGAGAGCTCAGGGCCACGCTCCGGACTTGTTTGGGGGTTGGCTGGATCCAGGACCTGGTGGACGCAGCACGGCTCGGGTGGTCACTAGCAGCTGGAGTGACCAGTACAACATCTGCAGTAAGTAAACACCCTTAACTGCACAACCCGACTCTGTCTTCACTGCCGTCTGCACTACACCACCACAACCCCCATCCTCTGCGCCTGTCCCCTCTGAGGCTATACCCCTCCCGTTGGGGGTTATCCCACCAAGCTGCGCACCCACCATCAGCCTCAGCGGACCCTGCTGCAGCGGCGGCCACAGTGACCGCATCCCAACGGGTGGCGTAGTCGACACAAAAGAACTCTTAATAACATCTGTAGGACTGCCACATAACACTGAGCTTGACGCCCTGGGCACGGGCCGGGTCACAGCCGCTCGGAGACTACAACCCCCCCATCTGATCCGGTGCCGGGTATTCCCCTCAAAAAGGAATATGTCCCAGGGGGCGCGTCAACTTTGGCGTAGTCGGCAGGATTACGTGCCCGCAACACCCGGGTACTGCGTGCCTGAAGAAAAGTGCAAGTTTACCTCAGAAAGAAGTCTCCCGCCGGTTCCGGAGGGTCCACGCCATCGGACTCCATCACCAGTCGTTTCCCGCCGATTGTCCGCCATTTCCAGCTTGTTCCCGCCATCTGCAGAGTTTCCCGCCACTGGGCGACGCTTCCCGCCAAAACCGCAGATTTCCCGCCTTGGAAGAGCAGCGGACGCCATTATGGGCGTGCCAAAGGAGGGCAAGAGGCCGCCTCCCATCGTGGGCCAGGACAGAAAATGGCGCCAAAAGTGGAAACCGCCCCCACCAACAGAGACTGTGATGCTAGAGGTGTCTGTCAGCGTGAAAGAACTCCCCCTGGAGCTGACAGTCACCGAGTTGCCCCGGGACCGCCCTCGAAGTGGGAGGAGACGAAAGAAAAGAGCGAAGATGGGTGCCGCCTGGAGCAGTCTGGAGCGAGCGCACCCGGAGACAAGAAGTCTGGAGAGGAGTAGCAGAGAAGCTTACCCGGAGATGTCCAGAGAGCAGAGCAGCACCGGCCCGCTGGCCAGGAGCCTGCTGGAAGAAGAGCAGAGCAGCACCGACCCGTTGGTCAGGAGCCTGCTGGACACCACGACCCCACTAGGCCTAGTGGAGGTCCTTGCACAGCTCCCCCGAGACCGGGAGTGTGCACAGACTGCCCTGGAGGGCCTCGCACGGAGGATGGCCCGGGTACAGCGCGAGATATTGGCGGAATGGAGCCGGGAGATGGCCCAGCAAGCTGAAACCAAGACTCGGAGCACGCCAGCCGAGACGAGGAAGGATTACGCCTCTGAGGATGGCGCGGGAGGACCCAAGGCCGGAGACGGCGCCGAGGAGGGAGCCGAACGCATGGAGGCAGGTAAAGGGGACGCCTATACCCCAAGCCGTGACACCGCTTACCTGCCCCAGCTCCCCGTCGCAGAGCCCGAAAGTCCCCCTGCTGTGCCCGAAAACGCCATGTCACCGACGCAGGCTAGGCCCCAACCGGAAGCCGCCGCCGCGACCCCTGTGACGTCACACGCCTCGACCCCGAGCGTGACCAAGCAGGAAGTACCACCAGCCTGGTCGCAGGGCCTAGAATTCCCGGGCGTCGCATCACCAACAGCGCCCCCTACCTCCGCGGAGCCTCCGGCCTGGCCGCAAGGCCAGGTAGCCCAGGGCGCCGCCGTCCTAACGGTGCCCTTCACCTTCCAGGTGCCCCAGGCCTGGCCGCAAGGCCTGGGCAACCCGGGCGCCACCACCACCGCGCCCGCACCTGCAAAATCAAGGGTGCCGCGTCTGGGAGAGGACTTGTTTGCCCAGCACACGTGGCCGGACGGGCAGCCTTTCATCTGGCCCCAGAAGTATTACGAACTGGAGCACCAGAGGAGGGTTGGGGCCATGTGTGCACCCCTGATTCCGGCTCCGAAGCCCGTAATAAGGATCTCGCCCCCGCTAGCGGAAGCACAGTTTGAGTGGGACCCCACCGGAGAAGACCTAATGGGGTTCACTCAGGAAACCAGGGCAGCTGCAGCGGAGCGTGCTGAGTGCTGCCGCCAACAGCTCGAGGAGTTTGCGAGGGAGCGGAGAGAGAGGCGGGTCCGGGAACAGCAAGCTCAAGTGAGGAGCGCGGAGCAGAAGAGCCGGACCAGGAGGGACCCCCGTGCAGCGCATTGTCCCCGCACCATCGGGACAGTAGTCAAGTTCAACCAGCAGCACGGGTGGGGCTTCATTAGAGACAACAACACCCCCGGCGACGTCTTTGTCACGCGCAGAGACGTGGAGTCCCATCTGCCGGAGGGGCACAGAGGTCGTGACCTCTATATCGGAGACGAGGTCACCTTTACCCGGCACAAGTGTGCCAAAGGACCTTATGCCCTCCACGTACACCGCCTGACGGAGGAGGAGTTGCGGTGCGAGGAGGAGGAGCAAGAGGACCCGGACGGGTCTGAAGTTACAACCAGCTATAAGCAAAGAGCAGGAGGAAGACGCCGTTGAGTGCGGCAGAGCAAGTGGATGTAAATAGTTACCCGACCGGGTACCAAAGAAACTGTTGATATATATATATAGTCCCCGTTGGGACCAGCTGAGTGAACTGTTTACCCGTTAACCCCTTCATCCCACAGGCTGAGGACTGTGAGCAGCCATCCCCTTTCCCTCCTTAACTGGCCGAGGACTGAGAGCGGCCAACTTCCCCTGTATATAGTTGCGCTTCCTAAAGCGCCCCCTACTGGTTTTATAGGAAAACCATGTTTTCTAGAAAGACTGTCGCACTGTACCCGGTCACACGTTGCACAGTGACCGGAGGAGGAGCCAGAGGCGACGAGAAAGTTTTATATATATATAATGTTTTATATGTTTTATTATGTTTATATGGAAAAAAAAAAAAATGTATGTTTTGGTGTTTTTGTCTTTACAGCCCGAGGACGTGCTGTGATTTACCAGGGGGGAATGTAGCACCCTGAGGATTCGGCTGCTACAGGGGTATTGCACCTCAACCCAGAGGTGTGATATTCCACTCCCGGGTAAGGATGGAGAGTGGAACTGAGCTCGGTAGGCTGCATGCACTACATACATCCCATTTCCGAGGAACAGGCCGACGGTACTCCCACTTGGAAATGTGCAGGTACGACCGAGTCTGTTCCTGGCTGGAGTGGGAGGGGGGTGGTACATCCCAAGTAGTGTAGGGGCAGATAGGGGGAGCAGCCTGGGTAAAGATAGGAGCTCATTGGGTGCTGGTCACCTGAGCTCACACATAGAGGGTGTATATAAGGTGGGCACCAACAAAGATCAGGGTCAGATGCAGAGGATCAGATGCAGAGAGTCAGCTGCAGAGAACAAGTCAGGAGCAGAGGAGAGAAGAAAGACCAAGACCCAGAGTGAGAGAGGAGAAAAGAGAAAGACCCAGAGCACAGCAGAGAAGGACTCTGAGATCCCAACTAAAAGCACCGGGTGAAGAGTCGGCATCAGGGTACCGGAACCCAAGCTGGTGGGGGTAAAAACATTCCCCAGCCAGAGACCGGAGACCGTGGGCAGCGTTTGCCACGGTCACCCATCACATCCACCCCGAAGGCACACCACATGAAGGGTCAGGGAACCCAGGGCCAAGGGTGTCCCAACAGAAGGCCCGAGGGAGCTGGACCTAGGTGGATTACTGGTGGGGACGGCCAGAGAACGGGACAGAAAGAGAGCTCAGGGCCACGCTCCGGACTTGTTTGGGGGTTGGCTGGATCCAGGACCTGGTGGACGCAGCACGGCTCGGGTGGTCACTAGCAGCTGGAGTGACCAGTACAACATCTGCAGTAAGTAAACACCCTTAACTGCACAACCCGACTCTGTCTTCACTGCCGTCTGCACTACACCACCACAACCCCCATCCTCTGCGCCTGTCCCCTCTGAGGCTATACCCCTCCCGTTGGGGGTTATCCCACCAAGCTGCGCACCCACCATCAGCCTCAGCGGACCCTGCTGCAGCGGCGGCCACAGTGACCGCATCCCAACGGGTGGCGTAGTCGACACAAAAGAACTCTTAATAACATCTGTAGGACTGCCACATAACACTGAGCTTGACGCCCTGGGCACGGGCCGGGTCACAGCCGCTCGGAGACTACAACCCCCCCATCTGATCCGGTGCCGGGTATTCCCCTCAAAAAGGAATATGTCCCAGGGGGCGCGTCACTTGCATATGTGGCGCCCCTGAGGGTTCAGTCGCCACAGAGGTACTGCACCTCACCCAGAGATGTGGTGTCTCTCTTCTCTCAGGTAAGGAGGGAGTGCTGCATGGAACCCCAACACCCGCATTCAACACTACACTGCTCCAGGCCAGCTGGAGGGGCAACATGCAGAGCGTAGCTGCTGAGCCCTGACCCTGGCTGGCGTGGGGGGAACCCAAATGTAGGGGGAACCAGTAGTGGGTGTGGGTGGAGGAAGTAGTTAGAGGGAGCACTTTGGTAGGAGTATAAGATAGGGAAGCCATCTTAGGGTGGCAGAGATCGGTCAGTTAATTCTTGGGAGCAGTTCAGAAGAACAGCTCGGGACAGTTCAGAAGAACAGTCCGGGAGCAGAGTCTCATTAGGAGATCTGCTCCACAAGTAGGGCCAAGTCAGGAGGCCCAGGAGGGGAGCAGGGAGTAGGCTCCGTTCTAAGAAAGGATCCCAGGGGGTACGCCCCGCATCTGCCAGAAGACAGAGGGATCGCAGCCGCATTCTAGTCCCCTGAGGGTCAAGCAAGTCTGTGTAACTCCGACGGACAAGAGGGACTTAGAGTGGGCAGCGCAGAGCAGGAGGGAGGAAGACCAGTGTGAAGACGGTCAAAATAGGAACACGAGAAAGTGGGGTTCTGCCAGGTATTCCCAAGTTGCCTGAGGAAGGATTGAACCCCTGCCCGGTGAATGCAGCGCGACGTGGGAGGCCTGCACCTGTACAGTGCACCTGTGGACTGTCTGAAGAATTGTGAGTAAAATCTCGGATGACTGCACTGTCCTGCCTCCGTCCCTTCTTTCATCGGCGCCATTGTTCTCCCTGCACTACAACGCCCAGTGCAACCACCACTCCATCTTACACTGCCCTGAGGCCTGCTCCACCTGTGGGGAGCCGTCCCATCTCGAGCTGCCCTAACATCTGCCTCAGAGGACTGTTGCAGCGCTGGTGACCCTCACCAGACACCACAGGTGGCGTCACGAAAAATCCCAAAAACCCCCATATAATAGAAATCCCCTTTTGTTGACCGCCCTGGGCCACAGGCCGGGCCAGCCACCGTGATATCCCCCGGCAACCAGAGGCCCGGCTGCCGAGTACTCCACGGCCCTGGGGGCGCGTCACATATTTCTAAAGCAAAGAGCCTGCAAGTGATGCACGCTCCTTGCCTAGGTAACCGGCCACTCTGAGACTGCAACATGCTATACACAATAGAATTAAAAATCCCTCTGATCTTCTTTTTACAAGTACTTTGCAGTTTTACCCTTTAATGAAGATGAGAGAACCCCTTTAATATTGTAGTGTCCTTAGTGGCAGGTGAGAGCATTAACAATTTGTAGTAAAGTAACAGAGTACAGACATCTAACAAGATATATTGAGAAAACCAGGAAAAGTCTGAACACTGGTAATTTACAGATTTTTTAATGAAAATAATATTTGTGATTGCAATCAATTCTGCAGCAAAAAGTTAAAAAGTATTTTAACAACTATCTTAACTTGCTTCCCAAGGAATGTAGTACAAGTATGGGTGCATGGAGCAAAATCAGGAACTAAGCCAGCTCTGTATGTGGCAGGATCCAGCTGTGTTATACAGCCAGCATCTTCCTGTAAATGCAGCAACTGGAGCATGCTCTGATCATGGCTGTTTAACCAATTAGATGTTTTTCTGAATCTATGCCAGCAGCATTTAAAGGGAATCTGTCAGCAGGATTTTGCTACCTCATCTGAGAGCAGCATAATGTAGAGAAAAATACCCTGATTCTAGAGGTAACTCTTAGCTTACTGGAAGCAACAGCGGCAATACAATTACAGTTTTTAGATGCAGCATGTAGCAGAGCTCAAAAGTTGACCCCATCCACACCACAGCTTTCTATGTACTTGTCTATTGACAGTAATTGGCTAAACAGTGCTGGAAGCGGGGTTGGACCAGGATGTACGCGAGAGTTAGTCTAGCAGTGATAATTCTCTGCTAATAAAATACTTATTGTATTGAGACAACAGCACAAAGCCTAATAAGTGACACATCAGTGAAATAAGTGTCTCAGACGCTACCTCATTCTGCCCTCAGATTAAACAGCAAAAATCTGTTGACAGATTCCCTTTTAAGTGGCATGTTTGTCAGTGTGCATTTATCTATTGCCTCCTTTCTTCAATGCAATTGTGGCGTGCTTGTGAGATGCCATGGCAGCCAGGGTGGCCTACTGAAGCTCCCCCATGTCTGCCATATTGATCCTCATGTAATTCATAGGAAAATGTCAATTTCACTATATATTGCAATATATACTGCAGTTTATAGAACATTTATTATACGGAACCCCATCAGGAGCAACAAAACCATAATGAGAAAGTCATAGTGGGATCAATGTCCTACCTGACCCTCGTAGCGACTTCATATACATATAATAGAACAAAAGAAGGATAATAGAGTCTTAGACTTGCTTCAAAAATATATCACAATTGTATTGAATATAAATATTAAAACAGTTACAAAAAACATATATCACAACAATACCAGATATGACAGACACAGATATCAGTCTGAAAGCAGCCAGTGGTGCCAAATGTATATGGAACAAAGTCTCACAGTGGCCAAAGATCATATATTAACCATAAGGGCAAGCCTATCCACAGTATGCATGTATCATAGCATGTGTGTTTCTATGTTTCTAAAGACACCAGGGAATGCATAGTGCTTAATGCCAATAATAGGGCCATGATCATGGTCCCATAGAAATAAATACCCATGTGTCCAAAGATCAAAAGGAAAAATCAAAAAAGATGCAAAAACATACCAAAAAAATGAAAATGGATACCAGTGGAGCAGCACGTCTGAGGAAAAAGCGGACTGCCTCCAACTCATTCTTATGGTCAATGCACGTGTACAATGACTCAATGTCAGCCATGACAATGATCAAATCTGGGTCCGCAAAGATCCCGTCATCCCTATGCAGGACGTTCGTTGTGTCTTTAACATAGGATAGAAGAGTTTCCGGCAAAGGCTTCAAATAATAATCAAGAGTGCAGTTAGGGTACAGTGGGCACAGCATAATACTGTATATTAACCTGTGCATCCCCGTACCTGGAATATGGAAGCCATCAGCATCATTGGAGGGTGTCTGCAGCGGAAATACGACCGCGAGCACACACCCAGGGACGCCTATGTAAGGTGTTTAAGGGAGCGGAATTAGATTTCATCCGAATTCCCCCTCTTACACATTGTATGCAACTTTCAGAATCAGTAGTAGAAAAAGTAGTTGCCAAGAAAAATTTTATTTGTCATGCAAGTACAAAATGCATACAGTGGAATGTTGGCACCCTAGGTCAAAATTACTGTTATTGTGAACAGATAAGCAAATTGAAGATTAAATGATCTCTAAAATGCCTAAAGTTAAAAAAAAGTTAAAGCTGACACATTTCCTTTGTAGTTTAGACAAAACAAAAATATATTTTCATCTTTTACATATTAAAAATGACAGAAAGGAAAATGGGCCTATGTAAAAGTTTGGGCGCCCTTGGAGATTTGTGTTCTCAGATAACTTTGACCTAGGTTTCAGACCTTAATTAGCCTGTTAGCGTTATGGCTTGTTCACTATCATCATTAGGAAAGACAAGGTGATGCTAATTTTTCAGGTTTATAAAAACGCAACCTCCTCTAATCTTGTGCCAAAAAATCAGCTATAAAGCTATAAGAAGATAGCAAAGCGTTTTCAAGTTGCTTGTGTATTTGAAGCAGAAATTTCCTAGGCGTTTCTGCATCTCCTTGGCAGGAAAAACGCATGTGGATTTTACATCAATGAATGCTTTTTGGAGCTAAAATAAAGTTATTTGGTGGGACATTGCTTAAACCTTGGATTACCATCAGAACTGAGTATATTGGTTCATTTGAATGATTAAAGAATGTGTCTGTTATGTTTACTCTGTGCCTGTGTGTTTATTTAACTCTTTACTTTACTTTAATTAAGATTGGTCATTAAAAGGTCTGATTGACACCTTGTCATATCCAAACAAAAGAGCTAGGTGTCAGCTAGTCCCATTCACCCAATCTTCATTAGCATTTCTATTCATGTAATTTATGCAGCTGCTGCGAGCTGGTATTTTTAGCCTGGGAAGGTGCCATTTGCAAACATTTTCCCTGGCCTTAATTAACATCTCACAGCTGGTTCGTTAGCCGGTATGTCCCCATGAACATTTTTTGTTGCGGTCAAAACCCGGTGTTCTAATGCCGCACTTTTGTTGTCGGTATATGTGAATCTACCGCATATAATGACACTTCAATTGGTCAAAATCTGCAGCGTAGACTAGTATGTACGCGACAGAAATTGACACGCTGTGAGTTTGGGCACGTGGCCACGGTCAGGAGCCGCTGCAGGTTTGATGCTGCGTGTTTATACGGTGTCAAACCCACAGCATCCAGATGTTACAGCATAGTGGATGGGATCTCTAGAAATCCCATGTTACCTATGCATGCATCAGAGGCTGCGAATCACCCATGGACTCTGACATGCAGCGTGTCTTTCATGACCGCAGCATGTCAAATTCTCTTGCGGAGAAGCTAGTCTGCGCAACAGAAATTTGACCACTAGATTGTATAGAATGCGGTAAATACACATGGTTCAAGGAACACATGTGGATTTACCTGCATTCAATAGAATGCAATGTTTTGGACGCAAAAAATATGCGTTCAAAGAGCTAATATGTCAGGATCGTGAGCACAGAGCCTAAAATTTTAATGAGAAAATGGTATGGGCTCTTGCATCATTTTTATAACCAACAGAGGGAAAACTGACTGCTGGGGGCTAATATTAGTAGCTGGGGAAGGGGCCATTAGCCAACAATGTTCCCTGGCTATTAATATGAGCCCACAGCTGTTTGTTTAGCCTTTACTGGCTAGATTACAGGGGGACCCCAGAAATAAATTGATGTGGGGTCCCTCTGTAAAATCTAAGCAGCAAAGGCTAAACTAGACAGCTGCAGACTGATATTAATAGCCAGGCAAGGGGCCATGGATACTAGCCCTCTCCGCAGCTATTAATATCACCGCTCAGCAGTCCCAGAAATGGCGCATCCATAAGATGCGCCAAATCTGGCACTTGGCTTCCAGTCTTCCCACTGCCCTGTAGCAGTGGCGAGTGGGGTAATGTGGTTGGGGTTCACGTCAACCTTGTATTGGTGGCTGACGTGAAGCCCAGGTTAGTAATGGAGGGTGTCTATGAGACATCCCCTTTACTAACTGCGTAGTAAAATGGTCGCCGCTTTTTCAATAAAAGACAAGGCCAGAATAAAGTATTTTAATGAAATAAAAAACACACGGTTCTACAATTTTTTTTATTACATTCCATCTGCGAAGCCATCGATCTTCTGAAATAAAACGTAAAATAGCAAAAAAACATATCCCTCACCTGTCTGCCATCAACAACGCAGTCCACGTACCGCCAACGATTGTCCCACGACGATCCGGATCACTTCTACAGCAGTGACATCAGCCATTACTGATGTCACTATTGTAGAAGACAGCAATGTATACTGACAGCAGTGTAAAATCACTAGTGATGAGCGAGTATGTTCGGTTAACCCTTTTGGCGAGTATGCTCGGGAGAGTAATGAGTATCTTGAGCGTACTCAGTGATATGTTTGAATCACTCCCGTGTGCATGATTTGCAACTGTTTGACAGCTTTAATACACGTGAGGAATGCTTGTTTCTTAAGTATCCCTCACATGTTATCAGCGAGAGCAGCGGTTGGATGAGCAGAGATGTAGTCCTCCTCTCCCGAATCGAGTACCACCCGCAGTGCGTTTCCAGTGAAAATTCACGCCCATTGACTTTCATTGAAACACAGCAGGTGTAGATATTGTACCTGCGGCTTTGCTGCGATTCAATGCAAGTCAATGGGTGCAAATTTGCGGCGGAAACGCACAAACAATGGTCATGCTGCGATTTTTACCGCAATGCGAATCCCGAGCGGAAATTTCCACATCATGTGCACAGCACATCCGGATTCGCAGTGCTATAACTGGCAAATCAGAAGCCTCGATTGACTGCAAAAGACCTTCAGAAAGATTTAGCAGACTCTGGAGCTGTGGTACATTGTCCTACTGTTCAGAAACACTTGCACAAATATGACCTTCATGGAAGAGTCATCAGAAGAAAACCTCTCCTGCATCCTCACTATAGAATTCAGCATCAGAAGTATGCAAAAGAATATCTAAGCAAGGTTGATGCATTTTGGAAACAAGTCCTTTGGACCAATGAGGTTAAACTAGAACTCTTTGGCCACAATGATCACAGGTATGTGTGGAGAAAAAAGGACACAGAATTTCATGAAAAGAACATCTCGCCAACCATTAAGCATGGGGGTGGATCAATCATGCTTTGGGGTTGTGTTGCAGACAACCATTAAACACGTTGGTGGATCAATCATGTTTTGGGGTTGTGTTGCAGTTAATAGCATGGGGAACATTTCATGGGTAGAGGGAAGAATGGATTAGATGAAATTTCAACAAATTCTTGATGCAAACATAACACCATCTGTAAAAAAAGTGGAAGTTAAAAAGAGGATGGCTTCTACAAATGGATAATGATCCTAAACACATGTCAAAATCCAAAATAGACTACCTCAAAAGGCGCAAGCTGAAGGTTTTACAATGGCTCTTACATTCCCTTGATATGAACATCATTGAAAATCTGTGGCTAGACCTCAAAATAGCAGTGCATGCAAGACGACCCAGGAACTCACAGAACTGGAAGAATTTTCCAAGGAAGAATGGATGAGAATCCCTCAAAAAAGAATTGAAATACTCTCGGCTGGCTACAAAAAGCGTGTACAAGTTAAACTTTCAAAAGGGGGTGCTACTAGGTACTAGCTATGGAGGGTGCCCAAATTTTTGCATTGGCGCATTTTCCTTTTTGTAATTCTTTAAATGTAAAAGATGAAAGAAAAAAAATATATATATATATTGTCTAAAATACAAAGGAAATGTGTAATCTCTAACTTTAAGCCTTTTAGAGATAATTTCATCTTCAACTTGCTTAACTGTTCACTACAATAGTAATTTTGACCAGGGGTGCCCAAACTTTTACATACCATGGTAGCATGTGGTAGGGGGACAAATGCGACAGATAAGGAGGACATTTCAACCCACCCCGGGTCTTTTTCACATGGTCGCTGTGCCCAATAGTTGATAGGAGAAGTAGTAGTGACTGCAGTGGCCACTAAATATGCTGCACTCACTACTACTTCTCCTCTCAAATAATGGGCACAGCGACTATGGAAAATATACCCAGGATGGGTCAAAATGTTCTCCTTATCTGTCACATACGTATGTCCCCCTACTTCACGATATGTATTTTGCACTTGATACAATAATAAAATTCTTTATTGCAACTACTTTGGCATTCATGAGATTTCTTCTTTAGTACTGATGATGGGCAAACATCCTGAAATATGTGTCTGCAAACAGAGTGTCTAGTTTGGCTTCTTATCTTAAGTCATGTGAAAATACTCTTTGAAGGGTCGATATTGAGTTTTAAGATTGCTATATCCGCTAAGTGGCACTAGAGTTTGAGTCCTCTTCCTCTCTGAAGAGGAGATTTGTATGTTTTACTCTCTAATGCCAATAAACAGAGATGGAAGTAAAATCTGCAGGGAGTCTGGTGAAGAAGTTCTTTTGGGTCATCAGCAGATCATTCACCACCTTCACAGCAGCGTCCTATTCCTCCTATCAATTGAAAAAGACTGGAGCATGTATCTGACCCTGTTTTACATATTTCCCCAACAGCAGCAATTAAGTGAATGCAACTTAGTTTATCATTGCAGGAATGTTTCTGGAGGATTTAAGAATTGGAACTCTATTCACATCCATTTTCGACCAGTGTTTGTAAATTTACTTGGAAAAGAAATATATAGACTTCAAACCATTACCAGGGCTAAAATATATAGCACATAACGACATAGTCTATAGCCTCAGTAAGAATCTCTGAATATTAGCAATGCATCTGAAGAAGCTTCTGAATAATTTAAGCTTTAGGCGAAGCATACAGTGTAACATCTTTACAGAGACTTAAGCCAGCGATGCATTAATATTCAAAGTTCACATATTTAAACCCTTGGGTAATGCTAGAGATTTAATGGCTGCAGATTATCTTCTTACATGCAGTTTTAAGGACGGTGAGTAAATTGCTCCAGCCATCTAACTTTGAAGCCAGTTAAAGAACTGATTTTGGAAGCACATTGCTCGGATGTACCTTGATCTAAAAATATTAGCACAAAATATTAAAGGGTTATTCTGATCCTAGAAATGTATTGTATATTCACATGAAATATCATAAATGTCTGATGGACGCGGGTCTCACTACTTTTGGAACTCATGTGCATCTCACACGTTTTATTCACTTTTATGGGAGTTCTGATATTGCAGAACATACTTGTCTATTTTTGGATCTCCTATAGAAGTGACAGGAGAGCTGCCATTCTCTCCACGACTTAGGGTATTGAAAATTATATACGGTATTAATAAATAACAGACATGATGTTGAGTGACGATGGAGAAAATTGGCCACAGAAGCCTTTTATTAAACACAATAAAAATATAACAATAACTTGAATCATCCTTTCTTCAGAGGAGATCCTGGATGGCCAGCCATAACACCTTGGGCAGTACAAACTAAAACACTCCCCGTCGCTCTGCTCCAACTCGGGGTTAACAAATTGTCATAGTACTGCCCAACCAATCTTGTCACTGTTCCCCGGAAACCGATCCAGCAGGAACTACCAGACCAAATGATTAAGGGTCACCATCCCCCTGATGTGCCCAAACCCTAATTAAACCATGGCCATCCCTGACCTCCTCACCGCCAGCTGCCATGACAAGACAAACATAAAAGGGGAATCCCACACCACACCACCGTACCTGGTCACTTAGAAACTCCAAGATAAAGGGCGGGTGGGAGGAACATTCACTGGTCCAGAATCCTGTAAAAAAGTAATCACTCTAGGATCCTCCTCTTCTAGATATAAGCACTTTACATTACTCCTCCCTTTAACATATTCCTGCAATGGAAAGCTATTATCCCCTAAGTGACTTGTCCTATGACTCACCTCCCCCACATCCAAGTTCTTCAATTTAATTAGCTGTTAACCAAGACACCCAGGTCCTTCTCCATGTCCTTCTCAGATTTCCCCAACGGTTTCCCATTTAATATGTATGGGTGACTGCTGTTTTTCTTTCCCATGTGCATGACCTTACATTTATCCTCATTGAACCCCATTTGCCATTTTTTGGCCCAACTCCCCAATTTATCTAAATCCTCCTGTAGCTGTGCCCTATCCTCATCTGTATTAACTACTTTACAAAGTTTAGTATCATCTGCAAATATTGCTATTTTACTATGCAACCCTTTCACTAGATCATTAATAAATATATTAAATAATATAGGGCCCAAGACAGACCCTTGAGGCACCCCGCTAGTAACCCTGACACACCCTGAGCTTACTCCATTGATAACCACCCTCAGCTCTGTGGCCATGGGCCTGGGTTAATTTCCTGAGCTTCTGGGTTCCCCCGCAAGGCATTTGATTCACCAGCCTGACGTGACATTATCTGTGTGATGACGTTTTCCCAGCCCAGCTAATCATAAACCGAGTCTGGGATCCCAAAGGGTAAGGAGATTTACACAGCTTCTGTCCATGACCAGAAAGCACTGACCTGAACCATGGAGAGGGGTTACACGAAGTGATCCACTCATTTCTAATGCTAGCAAACCTGACAAATTCAATGGACGAGAGAGTTCAGAAGCTCCTTTCGAACAAGGGGTCCTATGTGCAAATGTAACATCACCTAGAATAAAGTTTTGAGTTGAAAACTGTTTGATTTCAGTTTGTAATAACCTGCTAATGCTTATAATTTCAAAAATGACCATTTTTTGTTCTTTATTAAAATGAAAAGGTTGAAAACTCTGCTGTGCATAATAATTTGGAACATGCATTTTGAGTGCAGTTTGAGTTTTTTATTTTTTTAAAAATATACTGTTATCATAGGCAGTTTGTACAAAAACCTTTCAATTGTACTCTAATAGTTATTTGACTGGAAAATTACAATGACTGCAATTCGTATAGGTAATTTGGGAAAATCTGAGAAAATATTATTTGCATAATAATTTGGAACACAGTGTACATGTATTTGGGGTAAAAATCATTTTTGTGATTGGTTTTTATTACATATTTTGCTCTTTGTTTTCTGCACATTCAACTTTAATGTAGTCCGTGGCCATAAGTCAGCTGAGAGGAGCTGAGAAAAAGACAGATAAAAAGTAGTTACAGACTTTCTTGTTAGATTGTCACAACGAACTCAATGATGGATTCTCAGGTAAGGAGGTCGACCACTTTCTCTGGTTAGTACAGCTATCCTCATAAACTGAGCAGCACTTCTGTCCACACAATGGGCGATGGTGGAGAAGCATGTGACCAGTCCTGTCCATCCCTCTCCTCCAATAGAAAAGCAGCTTTCCCATGTGAGGTGTTTTATTATTGAGGAGGCTGATGGGCTGGCCTGGTCACATGCTCCATACTTAAAGCAATATTCCAAACTCCAAGATCCCATCGCAATATGTAGTAGGTGTAATAATAATAATAATATTAGCAAATAAATCCAATTAGAAATATAGTATGGTTCTTCTGATAAGCTATGTCACTTACCCCATGTGCAAGCATTGCAGTAGCTAGGTATCCATGGTTCCAATTTTTAACTAACTGTCACTAAATAAGTGGTCGTAAACATGGATACCTAAGCTATTGCTAAGCCCTGCACATGGGGTAAGCGACATAACTAATCAGGAGAACTATACTACATTTCTATTTGGAGTTATTTGCTAATATTATTGTTATTATTACTGCTACTACATATTGGGATAAGATGTTGGAGATGGGTATACCCCTTTAAGTACCCAAACAGGATGCAAAATTATGTCCTTTGTCGGGAATGGGTTAAACATCAAATATCCATAAATGTATTCAGCAATCTATAGTGAACATTTTTAAAATGATATCTATGTAAACAAGACCGTAGCGGTGGAAGAGGCATAGATGGATCCCGGGAGGGTAAATAATAACTCTTTTTATTATTTTAACCCAGTGCAAGCACATGGAGTACAGAAAGTTATAATTGTAAAACCCCTTTAATATTGGTACTGTAAGGCAGCGCTAGTCATCACGCTGGGGGGTACTCGCTTCACCGGGTCAATTAAAGCACACATGCGACGTTTTCCAGTAACATGAAATCCAGCAGTTTATTACACTTCATAACTGCCTATAACATAGTCCGTCTCAGTGGCTCACCGGCATGTTTACACACATAGCATCCAAGATCCTTTCAAGTGGCAGACAGGCCCACTTGGCTCCAGTTACAGCCTTCAGCTAAGTAACTATATCAATGTCCATATAACGCACCGCTTTTACCTTTTGCCGGGTCTAGAGGTTTCCATCAGATTTGTTCTGCCACAGCTGTGGCTTTACGGCTTCCCAGATGGGGGTCTCCAGCCCTCGTACCTTCCAAGGCTACTGGCATCTCTTACACGTACAGGGATCCAGCCTCTGCCTTTCAGGACTCTTGTCTTACAAGCCTCTTGCACTCCAAGGCTACTGGCATCTCTTACACACAAGGATCCAGCCTCTGCCTTTCAGGCTTCACCAGGCCTCTCTAGGCCTCACTAAGCCTCTCCAGGCTAACGGTGTCCCACACACAGGGAACAGGCCTCAAACCTTTCACACACTGTTTCAAAAGCACCAAGATTTATATTTCCTCCAGTGCACACAGGACCTGTGCTGATGTCACAGTCATGTAATCAGTCCTTCTGTGTGCACAGGACCTGTGCTGATGTCACAGTCATGTGATCAGTCCTTCTGTGTGCACAGGACCTGTGCTGATGTCACAGTCATGTGATCAGTCACCTGAGGGAGAGGTACATGGTCAGCCAGACAACACCCTGGACCATTACAGTAATGCCACAAGCCGCTGCATTACAGTACCTACAGACGAAGGTGGAAAATGTCCTGATGGTAAACAGCCAGAGGAATCATTTGTAGCCACTGAGTCTTTTTGCAAACTCTGTAATAGCCCCAGTTCTACCAAGCTTGGACTTGCCCACAGGAGAACAGGAGAATCCACCACCCTCTTATATGTGCAGTACTCAGCACAATATACTTGATTCACTATGTACAAAGGCAGCATCTTATTCATTTATCAATCTACCCAGATCATTGTTATATAAATTTGTGATTGAGGATAATGTCACATTTACATGTAACTGAAAAGGGGCCCCGGAGTTGGTTACTGGTGGCCCTTGGCTCCCCAGTCCGACACCGCCACCTACCATGCCAGTTCCCTGCTCAGGAACTAGGGGCAGGGTTCAAGTGCTACCTCTGCCCTATTTACAGCCACACTCCTGCTTACAGCATTACACCCTTGATTGATCTAGACATGAGCATTGACTTCATTTATTTTCCACTTTTCGTTATTTTTTTTTCATTACTATTTTTATTATTATTTATTATTATAGCACCATTTATTCCATGGCACTTTACATGTGAAAGGGGTATACATACAAAAATAATTACAATAATCTTGAACAGAACGTGATGGCGACTGGTACAGGAGGAGCGAGTACCCTGCCCGTGAGGGCTCACAATCTACAAGGGATGGGTGAGGATACAGTAGGTGAGGGTAGAGCTGGTAGTGCAGCGGTATGGTGGAGCGAGGGTTACTGCAGGTTGTAGGCTTATACACCGTGTCGGACTGGGGTGCTAAGGGCCCACCAGTAATATCAACTCCAGGGCCCCACTTTTCAACTACATGCAAATATGACTTTATCCTCATAAATTGGGTTAAGTTAATTAATTAAAGATGCTGTCTTTGTCTGTATATGGTAAATCAAGTGTATTGTGCCAAGTACTGCTCATATAAGAAGGTGGAGGCCAACCGGAGGATTCTCCTGTTCTCCTGTGGGCCAGTCCAAGCCTGCTTATACAGTTTACTGCTCTCTCTATAATTGTACATACAGTACAGACCAAAAGTTTGGACACACCTTCTCATTTAAAGATTTTTCTTTATTTTCATGACTTTGAAAATTGTACATTCACACTGAAGGCATCAAAACTATGAATTAACACATGTGGAATTATATACTTAATAAAAAAGTGTGAAACAACTGAAAATATGTCTTATATTCTAGGTTCTTCAAAGTAGCCACCTTTTGCTTTGATGACTGCTTTGCACACTCTTGGCATTCTCTTGATGAGCTTCAAGAGGTAGTCACCGGAAATGGTCTTCCAACAATCTTGAAGGAGTTCCCAGAGATGCTTAGCACTTGTTGGCCCTTTTGCCTTCACTCTGCGGTCCAGCTCACCCCAAACCATCTCGATTGAGTTTAGGTCTGGTGACTATGGAGGCTGGTCTAATGTCCATTCCTTGTGTTCTTTAGCCCAAACAAGTCTCTTCTGCTTGTTGCCTGTCCTTAGCAGTGGTTTCCTAGCAGCTATTTTACCATGAAAGCCTGCTACACAAAGTCTCCTCTTAACAGTTGTTGTAGAGATGTGTCTGCTGCTAGAACTCTGTGTGGCATTGACCTGGTCTCTAATCTGAGCTGCGATTTCTGAGGCTGGTGACTCGGATAAACTTATCCTCAGAAGCAGAGGTGACTCTTGGTCTTCCTTTCCTGGGGCGGTCCTCATGTGAGCCAGTTTCTTTGTAGCGCTTGATGGTTTTTGCAACTGCACTTGGGGACACATTCAAAGTTTGCCCAAATTTTCGGACTGACTGACCTTCATTTGTTAAAGTAATGATGGCCACTCATTTTTCTTTACTTAGCTTCTTTTTTCTTGCCATAATACAAATTCTAACAGTCTATTCAGTAGTACTATCAGCTGTGTATCTGACGCGCCCCTGGGCCTGCTGTGTCGCGCAGCGTCTCGCGCACGGGGGCTTACCCGGAACCGGATCAGATGAGGGTTGTAGTCTCCGAGTGGCGGGGACCCGGTCCGTGCCCAGGGAGTCAAACTCAGTGTGTGGCAGTCTTGATAGATGTTATTTGAGTGTCGACTACGCCACCCGTTGATTTGCAGCTATGGAGCTGCCGCTGCAGGGCAGACCACTGAGGCCAGTGTAGAATTGTGCAGCGTGATAGTATAACCCCCAACGGGAGGGGTATGGCCTCAGGGCAGCCGACGTGGAAGATGGGGGTAGCAGGAACCACTCAGAGACGGTGCGGTGTAATTCAGGGTCTTTACTGGTAACAACGATAGACCCTCCCGGAGTACTTGCTAGCGAACGGGGCCTGGTCAGTCCTTGAGCAGATGGGATCTCCCCTGGCCAGGCGGAGTTGTAGGCCTCCCAAACTGACTGTACTCTTCTGGCTACCTTGCTAGAGGCGGTTATAAGTAGCCCACGTCCCTGAGTGTACCGTGTGGTGCTCACCCGTATGGCCGGTGACTCGGGGCCTTCTAATGGCTTCCGCTCCACGATGGCGGTGCTGGTCCCACGCGTGTGACCGTGCCTTCGGGTTTCTGGGCCTGAGGACCTGAAATCCCCTGCCGGTCGGCTTCTGCTGCTGGGTAAGAGTTAGTCCCCACAGCCTCGGACGCCGGGTCCGGTAAGAAAGCTTCTCAGTCAGGGCGAGCTCTGCAGCTGCCAGCCCCTGACTCGTAGTAGTATTGCTCCCACTGAGCTTCTGCTGTTTCTTCCTATGACTGTTTCTCGTCTCTATTTCTTCTCTACTCACTAACCCTGCCTCAGCCCTAGGTTTTTATAGGGGAAGTTCTTCCCCTCCCAAGACTGGGCAGGAGGTGTGGCATGCACAGGATCCCTGACCAAAGGACCTCCCACCTGCTCTCAGACATAACACTACATTACTGTGGAAACCAGACCCCTGGGGTGCCACATTCCCCCCTAGTGAAATTTAGTACTCCGGGACTAAACATATTTTAGAAAAACATAACAAGGTAAAAACAATAATAATACAATAAGAAAAACATATAAAGATGGTTACGGCATGTCCGTAACCGGGTGCAGTCTTTGAAGAAAAGCAAGGTGTCCATTTCACCAAAACAGGGAGACGTAACCAGGTAGGGGTTTGTCCTGCCCCGAGTCCTTAACAGTCTTTAGTCCGTCCTGGGTTACGCTCCAACTATGTACAAGGATTCCCGGTAAATCCACCAAGGACTCCTACAAAGAACTAGAAACACAAAATTATACACAAGCAACAATACACAGGTAAACTTAAATAAAACAATTTATACACTTCAAATCCTCCAACGTGCGGGTAACTGGCCCCTAGTGGCCCTAGTGGACCTACGGAGCTGACTGTCTAGTCCTGAACTACAGGGTGTAGGAGCTGTCAAGGGTAAACTGGGCAGCTGTCTACCGGCTCTTTGGCTCACTAGGGATATGGCAGGCTCACTGCAAGCAGAGGGTTGATCCTCCTGGTCTGCTGGTGTGGGGTCTTCTGCCTCCTGGACCGGCTGTTCTTCCAGCTCTACCTGTTGCTCCGTAGGTGCTTGGGATGCTGGTTGGAGGAAGGTGAGTACGGGTACCACAACTGCACCATTGACTTGAGTCCAAGACCGAGGGAAGTCCCCGAGCACAGTACTAACCATATCTTCCCTTTCCTCTACGGGTCGATGGTCTTCTTGTTCCTCTTCAGGGTTCCTCAGTTGTTCGGGACACTTCTTCAGGTGGTCCCGGGATACAATGGCTGTGGTTTCCCCTCCGTCTTTACTGATGGTACAAACCTTCGGGTTCTCGTGGCTTGAGGGCAGTACGGTGTACGGGTCCTTCTCCCACTGGTCGTCCAACTTGTGGAGCCGTCTCTTCCTCTTCAAGACCTGCTCTCCGGGTACCAGGGGAACAGCGGGAGCATACTGTTTGTAAGTTTTCTCTTGTCTTTCCCTAGCCTGACAGAGACTTCGCTCCACGCTCTCCTGTACTCTCCGGTACTGCTGCTGCCTCTCTGTGTCCCAGTCTGCTTCTGGTGAAGTGTCCTCGGGTGTCAGGACTCCCATTTCCAGGTCAACAGGTAACTTACCAGGTCTTGCCCTCATTAGGTAAGCCGGGGTACAGTTGGTGGAACCTACCGGGATGTGGTTGTATAGGTCCACCAGATCGGGCAACTTCTCAGGCCACAGACTGCGTTCTTCCAGGGGCAACGTTTTTAGAAGATCCATTACCACCTGGTTCATTTTCTCACAAAGTCCATTAGTTTGCGGATGGTAGGGTGTCGTCCTTATCTTCCGGCAGCCATACAGATTGCAGAATACCTGGAAGACCTCCGCTTCAAAGGCAGGTCCCTGGTCCGTCAGCACTTGGTCCGGGTACCCGTGTGGATGGCAGAAGTGCTGCTGGAAGGCTCTAGCTGCTGTTTGAGCCGTTAAGTCCTTGACGGGGACGACAACCAAGAACCGGGAGTAATGATCCACGATGGTTAACGCGTAGACGTAGCCACTTCTGCTTGGGGTCAGTTTTACATGATCCAAGGCTACCAGTTCCAACGGTTGCCGGGTGACGATAGACTGCAGGGGAGTCTTCTGGCTGGCACGGTCCTTCCTTCTCAGGTTGCACGGGCCACAGTCTCTGCACCACTTCTCAATGGTTCCCCTCATGCCTACCCAGTGGAATCGCTCGCGCAGCAGGAACTCCAGCTTCTTCCACCCGAAGTGTCCAGCTCCGTCGTGGTATGCCTCCATCACCATGGCTGCGTCTCTTCGTGGCACCACTACTTGCCAGAGTAGTTCATGCGTCCGGGAGTTAACCATTCTGCGGCACAACTTCCCCTTGTAAAGGAACAGTCGACTCTTCTCTGCCCATAGTTGTTTGGCTTCCTCCGGAGCGTCTGGTTCAAGGCAAGCCTCCGGGCGAGTCAGCATCTCCTTCACCAGTCGGACGGCAGGGTCGCTGTCTTGCGTTTCCGCCCAGTTGTAGTGAGGTAAGGGGTTCAACGTAGCAGCCTGCTTACTCCTTACCCGGTGGGAATACTGGATAGTCCCATGACGGTGGAACGCAGGGAGTTCAACTTCTTCCAGTCCCTCCGGATCTTCTCCTTCGTCCGGCAGGTTGGGCATCCTGGACAGGGCGTCCGCGTTGGTATTGGAGCGTCCGGCCCGGTATTTGATTGTGAACTCGTAGTTGGACAGACGGGCCATCCACCTCTGCTCCAGGGCACCGAGTCTTGCCGTGTCCAGGTGTGTCAACGGGTTGTTATCCGTGTACACGGTGAACCGGGAAGAAGCGAGGTAATGCTTAAAGCGCTCGGTGACTGCCCATACTACGGCCAGGAACTCTAGCTTAAATGAGCTGTAATTCTCGGGGTTCCTTTCGGTGGGTCGCAGTTTTCGGCTGGCGTAGGCGATTACTCGTTCCTTCCCCTGCTGGATCTGGGACAGTACGGCTCCTAGCCCGATGTTACTGGCGTCGGTGTAGAGGATAAAGGGCTGGCTATAATCCGGGTACACCAGGATTTCGTCCCCCGTGAGGGCCATCTTCAGCTGGCGGAAGGACTCTTCTTCCAGCTCCTCCCATTTGAAGGGCGGCTTCTGGTTCTTGGCCTTCCGGGACTGGCCTATCAGGAGGTCCTGCATAGGTGCTGCCTTTTTGGTGAAACCGGGAATAAACCTTCGGTAGTAGCCTACCAACCCGAGGAACTGCCGCACTTCTTTTACGCTGGAGGGGCTTGGCCATTCCTTAATTGCGGTGATCTTATCAGGGTCGGGAGCCACTCCGTCAGCGCTCACCACGTGTCCCAGGTACTGCACCTTTGGTTTCAGGAGGTGACACTTGGAGGGTTTCACCTTTAGGCCGTAACTCGCCAGAGCTTCGAACACTTCCGCCAGGTGTTTCAGGTGGTCCTCATACGTCTTGGAATATACGATGACATCGTCCAGGTACAACAGGACCGTCTCGAAGTTTCTGTGGCCCAGACAACACTCCATTAGTCGTTGGAAGGTTCCTGGTGCGTTGCAGAGTCCGAACGGCATGCAGGTGAACTCGCTAAGTCCCATCGGGGTGGTGAATGCGGTCTTCTCCCGGTCCGCCTCTGCTACAGGAACCTGCCAGTACCCGCTAGTGAGATCCAAGGTAGAGAAGAAGTTAGCAGATCTTAAAGCAGCCAATGACTCCTCTATCCTTGGTAAGGGGTACGCATCCTTGTGTGTGATACGGTTGATTTTCCGGTAATCTACACACATCCTCATGGTGTTGTCTTTTTTTCTGACTAAGACTAGTGGAGCTGCCCAGGGGCTACAGCTATCCCTGATCACCCCAGCCTCCTTCATGTCTCTAAGCATCCCCTTGGCGTGTTGGTAGTGGGCAGGGGGTACGGGTCGATACCTCTCTTTTATAGGAGGATGGTCTCCCGTGGGGATGTGGTGTTCTACCCCCTTGACTCGCCCGAAGTCTAACAGGTGTTTACTGAACACTCTCTCGTACTCTTGAACCACCCGATAGACTCCTTGTTTCTGGTGTGCGGGAGTGGAGTCAGTACCCAGATGTAGTTGCTGACACCAGTCCTCCATGTTTTTCTTAGAGCCGTTATCTTCCTCCGGGTGAGATGGAGGCAAGGGTTCCACAGATTGTATAGAATTTTGGTTAATGGTATATAATTTGGCTAGCGTGGCATACCGGGGCAGGTACACTTCCCTCTCCCCGATATTTATTATGCGAACGGGCACCCTCCCATGGCGTACATCAACCACCCCCCGTGCTGTCAAAATGGTGGGCCTACTGTCCGAGTAAACTGGTTCTACCATTGCCTGGTAATCCCTACCTCTCAGACCAATAGCTGCCCGGCACCAAATCATCATTTCACTTTTTGGGGGCATGGCAATAGGAAAAGGGTCACACATTCTTACGCTACCAATCTCACCGCCGGAGAGTTCCACCTGTTGCCGTCGCATCAGTGCCCGGATCTCTTTCTGGAGCACCCGCTGCTCGCCGGAGCTGGCGTTCTTGGCAACCTGTTGTAAAAGGAAAATCACCTCTGCAAGACAATTTTCAATTACATTAGTTCCTAGCGTTATCTTTGGGTGACTCTCGTGTTTGTCAATGTCTACAATAATCAGTCCCTGTGCTGCTAGTTCGACTCTACCAATTTTAATGGTCGCCTCTTTAAATCCGATCTGTGGCACGGGCTGACCATTGCTGGCGATGATACTCAAGTCGTCGTCAGGGTAGCGGGTTATATCCGAGTCATTCCAGTACTGCTTGAAGAGCACGTACGGGATGGTGGTGACCTGTGACCCGGTGTCTAGTAGGGCACTCATAGGGATGCCATCCAGTACCACAGGCAAGACTGGACGTCCTCCGACATATTTGTCGCGCCAGTTCGATGGGCCTGGTGATCTTTTTCCTGGTGGTTGGCCCTCTACCCCCAGGTTGTGCCAGTTTAAAGGACAGTACCTTGCCATATGTCCGGGTTGATTGCAGCGGCGGCAGATGGGTCGTCCGTCCTCGTTGTACCGGTCACTGGGTCTTCCTCTGGCCGGTGGGGTCCTCCTTGGTCGACGCCACGGGATGTTCTCCGGTCCGGATGCCAGCTGGATCTTCCCTGGAGTGGAAGCCTGTAAAGACTGCACAGTTCGGGTTAACGCAGCAACGCTTTTAGCTAGCTCTTGGACCTGATGGTGCAGGTCTGGAGCCGGGTCATTGTTCAAAGCCTGCGCATCAGCCCCTACAGGCCCTGCCGACAAGGGCGCCGCCTCCTGGTGGTAAGTGATAGCTGGGCGCCTGTGGGTCACAACGCCATCCGGTGCCGGTTCTCGGAGCACCCGGATGGCTCTGTCCTTGAACTGTGCAAATCCCAGATGAGGGTCCTGTAGGGCCATTGCCCGCAACTGGGTTCGGTGGGCATTGCAATATAAACCCTCTATAAATTGTTCAGTCAACAGCCTGTCCTCGTCTCCCACGCCGTCAGGGTCGGTCTGCTTAACGGCTCTCAGGGCCTCTTGTAGGTTCAGGGCATAGTCCCTTATACTCTCATGGGCCCGCTGTTTGCACCCGTAGAATCTAAGCTTGATCTCGGCTGAGGTGCGGGTATCAAAGGTGTCCCTCAGCCGGGTTAGTATCCCTGCGACAGTCCTCCCCCCAGGTGGCCAGGACTTTACCTCCCTTCGGGCTGCTCCGGTAAATTGGGCCACCAGGATGCTCACTTTTTGCTCCTCTGTGAGGGGGTACACCTGGAAGAGGTTATCCAGCCTTTCTCTAAAGTCCTGCAGGGTATGTGACTCCCCTGAGTACTGGGGTAGCCAGGCTGCCCCCGGGATATAGGGCATGGTGAAAGGCATGACCGCGACAGCGGTGGCGCTGGCGGGGGTTGAAGCGGTGAAGCTCTCCTCCGTATCCGACATCCTTCTCCCCCCTAGTGGACCGTGGCCTACCTTGCGATGATCCTCTTCCGTAGGCCGCGGCTCCGCAGTGGATCGTCAGGGTTGAGGACCTTCCGTCGCGCTCCGGTGACGTCGGCGTCTGCTGGGCTCCTTCCAGGAACTTACGCAACGTCCGGACGTGAGGCGGGGCTTCAGTTCTCGCGGGCTTTTCAGAGTCCACACCCCTCTTCTTCCCGCGCGGCGTCCTCAAGATGGCGTCCAATGGCGGGAAAACTCCACGGATGGCGGGAAGAAGGCTGAAGATGGCGCCGGATGGCGGGAATCTTCACAGATAGCGGGAAGAAGGCTGAAAATGGCGCCGGATGGCGGGAATCTTCACCGATGGCGGGAAAACTTCACGGATGGTAAGTTTTAAAAGTCTCTTTTTCAGGCACGCACTACCCGGTGGTTGCGGGCACGAAATCCTGCCGACTACGCCAAAGTTGACGCGCCCCTGGGCCTGCTGTGTCGCGCAGCGTCTCGCGCACGGGGGCTTACCCGGAACCGGATCAGATGAGGGTTGTAGTCTCCGAGTGGCGGGGACCCGGTCCGTGCCCAGGGAGTCAAACTCAGTGTGTGGCAGTCTTGATAGATGTTATTTGAGTGTTGACTACGCCACCCGTTGATTTGCAGCTATGGAGCTGCCGCTGCAGGGCAGACCGCTGAGGCCGGTGTAGAATTGTGCAGCGTGATAGTATAACCCGCAACGGGAGGGGTATGGCCTCAGGGCAGCCGACGTGGAAGATGGGGGTAGCAGGAACCACTCAGAGACGGTGCGGTGTAATTCAGGGTCTTTACTGGTAACAACGATAGACCCTCCCGGAGTACTTGCTAGCGAACGGGGCCTGGTCAGTCCTTGAGCAGATGGGATCTCCCCTGGCCAGGCGGAGTTGTAGGCCTCCCAAACTGACTGTACTCTTCTGACTACCTTGCTAGAGGCGGGTATAAGTAGCCCACGTCCCTGAGTGTACCGTGTGGTGCTCACCCGTATGGCCGGTGACTCGGGGCCTTCTAATGGCTTCCGCTCCACGATGGCGGTGCTGGTCCCACGCGTGTGACCGTGCCTTCGGGTTTCTGGGCCTGAGGACCTGAAATCCCCTGCCGGTCGGCTTCTGCTGCTGGGTAAGAGTTAGTACCCACAGCCTCGGACGCCGGGTCCGGTAAGAAAGCTTCTCAGTCAGGGCGAGCTCTGCAGCTGCCAGCCCCTGACTCGTAGTAGTATTGCTCCCACTGAGCTTCTGCTGTTTCTTCCTATGACTGTTTCTCGTCTCTACTTCTTCTCTATGACGCGCCCCCTGGGCCATATTCTTTAAGGGAATACCCGGAGCCGGATCAGATGGGGGTTGTAGTCTCCGAGTGGCTTTGACCCGGTCCGTGCCCAGGGTGTCAAGCTCAGTGTGTGGCAGTCCTTACTGATGTTACTAAAGTTCTTTATGTCGACTACGCCACCCGTTGAATTGCGGTCACTACGGCCGCCGCTGCAGCAGGGTCCGCTGAGGCTGATGGTGTGTGTGCAGCTTAGGTAGTATAACCCCCAACGGGAGGGGTATAGCCTCAGGGGGGTCAGGTGCAGAGGATGGTGGTTGTGGAGGTGCAGGGATGATGGTAATGAGAGTCAGAGTCGGGTTGTGCAGTTCAGGGTTCTTTACTTACTGCAGATGTTCCGGTCACTCCGGCCTTGAGTGACCACCCGAGCCGTGCTGCGTCCACCAGGTCCTGGACTCGGCCAACCCCCAAGTAGTTCTGGAGCATGGTTCTGAGCTCCCGTTCTGTCCTGTCCTCGTCTCTGGCCTTCCCCACCAGGGATCCACCTATGTCCGGCTCCCTCGGGCCTCTTGTTGGCGAACCCTTTGCCTCTGGGTTCCCTGACCCTATGCGTGGTCTGCCTTCCGGGTGGATATGGTGGGTGGCCGTGGCAGATGCTGCCCACGGCCTCCGGTCTCTGGCTGAGGTATGCTGTAGCCCCCACCAGTTTGGGATCCGGTACCCTGTTGCCAACTCTTCACCCTGTGGTTGTATTTGGGGTCTCAGAGTTCCTTCTTTCTCCCCCTCTGGGTCTTTCTTGCTCTCCTCTCTCACTCTTGGGCTGGGGCTGCTCTGCTCTTCTGCTCTCTTCCACTGTTCTGCAAAGACTCACAGACTGACTGACTGACTGTGGCTGACTGACTGACTGTGGCTGACTGACTGACCCTGATCTTAGATGGTGCCCACCTTAAATACTCCCTCTATGTGTGAGCTCAGGTGACCAGCACCCAATGAGCTCCTAGCTTTACCCAGGCTGCTCCCCCTATCTGCCCCTACACTACTGGGATGATCCACCCCCCTCCCACTCCAGCCAAGGACAGACTCGGTCGTACCTGCACATTTCTAAGTGGGAGTACCGTTGGTCTGCCCTCCGGAAATGGGATGTGTGTAGTGCATGCAGCTGACTGAGCTCAGTTCCACACTCCATCCTTACCCGGGAGTGGAATATCACACCTCTGGGTTGAGGTGCAATACCCCTGTAGCAGCCGAATCCTCAGGGTGCTACATTCCCCCCTGGTAAATCACAGCACGTCCTCGGGCTGTAAGATATAAAAAACACCAAAACATACAATTTTTGCATAAACAACATAATAAAACATCATATAAAACTTTTCATATAAAACTTTTCATATAAAACTTTCTTGTCTTCTGGTACCTCCGGTCACGGTGCAACTTGTGACCGGGTAAAGTGCGACAGTCTCTTAAAGAAACACGGTTTCCTATAAAACCGGTAGGGGGCGCTTTAGGAAGCGCAACTATATACAAAGGGATGTGGCCGCTCTCAGTACTCGGCCAGGTATTAGGAAAGGGATGACCGCTCTCAGTCCTCGGTCAGTGGGGAAATGGGACACACTGGAACAGTTCCGTTCTCTGGTCCCAACGGGGACTATATTAGCAGCAACGGTTCACTGTGCCCCGACGGGCAACTATATACAGCTTCTACTCTGCTGTACTCAACGACGACATCCTCCTGCTCTTTCTTTGTGATTAACTTTAGCTTCAGACCCGTCCGGGTCCTCTTGCTCCTCCTCACACCGCAGCTCCTCCTCCGTCAGGCGATGCACATGGAGGGCGTAGGGTCCTTTGGCACACTTGTGCCGGGTGAAGGTGACCTCGTCCCCTATATAAAGGTCACGACCTCTGTGTCCCTCCGGTAGGTGGGACTCAACGTCTCTTCTTGTCACGAAGACGTCGCCTGGGGTGCGGTGATCTCGGATGAAGCCCCACCCGTGCTGCATATTAAACTTGATCACAGTCCCGTTGGAAGGGGGACCATGAGCTGCACGGGGACTCCTCCTGGCCCGGCTCTTCTGCTCCGCGCTCTTTATTTGGGCTTGTTGTTCCCGGACCCGCCTCTCTCTCCGCTCCCTCTCAAAGACCTCGAGCTGCTGGCGGCAGCACTCTGCACGCTCCGCTGCGGCTGCCCGAGTCTCCTGAGTGAACCCCATGAGATCTTCTCCGGTGGGGTCCCACTCAAACTGTGCCTCCTCTAGCGGGGGCGAGGTCCTTTTTACGGGCTTTGGAACCGGAATCAGGGGTTCGTCTAGGGGTCTCTCTTTCCGGAGTCGGGGATGGTGAAACTCCGGTGGCCATATAAAGGGCTGCCCATCCGGGCACGTATGTTGGGCGAACAGATCTTCTCCCAGATGCGGCACTCTTGGTTTTATGGGCGCGGTGGTGGTGGCGCCCGGGTTGCCCAGGCCTTGCAGCCAGGCCTGGGGCACCTGGAAAGTGAAGGGCACCGTAAGGACGGCGGCGCCCTGGGCTACTTGGCCCTGCGACCAGGCCGGTGGCTCCGCGGAGGTAGGGGGCGCTGTTGGTATTGCGGCGCCCGGGGGTACTAGGCCTTGCGACCAGGCCGGTGGTACTTCCTGCTTGGTCACGCTCGGGGTCGAGGCGTGTGACGTCACAGGGGTCGCGGCTACGGCTTCCGGTTGAGGCCTAGTCTGTGGCGGTGACGTTGCGGTTACGGGCACGGCAGGGGGTACTTCGGGCTCTGCGACGGGGAGCTGGGGCAGGTACGCGGTTTCCCGGTTTGGGGTAGAGACGTCCCCTTTACCTGCCTCCTTTCGTTCGGCTCCCTTCTCGGCGCCGTCTCCGGCCTTCAGTCCTCCTGCGCCATCCTCAGAGGCGGTCTGTCTCCTCGTCTCGGGTGGCGTGCTCCGCTGACGAGTTCTTGTCTGCTGGGCCATCTCACGGCTCCATTCTGCTAACGTCTCTCGCTGCACCCGGGCCATCCTCCGTGCGAGGCCCTCCAGCGCAGTCTGTGCACACTCCCGATCTCGGGGGAGCTGTGCCAAGACCTCCACTAAGCCTAGTGGGGTCGTTGCTTCTAGCAGGCTCCTGACCAACGGGTCGGTGCTGCTCTGCTCTCCTCCCGTTGTCTCCAGCAGGCCTTCTGGAGTGGCGACCGGCAACAGGCTCCTGACCACTGGGTCGGTGCTGCCTGGAGTGGCGGCCCGCATCAGGCTCCTGACCACTGGGTCGGTGCTGCCTGGCTCTCCCTCCATCTCCGGGTGTGCTTTCTCTGGACTCTCTTCCAGACGTCTTGTCTCCGGGTGCGCTCTCTCCAGACTGCTCCAGGCGACACCCATCTTTGCTCTCTTGTTCTCAGTCCTCCCACTCCGAGGGCGGTCCCGGGGCCACTTGGTGATTGTCAGCTCCAGGGGCAGTTCTTTCACGCTGACAGACACCTCTAGCATCACAGTCTCTGTTGGTGGGGGCGGTTTCCACTTTTGGCGCCATGTTCGGTCCTGGCCCACGATGGGAGGCGGCCTCTTGCCACCCTCTGGCACGCCCATAATGGCGTCCGCTCTTCCAAGGCGGGAAACCTTTGGAAATGGCGGGAATCGTCTCCCAGTGGCGGGAAACTCTGCAGATGGCGGGAAAAAGCTGTTAATGGCGGACAACCGGCGGGAATCGGTCTGCGATGGAGTCCGATGGCGGGGACCCTCCGGAACCGGCAGGAGACTTCTTTTTGAGGTAAACTTGTTCTTTTCTTCAGGCACGCAGTACCCGGGTGTTGCGGGCACGTTATCCTGCCGACTACGCCAAAGTTGACGCGCCCCCTGGGCCATATTCTTTAAGGGAATACCCGGAGCCGGATCAGATGGGGGTTGTAGTCTCCGAGTGGCTGTGACCCGGTCCGTGCCCAGGGTGTCAAGCTCAGTGTGTGGCAGTCCTTACTGATGTTACTAAAGTTCTTTATGTCGACTACGCCACCTGTTGAATTGCGGTCACTACGGCCGCCGCTGCAGCAGGGTCCGCTGAGGCTGATGGTGTGTGTGCAGCTTAGGTAGTATAACCCCCAACGGGAGGGGTATAGCCTCAGGGGGGTCAGGTGCAGAGGATGGTGGTTGTGGAGGTGCAGGGATGATGGTAATGAGAGTCAGAGTCGGGTTGTGCAGTTCAGGGTTCTTTACTTACTGCAGATGTTCCGGTCACTCCGGCCTTGAGTGACCACCCGAGCCGTGCTGCGTCCACCAGGTCCTGGACTCGGCCAACCCCCAAGTAGTTCTGGAGCGTGGTTCTGAGCTCCCGTTCTGTCCTGTCCTCGTCTCTGGCCTTCCCCACCAGGGATCCACCTATGTCCGGCTCCCTCGGGCCTCTTGTTGGCGAACCCTTTGCCTCTGGGTTCCCTGACCCTATGCGTGGTCTGCCTTCCGGGTGGATATGGTGGGTGGCCGTGGCAGATGCTGCCCACGGCCTCCGGTCTCTGGCTGAGGTATGCTGTAGCCCCCACCAGTTTGGGATCCGGTACCCTGTTGCCAACTCTTCACCCTGTGGTTGTATTTGGGGTCTCAGAGTTCCTTCTTTCTCCCCCTCTGGGTCTTTCTTGCTCTCCTCTCTCACTCTTGGGCTGGGGCTGCTCTGCTCTTCTGCTCTCTTCCACTGTTCTGCAAAGACTCACAGACTGACTGACTGACTGTGGCTGACTGACTGACTGTGGCTGACTGACTGACCCTGATCTTAGATGGTGCCCACCTTAAATACTCCCTCTATGTGTGAGCTCAGGTGACCAGCACCCAATGAGCTCCTAGCTTTACCCAGGCTGCTCCCCCTATCTGCCCCTACACTACTGGGATGATCCACCCCCCTCCCACTCCAGCCAAGGACAGACTCGGTCGTACCTGCACATTTCTAAGTGGGAGTACCGTTGGTCTGCCCTCCGGAAATGGGATGTGTGTAGTGCATGCAGCTGACTGAGCTCAGTTCCACACTCCATCCTTACCCGGGAGTGGAATATCACACCTCTGGGTTGAGGTGCAATACCCCTGTAGCAGCCGAATCCTCAGGGTGCTACATCTACTCACTAACCCTGCCTCAGCCCTAGGTTTTTATAGGGGAAGTTCTTCCCCTCCCAAGACTGGGCAGGAGGTGTGGCATGCACAGGATCCCTGACCAAAGGACCTCCCACCTGCTCTCAGACATAACACTACATTACTGTGGAAACCAGACCCCTGGGGTGCCACATATCCACCAGACTTCTGCACAACACAACTGATGGTCCCAACCCCATTTATAAGGCAAGAAATTCCACTTATTAAACCTGACAGGGTACACCTGTGAAGTGAAAACCATTTCCGGTGACTACCTCTTGAAGCTCATCAATAGAATGCCAAGAGTGTGCAAGGCAGTCATCAAAGCAAAAGGTGGCTACTTTGAAGAACCTAGAATATAAGACATATTTTCAGTTGTTTCACACTTTTTTGTTAAGTATATAATTCCACATGTGTTAATTCATAGTTTTGATGCCTTCAGTGTGAATGTACAATTTTCAAAGTCATGAAAATACAGAAAAATCTTTAAATGAAAAGGTGTGTCCAAACTTTTGGTCTGTACTGTATACAGACAGAAGTTTTAGTAGGGTAATGTCAGCTCGGCCTATGAGAACATAGAGTTTTTGGTGAGCATTCAGAGGTCTGACCCTTCTGAGTTGAGATTCAGTTCAGATATAAGGTGAGGTAAATGATTTAAAGAAAGTGCGAGATTACAACAATATTACTTTAGTCTCATTCCTTTTCATGTGCTTTGAAGTAGTGAGGCGGCTCACTGCGGAGAGAGGAATCCGGAGACTCAACTCTCATTTATTTGTTGGTTTACGGATCTGAGTCACGCGAACAGACGGCACAGCTCGCTGTCAGTGAATTATCTGACAATATTTGGCTCACGTTTACATAAAAAGACACCCTTCTGGACTAATCAAATGGTAAAAGGAATGAAGCAGTCAAATTGTGAATATCACACCAGATGCGCATATCCATAGATGCATCAGTAACAGCATTTATCTGGATATTCCCATATATCTGTCTAGATTATCATGTCTAATTAACATTATTGTCCTGCTAAATGCTTAGGATTTAAATCAATACTACCTAAAAGGGTTTTCCAGTTTCGGAAAACATCTTTGCCTCTGCTGTAGTTTTCTTAAAAGCAAAATAAACTCCTTTACTCACCTTCCCCCGGTCCAACTCTGAGTCTCTGTTGCTATACCCAGTCTATGTCATTGTCTGCAGTGCTGACATCACATTGACAACGCTGTAGCCAATCTGTGAGCTCAGTGACTCATGCCGTCTACGCGGGAGAAGCCTCTGAGTTCACTGACTGGCTGCACTGCAGTCAATAAAAGTCACCGGTAGCAGCAGCAGCCATCTTGTGACCGCATCTTCACAGAAGTGTAGGTCACAAGATCTCAGCGTAAGTCTATAAGGTCCTTGTTCTGGCCTTGTTCTAGCTCTCATAGACTTACATTGAGAAATGACCTCTGGCTCACCCAGCAAACACTGGAGCAATCCGGCAGGTCACAACCTACAGAAGACTGACCGGAGCAGCGCCGATAATGAAGACGGAGGCTGGTAAGTATAAGACTAAGGGCAGGAATCTTACATTAATGGCACCACTAAAAGTGTGAAATAAAAAAGACTGCTGGAGTGGTGCTTTATTATAATACTAACTGTAGGATATGATATTCCTATGTCACCGTACTTAAGAGATGTCTGTGATGGCCCATATGTCCCTGCACAATGAGTGGCCACTTAGCCAATCATACAAGTGTTTAGTATGCTTTGTAGGTCATGTTTTTCAATATCTCTGCTTGTAGTCCATGAATGGAGCATTCAAAGTTACCTCCCAGATGCTGATGCTCATGTGATGAAAAGATTAAAGAAGTCATCACCCAGGTATCACAAGCGAGGACCTTGCAATATAGGATGTGGATACAGTTGAAAGTGTGCTGCCTGACAGGAGGGGCCCATTGCTAGAGCTGGCACAAGCCCCCCAATTCATGGGCCTCATAGCGGCTGCGTAGTCTCTATTAGCGGTACGTCACTGCCATCAAGATACACACAGAGCTAACATGTAGTCTATATTACTGGGGAGACACTTGTAAACGCTATGGGTTCATCAGGTAAGGTTGGTTTGCTAAGCCATAAGTCAGGGTGAAGAGCATGGACCGAAGTCCTTGATGTAGCTAAGCTGGACAAAGAGCGTGTGTAACAGGACCAGTACAGTCATGGCCAAAAGTATTGAAAATGAGACAAATAGTAATTTTTCCAAAGTTTACTGCTTCATTTTTTGTAATGGCAATTTGCATATACTCCTGAATGTCAAAGAGTGATCATCTTAACAGCAATTACTGTACTTGCAAAGTCAATATTTGCCCAGAAAATGAACTTTAACCCCCAAAACACATTTCAACATCATTGCAGTCCTGCCTTAAAAGGAGCAGCTAACATCGTTTTAGTGATTGATCCATTAAGACAGGTGTGGGTGTTGATGAGGACAGGGCTGGCGATCAACCAGTCATGATTAAGTAAGAATGACATCACTGGACACTTTAAAAGGAGGCTGGTTCTTGGTATCATTGTTTCTCTTCAGTTAACCATGGTTATCTCTAAAGAAACACGTGCAGCCATCATTGCACTGCACAAAAATGGCCTAACAGGGAAGTGTATCGCAGCTACAAAGATTGCACCTCAGTCAACAATCTATCGCATCATCAAGAACTTCAAGGAGAGAGCTTCCATTGTTGTCAAAAAGGCTCCAGGGCGCCCAAGAAAGACCAGCAAGCGCCAGGACCGTATCTTAAAACTGTTTCAGCTGCGGGATCGGACTACCAGCAGTGCCGAGCTTGCTCAGGAATGGCAGCAGGCTGGTGTGAGTGCTTCTGCACGCACTGTGAGGCGGAGACTCTTTGAGCAAGGGCTGGTTTCAAGGAGGGCAGCAAAGAAGCCACTTCTCTCCAGAAAAAACATCAGGGACCGACTGATATTCTGGAAAAGGTACAGGGAGTGGACTGCTGAGGACTGGGGCAAAGTCATTTTCTCTGATGAATCCCCTTTTCGATTGTTTGGGACATCTGGAAAACAGCTTATTCGGAGAAGAAGAGGTGAGCGCTACCAGCCAAGGGAATCGGCTCACTCACAGTCTTGCCTAAAACACAGCCATGAATAAAGAATGATACCAGAATGTCCTCCAAGAGCAACTTCTCCCAACCGTCCAAGAGCAGTTTGGCGCCCAACAATGCCTTTTCCAGCATGATGGAGCACCTTGCCATAAAGCAAAGGTGATAACTAAATGGCTCATGGAACAAAACATAGAGATTTTGGGTCCATGGCCTGGAAACTCCCCAGATCTTAATCCCATTGAGAACTTGTGGTCAATCATCAAGAGACGGGTGGACAAACAAAAACCAACAAATTCTGGCAAAATGCAAGCATTGATTATGCAAGAATGGACTGCTATCAGTCAGGATTTGGTCCAAAAGTTGATTGAGAGCATGCCAGGGAGAATTACAGAGGTCTTGAAGAAGAAGGGGCAACACTGCAAATATTGACTTGCTGCATTAACTCATTCTAACTGTCAATATAACCTATTGGTACTCATAATATGATTGCAATTATATTTCTGTATGTGATATAAACATCAGACAAACACTAATAAAAACCAGAGGCCAGCAGATCATGTGAAAATATAATTTTGGTGTCATTCTCAAAACTTTTGGCCATGACTGTAGAGCTAGTTATAGGCTGGCGAATAAGTGGATCTAGATGCAGGAGAGTCAAATGTACAGGCAGCACAGGAACAGCAGAGTTGATTAGGCAGTCTGGCACCTTAGTTCAGCAGAATTGAGGTTGCAGACAGCACTAAGAAAAGCATAGATGAGTTGGTTATCAGGTACCTTGATAACTGAGTTGAGGATGTGGACAGAACCAGGAATTGCTGGACTGAGTTTGTAGTAGAAAATGTTTGTTGGCAAGCAGCCAGGATCAGCTGAGAAGATTACAAGACACATGGCTGAAGCAAAACCAAGTAGAAAGTGAGTCTTGACTCTTTGTGGTAGCCGAGTGCACTACTAATACTAATACTCTGAATACTCAAGCGGGGCACATCTCTATAGATAGGCCTATCCACAAACTTCACTAATTTAACTCTGCCCTGTTCACTCTTCCTACATCTTCCTCAGAATCTGGTCCCTCCTATTCATTTGTCTCCACATCCTCCATGAACCCAATAGCCCTTAGTAACTATACTTAGACGATACTGGCTGATAATCGGATCATGTGGCTTATTATAAAACCCCTATTTTTTATAATGATGGCTGGACCATACATGATAAGAACGTTCTACCTATTGTGTCTCCCCTATTTCCTTATATATTTCATTATAGATTGTAAGCTTGCGAGCAGGGCCGTTACTCCTAATGTAACTGATGAATTATGTGCTACTCTGTAAAGTCTTCATTGTCTGTAAATGTCCCCATTCAATTTTAAAGTGCTGCAGAATATGTTGGAGCTATATAAATAAAATTATTATTATTATAACAAAATTAGAAATCTTGCAATTTTTACGGTGAGGCACTGGGTCTTTTTTAGATTCTTACTTCCTGTCCTTTCAGGATATGTTTTCAGCAGGCTCCTAATCATCAGAGGCAAGATTACAATGACAGGTAACACCACTATACACAACTGATAACACAGGATGCACCATTCAGAATAAGCAATGTCACAGCTGGCCTGCTCCCACTTCCTTCACATTAATCTTTACACACGCTCATTAGATGCCTCAATACAAAACATAGGGTCAGAGTATGTTCCTAATGTGTATGTGTTTATTTCCAGAAACAAAAATAAGTTAAAGTATAAAAAAGTGTGTCCATTCTGAAAATTGCAAGATTTTTGTTTTTAATACAGATTGTGATATAGGAAAAAAACATTGACAAAATAAAAAAAAAATTGAAATCAAAAACCTGCTTTAAACAATAGGTTATTTTCCTCCTGATAGATTCCCTTTAAGAAGGGCTGAAATTATTTCTGCTTGTTTGCTTTGTCCAATACCATGAAATAGAGGTGAGAAAGCTTTTAGCCAAAGTGAAGGAAAGGTTATCTTAAGACAGCAGGACAGAATGTGTGGCATCAGGGTCATTCATCCATTTCCAGTGCGGCCCATCATTCACCTAAGATAAATAAATGCCTGCTGCAAAAAAAGGTCATTTATTAAAAGATAATGGCTGTACAGAATGTAGCTGTTCTCCTATACTGTGCCTGTCGAAGCAAAACTCCTGCTAAATACAACTCTCTGTGAATATGGTGCTAACCGCTATTCAGCATATCAACAAGAGACCAAGTTAAATTGTTTAATAGAAAAGCAATCGTGTTCACTCATAAATCCTCCAAAAATCCATTGAAATTTGTTAAAAGGGAATTTGTGTCTGGAGTTGATAAGTTCAGGTATTCATACATTTATTGTTATTGTCACAATAATATAATGTCTTTTCCTTGGAATTAGGATGAACCCATTGTGATTTCATTAAAATGTATATGGGATCCATTTTTTCCCTCTGCATTGTTTTTTAAAGGGCTTGTGCCATCAGGAAAACTCCTGCCCATATACCCCATTCAGGGCTTCCTGAACCAAAGCAAAGAGCAGCTAATCACTATCAGATCTTAATTAAGAGGACACAACACGTCCAAATATTACATGAACAGTAGAGTTGAGATTCATGCTGCTTTGGTTTGGTGTCCAGACCTCCGTAGCAGCAGGGACCAAGGCAGATTTTTACTTGTTCAGCTCTCATCCTTGGCCCAGCATCTCTGGTGCGTACTACACCCTGCGATATTATGACATCGGGATGCAATGCATGTCTAGATGTTGTGTGTATAAGGCCTAATGACCAAGGTGTGGAGCCAAGTAAATGCCAGAAGTCCAGGATTCTGGTCCGATGATTCCTCCGCAGTAGTGAAGGCTGCCTTGTTCCGGCTGCCACAGAGGACCGGACTTAATGTCCAGAACAGCACAAATCTTAGTGCATCTTAGTACCATCTCTTCCATAAAGGTAATCTATTAGTAGGATCAACCCTTCTAAGCTGTCTAGATGGGCATGAAGGTCAATGAAAGGTGAATAAAATGCGCTCTGAGGTTTTTTTCCCAGAAAATTCCATGTTTTTCTTAATGTATAAATGAGCTATTAAGAACCATGGGGCGGACATAGATCTATCTGAGAATCTGTCTCCAGAGCTTATTGTAAATGAAAGGAGGCATTGCCAGTGTGAGACATGTAGATCAGAAGAGCTGACTGTCAGTCATTACATGTCTCTTTTACATATTTTTACACAGTCTACTTTCACTCATCTCTACTCCCAGATTTCCATCAGTGAGAATTAATCCATTGTTACATGTGGAGCACGACATTGATATTACAGCATGATGTATTTCTATGGTGTTGCATTGCAACAGAGCAACCTATCACACCTGCAACACAGAGTTGCAAATGTTTCCAATTGTGTTCAAATTTCTATTGCGTCACAAGCGGCTCACGTGTCATAGACTTCAATGCATGCTGCATGCGTTTTGTCTGGGATTTGGCTAATTGTTTGTTTTTTTAACAGCAAATTCGCAATTTTAAAATACCACTCCAGCTTTTATTTTTATTACAGAGCTGGAGTGCTGCTTCTAATTTAAATTCCCTGACCCTAGTCTTATACTTACCAGTTCTCACCTTCTATCGCTGCTACTCAAGTTGGTCTCCAGCAGATTGTCACCTGCCAGATCACTCCATTGTGTTTGCTGAGCAAGCTAGAGGTCACTTTTCAATGTAAGTCTATGAGAAACTCGTTCTGGCTCTCATTGACTTGCATTCAGAGCTTGTGACCGTTAACTTTGACTTCTGGTCAATCAGAAGATGGAGCCTCCGGGAGCAGAACGGCAGTGATAAAAGTTGAAGACATGGCAGGTGAGTATAAGACGATGGGCAGGGACCTTAGATTAATAGCACCACTCCAGCGCTGGAAACAAAAACCGCTGGAGTGGGGCTTTAAGATATGTGCGCAACAGGACCCAGGCTGTCGGTAGTCTGTGACGTGCTCAATAGGGAAGGTCTGGCTGACGTTGTCCCAAATAAAGCTGACATTTCTGAACCAATAGAAACATTATTTGTTTGTAGGAGGTTGATGGCACCTAGGAATCACTCTCGCTGGCTGGCTGCCATTTTGCTGTTTTCGCTCAAATCAAATCTCAAAAATTTTGGCTTCGCTAGAATCTAAAATTTGTAGAAAATTCATAACAAATTATTTTTGTTCTTAATTAATTGACTTCGCTCAACTTCAGTGTTTTTATTTTTTTCTGTGATGACATAAACTTGCACATTCCAATTAGGTTGGGGCTACACGGCAACATATGTTGGCCGACAGCAGTCCCCTGACAAATCGCACAACCAGGAACATTTGTGCAACTTGTCTGGGACTTGCTGTCACACAACTACTGTATTTTAGAGCTTTGACTTAGCTGTCAATAAAACAGCCAAGTCGCACACAAGTTGAATGTCGCGTGTGAATTGCATTGAAGACTATGGCAATTATGTTGTGTACGACTTGCAATCAGCGACAGAAAATCCAACACATTTGGAAACATGCAATTTCTTGTCGCAGTTGCAGGATCTTGCGAGTCGCAACTCGACACCGTAGGAAATCATTGCAACCAATGTCACAATGTGCCGCTGCAATTTCAGTGTCGAGTGACATATGTTGCTGTGTAGTCCTATCATAAGGCTAAGGTCACATGACCCTATTTTGTGAAATGCGCCTCATGGAGACTATGTGGCAGCAAACAAAATTCCTAAGACTCTCTACTATTATAGAATGAACCAGTAGGAACTTAGTAAACCATTATATGGTGGTACGTGTTTTTTTCTTTGATTTCTGTATGAATCTTTGTAGAAAAAAAATCACTTTATGTAGATATACCAAGGAACAGTATGGCTGTATTTAACGTCCAAATCATACAAGACCCTAAGGCTGCATTCACATGCAATTGTCACGCTGCAGATGAAGACGCCAACAGCCCAGTGCCGCTGAGGTCTTTCCACTGTTTTCCTAGACAGTCACATATTCTTGCAGGGAAACAGTTTCACCTGAAGGACCACACGGTAAACTGAAATGGCCCCATGGTTTTGTAGGTGAAACAGGTGTGTCTTTGCAAGATTAATGGGGCTTTCTGACCATGGGGTACTAATCTGCAGATCCTCCGGTGCCGAGAGAGGGCTGTCATGTGACCGCAAGTATGTAATCTGCATACTTCTGGCCACATTCCAACTAGATGTGTTCAGCCTCGCTCAATACACTTGTATTGTGTGCGCGCTGTGAAAACTCGCAAGTCTGCAGTCACATAGAGTCTGCAGTCATGTAACTCCAGGTCAAACAACCCCCTTTAAGCCCCCTGATTCATCATTGCCTTTGCGCCTGTTTTTTGTTTAGTTTTGTGTTTTGTGCCTTTTTTTCTCTGCCTTTTTTTTTAAGTCTATTTTGTATATGCTCGTCTTTCTTTTTTTTTTTCCTCTTTGTTCGCGAAGTTGAGAGACTCCAGATGCTTTTGGCTCATTCTTTAAATTTGGCTTTGCCAGTGTGCCAGTTTTTGGTGCTACTTTTGCGACATTTTGTGAAATGTGCAAATTTACCATACAGAAAAAAAGACCATTTTTTTGTTGTGCACAAAATTCATGAACCACATGTGCTGGTTAAAGAATTTGGCGCAAAAAAGGCAATGAATACCACTAGACAAAAAGGAAAAGTGACTTAAAAAAATAAACACAAATGTAGAATCGTGCATGGAAACAGAGGAAAGAACCACAAGGCTCTTGCGGTTTTCAGCTGCTGTGTGACCTCTGTGTATGAACACAGCCTAATGCTCCTTTATAATATAAATACCTACAGGATAGTAATTAATTGAAGCCAAATTTCAAAAACAAGGCAAACTTCAGATTAATATCCAACAGGAACAGAAGAATTTAGAGATGAACACACAAATCAGTTCCCTGTTCTGACTCCACAAGCAGCCAAGCCCCCAGAGCAAACACATCGGCAGATTGCTGACATTTTGGTGATTTATGGAATCTTCCTTATTGTTCAGGGTAATTCTGAAACAAAGATTTCCTTTTCCATGAGGAAATAATATGAGTAATTAACATTTTCAGGCTGAATTGCTTTACAATTTTTCTTAAGTCTCCTAGATGACTTTTTGTGCCACTGCGGATGAGTTTTTTTTTTCTTATTCTTTACCTTTCTACTATAAGATAGATATACTTTTGTGAAATGTCAGTGAAGTTAAATGGCATCATTTGTTCCATCTGATAAGGATAATTCATTCTGTAACATCGGCTTTCTTTACGTTTGATTGCTGTCGCAGTTTAAATGTGCTGAACCAGTAAATCATTCAAGAGAGCAAATACTTAGTTTGCATTCTTGATTATTTCACTTCATAAATAGCAACTGGAAGTAGAAAGCTATTATGAGGTAATCAAATCATGATTGCAAGTGATTAAGTTCTACTAAATGGACAAGTTCCCGGCATTTATCACTCTTTCTAAACTTCCAAATGCTTCCTCGTAATTGTTGGTGTATTATACGTGCCTCGACGTTGGTGTAACCATAGGCTGAGTGGTTTAACGACTGCTTTGCGAATAGTTCCTTATCTGCAGAAGTCTACAGTATCTCAGGCCAAAATACAAAATTAGTTTCCCCCTGCCCAAACATAAGTGTCAATTTAGAGGCATTAAAAAAATGCTACAAGGAAGAAAAAGAAAAATGAAAAATCAGTTAAAAACATATGCTGAAATAAGACAATAAAATATGAATATCATTAAAACAGTGTTAACTTGTACTGATTTACTATGTAATTAAAAATGGAAATGAAATACTGTATATATATGTATATATATATATAAATATTAGTTATCACTAGTGATGAGCGAGCGTGCTCGTTTAACCCTTTCGTCGAGCACGCTCGGGTGCTTTCCAAGTATCTTCGGCGTGCTCGTATATTAAGTTCGAGTCCCTGCGTCTGCATGATTTATGGCTGTTAGTCAGCCTCAACATGCCAGGATTCCCTAACAAACAGGCAGTCTCTGCATGTGTTGAGGCTGACTAACAGCCATAAATCATGCAGACGCAGGGACTCGAACTTAATATACGAGCACGCCGAAGATACTCGGAAAGCACCCGAGCGTACTCGGCGAAAGGGTTAAACGAGCATGCGCGCTCATCACTAGTTATTACCAACTGAAAGGGAATCGGGCAGTAGATTTTAGCACACTAGACCAAGACCATTTATAAATAAGTGTTTATAAGTCTACAGTCACACGACCATATTCTTTCCATCCGAAAATCGGTCTGATCATGCTAATCACATTCTGATCAGACTGTGATCAGACCGTGATCAGACTGTGATCAGAGTTTGATCAGAGTGTGATCCGATTTTCTCGAAGGTGGAGAGAAAAAAAGTTTTTCCATTTTCTCTATAATGTCAGTCTGTGAAAATTGGACCGCACTCGGATATCTTCTGTATGTGGTCCGATTTTTTTTTTACAGACCCATAGAGTTGAATGAGCGAGTGACATCTGATTCTTGGAGGCAAATCGTGCATGCTGTTGGTTCGAGACTAAAGATCGCACAGGTGCACAGACCCATAGAATAACATGGTAATGAATGCACTGGTCTGAGTTATACGTTCTGCACCCGCTCTTAGAGTGCACTGTATACAAATGACCAGAGAAGCATCCAGTTGCTTCCGTGCAAACCGAGGAAAATAGGGCTGAATTCAGATGTCCAATAAACATGGCTTATGTTTGGACAGTGATATACAGACTGGCAATGGGTCTCCGACTCACTGTCAACAGCCTCATGGTCATAGTATTCAGATAAGAACAGAACTGCTAATTTCAGGGAATTTGACTCAAATTTGATCATTCACGTATCGACTCGCTGATCCTTAGGACTAACTATGGCTTCATCTGCCCATGTTCCAGATGTCGTTGGAACTCTCTAGAGTCTTCTGTTATTTACATACATTGCGTACTATATTGTAACTTCAAAAAAAGCCAATATATACACTCCCTTTAATTAAAAAATTATATCTTTATTGAAAATATAAATCAACACAGAAGAAAGCACATTAAAATCAAAAAGCAAGATTGTACTGCAGTAAACACAGGTAAATATGCATACAGATATTATGTCAGTCCAAAAGATATTTCTGAATGTTACCTATTTCCTACTAATGACCCATATGAAGAAAATGCATTACATTTTATACATAGTATATACTTCAGATAGAAATGTGTATGAGAGCTCCATCTAGTGGCCAAAAAGAGTACATACTACAACAGGTAGGTAGAGCCATATAATCTCCATATCATAAAGTGCATGTGCTAAATAAAAAAGGCCACTACGAGGAGTGTTAAATAATAGCTAATCCCAATGAGCAGAAGCTCCAGTACCTCAAACAAGCATGTATATTAACAATAGGGTGCAAGTGCATGAAAACAGGTGGGTAGAGGAACAAGAAGCATTAGACCAGAAGGGAAAGGTTATTCAGCCAACATTACACATTGCAGAGGACAAAAAAAGACATTTCCATATTTACCACGTATAAACCCTTTATATTGTAACCTCTTTTCGTACATAAAGCAAGAATGGACCCTTTGCCAGAAGAAGAATAAATATATTCCCCAGCTTTCCTAGCAGTATTTTGGTGTAGTAGTTTAGGGGACAAGAATCCAGTAATAATTTTCCTTTAACCCCTGAAGTGTCCAAATTCCTTCTTTTGTTTTTGCTTTTTCCTCCCTTTCTTCCAAAAGCCATTTTTGTTCATCCGCATAGACGTCAGAGGGATTGTTTTGTTGTGGGATCAGTGAAGATTTGTTTAGCTTTAGCATACAATGCACTGTAACAGAAAAAAGTTCAAGAGAAATGGAGTGAAAAGCGATTTTTTTTGTTTGTTTTTACGTTGATTGTGCAGTAAAAATGACCAGGCAACATGATTCTGAAGATCAGTACATTGATTACACTTATATATATATAAAACATTCAGAAGTTTGTAAAAAATGTTGTTCCTGTGGCCAATTTCTAAGACCCATACTTTTTTTTATTTTTCTATCGCTAGAGCTGTATGAGGTCTTGTTATTTGCACAGCGAGCTGCAGTTTTTATTGGTACTATTTTGAGGTGTATGTGACCTTTTAATCTCTTTTTATTCAATTTTTTGGAAAGCGAGATGACAGGGGAAAAAACTAAGTCTGATGTTTGACTTTATTTTTCTTTACAGCGTTTGTTGTACTGGTTAAATGCTTTTATGTCGGTGTAGCTATAGCTCAACTCATTGATCTTAATCTGTAGAATACTGTCATAGGCTAAAACATGAAATAAGTTTTCCCCTGCACAAGAATGTGAGCTCATTTGGATCAAAACAACACATACTACAAGGAAGACAAAAAGGAAGAAAAATTAAATCCGCGAAAAAAATATCTTGGAAATGGTAATAAAATAGGAATAGAGTTAAAACAGTGTTAACTTGTACTGATGTATAAGGATGATTTATAGGTCCAAAGTTAGGTTCGTGTACCAGAACTTGACCTGAATTTGACCCCGAATCCAAAGCCCATAGAAGCTAATGGGGACCCAAACGTTTGTGCTGTAAAATGTTTGTAAAATAGTAAGTGCTGAAAAAGGAAGAAAAATGGGGGTAAGATCAGGACAATAGCCCTACAGACAAATGTGGATAGTTAAATGACTTAAAATAACATAGAATAAATAAAATAACAGTCTTCAACCAGGAGGCAGAGATCCAAGAGGTGGAGGTGGATGGGGAGGAGGTAACCAAAGCCAACACTGTTTTTGTTTTTTTGTTTTTTTTATAGAAATTGCTTAAAATAACATAGAATAAAAAAGAAATAAAAAAATAACAATGTTGAATCAGGAGGCGGAGGTCCAAGTGGAGGAGGAGGTGGACGTGGATGTGTAGGTGGAAGAGGCGAAGGAGGTAGGCAACACTGTTTTTGGTTTTTATTTTTTCTTGTTTTTTGGGGGTTTTATTTTTTAAATTGAGGAGGCCCCAAAACATTGGGAATTGCAAATAGAATGAACAAACTGCGATAGAGTATAACAACTGCTGTATGCGGCTGGTATACTTCTCTAGTCAGCCAAAGGTACGGAAAAGTCCTGTGGAATCCAGGACTGGTTCATTTTAATGATTGTGAGCTTGTCCACGTTGGCTGTGGACAGGCGGATGCGCCTGTCTATGATCACACCCCATGCCGTGCGAAACACACCTTCCGACGGTACACTTGTCGCAGGGCAGGTAAGCACCTCCAAAGTGTAAAGGGCAAGCTCAGGCCCTGTGTCCAAATTGGAGACCCAGAAGTTAAATGGGGCAGACCCATTACTTAGTATGTAGAGACGTGTGGACATGTACTCTTCCACGATGTTGAAACGCTACCTCCTGCTAATACGAACAGTATCAGATGGTGGTGTTGGATGTTTTGGCATGCTGAGGAAGCTTTTCCACATTTTGGCCAGGCTATCCCTCCTTTATGAAGTGGTGCCAGTGCTCCAGCTGCAATGGTGACTTCCTCCTCCTCTTCTGCTTTGTTCTTCCACTGAGCCCCCGCTGTCAGGTGAGGATGCCGTCATCAGTGCGCTTGTATTCCCGCATTTTCCTATCCCACTCCAGTGATGGAAGTAAGGATGATAAACCAAGGTGGCCACCCATTAATCAGCGCTGGTAACTGTCTGGGCAACTCGGCGGTCGTTGCACAGGCACAGCAGCATTTATTGGCTCATGTGTGCCAGGCTGCCCAGAGGCAACGACAAACAATCCTGGGAGGGAGGTATATCATCTTAGTCCTCTGTACCCCCCTCAGCCATGCTCCAGTGATGCCCATGAGCAGCTTTAAGTGCCATCCTGCGGTGAACACAGTTCCTCCTCCTCCTCATCATCCTCCAAAACTGTCCCCTGGCTGGACAGTTGTGTACCTGGCTTCTGTTGGTACTGGAACCCACCCTACGAGCCATGTGTGGATGACTGGCCTGGTAATGGTGTGAATGATCCCTGTTCCTCCTCCTCTTACTCCTGTGCCACCACCTCATCCATCATCGCCAGAAGCATTTTTTCCAGCAGACATAGAAGTGGGATAGTAACGCTGATTATGGCATCATCAGCGCTGGCCATGTTGGTGGAGTACTCGAAGCAGCACAACACAGCACACATGTCCCGCTAGCAAGCCCACTTGTTGGTCGCTAAGTGGTGTTGTCCCACAGAGCGACTCACCCGTGCGTGCTGCAGTTCAAACTCCACTATTGTCTGCTGCTGCTCTCAAGTCTCTCCAGCATATGCAAGATGGAGTTCCACTTTGAGGATAATTCTCATATAGCGGTGAGCAGGAAGGTAAAAGTGATGCTACAGCGCAGACAGGTGAGCAGCAGGGTGAGAACAGCGAAAGTGCACACAGATGGCCTGCATTTTCAGCAGCAGCTCCGAAATATTGGGGTAATTTTTAAGGAAGCTCTGCACAACCAAATTCAGCACATGCACCAGGCAAGGGATGTGCATCAAACCGGCTAGGCGCAGAGCTGCTGCTAGATTTCGCCCGTTATCGCACACCATTAGGGTGGGGTTGAGGTTCAGCGGCACCAACCATTCATCGGTCTGTTGTTTGATCCCTGTCCACAGCTGATCCGTGGTGTCGAATTTTTCCCCCAAATAGATGAGTTTCAAAATAGCCTGCTGTTATTTCCCCCTGGTTGTGCTGAAGTTGATGGTGCAGGTGTGTGAGGCGCCCCTGTGGGTCCAGTTGCCACAAAGGTACTGCATCTCACCCAGAGGTGTGGTACCCCACTCTCAAGTAAGGACGGAGTACTACTCGGGACCCACACACCCACATCCAATACACTCCACTTCAGGAGGGAAGGGCGAGATTGCTCCTAAGGGAGAGCACAGTCCCTGGTCCCTAGCTGGAGGGTGGAACTAGGTAGAGGAGGTGGGTGGAGGAAGTAGATCAGGGGAGAACAGACAGAAAGGATATAAGAAGAAGGGGTACCATCTAGAACAGGGGTCTCAAACTCAGCTGGGTATATGGGCCGCACATGGAAAAAATTTGAATTTGGGGGGCCGCATTCTTTGTTCAATGTGACATTTTTAGTGATACCATTTTTTTTGTATACACCTTTTGAACATTTTTGCCGTGTTTATTTTTTTATAGCTTGGGTCGTTATGGATGTGGCGATAATAAACGTGCACTTTTTTGTGTTTACTTTAGTTTACATATAAAACAGCATTTTTAGTGCCCAATATTTTTTCATGCTTTATTTTATTTTTTATTTTTTTTACAATTTTATTTCCCCCAATTGGCCACATACAGTAATATTGTCTTACAATTAGCATCATATAGTAATAATGGAAAACATCTTGCAGTAATGTTCCCCATCCAAGTCCCCATCTTGTACTAATGTGCCCCATCCAGGTCTCCATCCTGTGGCTATGTGCCCCATCCAGGTCCCCATCCTGTGGCAATGTTCCCCATCCAGGTCTCCATCTTGTGGCTATGTGCCCCATCCAGGTCTCCATCTTGTGGCTATGTGCCCCATCCAGGTCTCCATCTTGTGGCTATGTGCCCCATCCAGGTCCCCATCCTGTGGCTATGTGCCCCATCCAGGTCCCCATCTTGTGGCTATGTGCCCCATCCAGGTCTCCATCTTGTGGTTATGTGCCCCATCCAGGTCCCCATCCTGTGGCTATGTGCCCCATCCAGGTCCCCATCTTGTGGCTATGTGCCCCATCCAGGTCTCCATCTTGTGGTTATGTGCCCCATCCAGGTCCCCATCCTGTGGCTATGTGCCCCATCCAGGTCCCCATCCTGTGGCTATGTGTCCCATCCAGGTCCCCATCTTGTGGCTATGTACCCCATCCAGGTCCCCATCCTGTGGCTATTTGCCCCATCCAGATCCCCATCCTGTGGCAATGTTCCCGATCCAGGTTCACATCTTGTGGCTATGTGCCCCATCCAGGTCCCCTCTTGTGGCTATGTGCCCCATCCAGGTCCCCTCTTGTGGCTATGTGCCCCCTCTTGTGGCTATGTGCCCAATCCAGGTCCCCTCTTGTGGCTATGTGCCCCATCCAGGTCCCCTCTTGTGGCTATGTGCCCCATCCAGGTCCCCTCTTGTGGCTATGTGCCCCATCCAGGTCCCCTCTTGTGGCTATGTGCCCCATCCAGGTCCCCTCTTGTGGCTATGTGCCCCATCCAGGTCCCCATCTTGTGGCTATGTGCCCCATCCAGGTCCCCTCTTGTGGCTATGTGCCCCATCCAGGTCCCCATCTTGTGGCTATGTGCCTCATCCAGGTCCCCATCTTGGGGCTATGTGCCCCATCCAGGTCCCCATCTTGTGGCTATGTGTCCCATCCAGGTCCCCATCTTGTGGCAATGTGTCCCATCCAGGTCCCCTCTTGTGGCTATGTGCCCCATCCAGGTCCCCTCTTGTGGCTATGTGCCCCCTGTGCTGTTCTTCACACACATAAAATAGAAAAAAAAGATGATTCTCACCTGTCCTCCGTTCCCTCGGCGGCCTTCCTGCAGATGTGGCCCGCAGGCACCACAGAGTCCGACCCCTTGACGATCCCGACCTGGTCCAGGAGGAGCCGCCGACAGCAGCACTGCATTGCCGCACAGAGACTGTCTCCCAGCACAGCATTTTCAATGTCAGCCGCCGGCCAATCAGAGGCCAGCAGCTGACATCTGCATATGGCAATGACGTCAAACTCGCTGCGCCGACACGCAGATATCAGCTGCTGGCCTCTGATTGGCCAGTGGCTGGCATTGGAAATGCTGTGCTGGGAGACTGTCTCTGCGCGGCAATTCAGCGCTGCTGTCGGCGGCTCCTCCTGGACCTGGTCGGGATCATCAAGGGGTCTGTGCCTGCGGGCCGCATAAAGCAGCCTCAGGGGCCGCATGCGGCCCGCGGGCCGCGTGTTTGAGACCCCTGATCTAGAAGCAGTCAGTACAGAAAGGAGACAGTTGGGAGTGGGAGCTCAGAAGGAGCTCCGCTCAGCAGAGAGAGGAGTCGGGCCTATTAAGAGAGGCCAAGGAGGAGAGTGAGAGAAGACGGGAGCAGAGGGAAAGGCTCCAGAGACAGAAGAGATCCCAGGGGCACGGTGAGTGCAGGAAGCCACCTGTGCGCCCGAAGGGGACCAGCCCCAGACTAGTGGAGAACAACCAGGCTCAGCTAGCAAACCAGAGGCTGCAGCACTGGCTTGGGACACTGATTGTGAGGCGCAGGGCATGAGAGGCGAGAGCCAGCGCAGTGAGATGACCAGGAAAGGTACATAGAACGGGGTCCCGTCCGAGTGCTCCTGAAATACCTGAGAGTTTGCTGGATCACTACCCCAAAGGACACAGGACAACGTGGGCGGTTATAATCCGGAAAGTGTAACCTGAGGAACTTAACAACTGTGAGTATAACCTGAAGATTGCACCCCACTGTGTCCTTGAATAATTGCTGCGCCATCACCTGCATTACACCGCACCAACAACATAAACCTCCACAATTCTTCATATACTGACCTGGAGCTTAGCTCTGCCTGTGGAGAGCTGAACCAACTCTGCTGTGTCACCATCAGCTCAAGAGGATCTGCACCGCAGCGGCGGCCCCAAATAGCCGCATACCACAAGTGGCGTCACGAACATTATCTCTAAAAACTTTATTCCCCTTTTACTTTTCCTTTAATTGACCACCCTGGGCCACGGACAGGGTCACTGCCACCTTGACATCCCCAGCACCGACCGGCGCGGCTACCGAGTACCGCACGGACCAGGGAGCGCATCATGTGACGCTGACCGGATGAGCAGGTGGTGGAGGAAGAGGAGTTTGAGGAGGCAACATGTACAGAGAACGTCCAGCTATCCTAGGTCATGGTAGGACAATGTGCCAGAATGCATTCTGCCTTAGGCCCAGCCACCACTACATTTACCCAGTGGTTAGCTAGGGATATATAACGTCCCTGCCCGTGCTTATTGGTCCACGTATCAGTCGTTATGTGAACTTTGTCACTGATGGAGTTGCACAGTGCACACCTGATTTTGTTCACACATGGAAAAGTAGTGGCGACTGAGAAACACCTACTGTGGGATAGCCACCGCTTTGAAACAGTCCATCTCCATCAGCCAGAATGGCAGCATTTCAAAGGCCAGGAATTTTAAACTGCAGTGATTCAGGACTAGGGCACGTGGGTGGGTAGGAGGGTACTTATTCTTTCTCTCCAGTGTTTGGGGTATGGACAGCTGAACGCTTCTGACGCGCCCCCTGGGCCATGTTGTTAGGGATACCCGGAGCCGGATCAGATGGGGGTTGTAGTCTCCGAGTGGCTGTGACCCGGTCCGTGCCCAGGGTGTCAAGCTCAGAGTGTGGCAGTCCTACAGATGTTATTAGTTCTTTGTGTCGACTACGCCACCCGTTGATTTGCGGTCAAAAGGCCGCCGCTGCAGCAGGGTCCGGTGAGGCTGTTGGTATGTGTGCAGCTTTGGTAGTATAACCCCCAACGGGAGGGGTATAGCCTCAGGGGGTCAGCCGTGGAGGATGGTGGTTGTGAAGGTGCAGCAAAGAGACTCAGAGGCATAAAATGCAGTTCCAGGGTTTTACTTACTGGTGTTGCTCGGGTCACTGTGTACAGCAGTGACCACCCGAGCCGTGCTGCGTCCACCAGGTCCTGGACTCGGTCAACTCCCAGGCAACTCCGGAGTGTGGTCCTGAGCTCCTTTCTGACTCTCCCTTCTTCTGGCCGTTCCCACCAGGGATCCACCTAAGTCCGGCTCCCTCGGGCCTCTTGTTGGTCAAGCCTCCTCTGGGGTCCCTGACCCTATTCTTGGTCTGCCTTCCGGGTGGATTTAGTGGGTGGTCGTGGCAGATCCTGCCCACGACCTCCGGTTCCTGGCTAAGGTGTGCTGTAGCCTCTGCCAGCTTGGGATCCGGTACCCTTTTGCCGACCCTTCACCCTATTAGCTCTCTTATGGGCTCTTGGGGTCCCCTCTTCCTGCGCCTCAGGGTCCCTCTTCCTTCTCCTCTGCTCTGCTTCTCAGGCTCTCAGACAGACTGACTGACCGACGTCTCACAGACTGACAACTGACTGACCCTGATCTAAGATGGTGCCCACCTTATATACTCCCTCTATGTGTGAGCTCAGATGACCAGCACCCAATGAGCTCCTAGCTTTACCCAGGCTGCTCCCCCTATCTGCCCCTACACTACTGGGATGTTCCACCCCCCTCCCACTCCAGCCAGGAACAGACACTGTCGTACCTGCACATTTCTCTAGTGGGAGTACCATCGGTCTGTTCCCCGGAAATGGGATGTGTGTAGTGCATGCAGCTAACTGAGCTCAGTTCCACACTCCATCCTTACCCGGGAGTGGAATATCACACCTCTGGGTTGAGGTGCAATACCCCTGTAGCAGCCGAATCCTCAGGGTGCTACACTTCCATGGGACAGTGTGGAGATGCTTGGTGACACTGCTGTTGGTGGTGCTGTCACATGCTCTTTTTCAGGTGAGCCAGATGGCCCTGTTGATTGGGAATGGGAGGAAGAGGCCGAGACCGCAGCAGAAAAATCAGATCTTTCCCGATTTTTGAGGTGTGTACTCCACTGCACCTCATGCTTTGAATTCAGGTGCCGCATCATGCAGGTGGTGCTCAGGTTCAGAACATTTATGCCTGCTTCAGGCTCTGATGGCACATCTTGCGAATCACCCATCTCTTGTCCACCAGAATGACAACGTCCTCTTCTTGCAGCAGCTACATCACCACCACTACCTGCACCATGGCCACGTCTATGTCCCCTATTTGATACTCTCCTTATTTTTTGCATCCCAAAAAAGTGCACAGCAGAGAAGAGAAAATGCCCAGCAGATTATTACACTCTTAGGGTACTTTGCACCAGTCTGTGTTGGGGCACTCTGCACCAGACTGTGTTGGGGCACTCTTCACCAGCCTGTGCTGTGACACTCTGCACCAGCCTGTGTTGCAGCGCTCTGCACCAGCCTGTGTTAGAGTACTCTGCACCAGCCTGTGGCGGCACTCTGCACCAGCGTGTGTTGCGGAACTCTGCACCAGCCTGTGTTGGGGCACTCTGCAACAGCCTGTGTTGTGGCACTCTGCACCAGCCTGTGTTGCGGCACTCTGCACCAGCCTGTGTTGCGGCACCCTGCACCAGCCTGTGTTAGGGTACTCTGCACTAGGCGGTTACGGCACTCAGCACCAGGCTGTGTTAGGGCATTCTGCACTAGGCGGTTAGGGCACTCAGCACCAGGCTGTGTTAGGGCACTCTGAACCAGGCTGTTAGGGCACTGTGCACCAGTTGTTTGGGTACTCTACACCAAGCTGTTAGGGCACTCTGCACAAGGCTTTTAGGGCAATGTGCACCAGGTTGTTAGGGCACTGTGCTCCAGGCTGTTAGGGCACTTTGCACCAGGCTGAGAATAGAATGACGGCGCAACCCATATCCGGCATTTATACAGGCCAAGTCACATGGTGCGCCAGTCAATCAGAATTTCTTTTTCCTTCCCTTCTTCCAAGAGCCATAACTTTTTTCCTCATCCTCATAACCATGTGTGCTTGTTTTTTGCTGGTTGAGTTGTAGTTATTGTTTTGACTCATTTCACCTTAGCATATAGGGGATTTGTTTTTCTCTTCCCTTTTGTTTTTATAGTATTCATTGTGTGTAAAAAAAGAACTGGAAGCATGATTCTGCAGGTCAGTATGACTATATTTTTTAAGACCCATAATGCTTTTATTTTTCCATTGATGGGGCAGTGGAATCGTGGGGCTATAGCACATCAAACTGTTGTTTTATTATCATCACTTTGGGGTATATATGACATTTATATAATTTGTTATCCCAATTTTGTGGGGAGGCAAGATGATAAAAAATTGTAATCCTGAAATTAGATTTTTTTTCTTTGCAGCATTTATTGTATGGGTTAAATAATTTAATATTTTGAAAAATCAGACTTTTATAGGCACGGCAATACCTAATATGCTTGTGTTTTGTTTTTTTTCTTTGATTTTGAAGTTTTTAGTTTTTAAACTTTGGAAACTAATTTTTTCACATTCTTAAAAATTATAACTAGAATTCTGCAGAAAGAATGAACCATAAATGGAGTAGAGGTTTGCATGCTCAGCATCTGCTCATTTCAGCTCAGTTCACAGGATAAGTGGAGGTCCTAATAATTTGACCCTCAACATGTGCCGTATATGTAAGTAAAAGTAGAAGGACAAGAAGGACATTACATGGATAGAGGATAACTTACAATCTTAGTAACAGGATTGCCAACAATCCAAAAATATCTGAACAGTCAGTAAAAAATGCATCCTACTCACTGATTTTTTTGACGTTAGAGAAGCATCTTCAGAATACTATAATTGTAAATATCATCATTTTATCAGTCGGCACCCCAGCAATCAGTAAGTTGTTTGCTATCCTATGAATAGGGGATAGCTTATTATCTTGGTACAAAACATTTAAAGGGGTTATCCAGGACATGTCATTTTTTAACTATAGCCCTAAAAATTAAAAAGCAAGTAATAGCTTACAGAGGCAACTTTCTGTCTATTCAACCGGCTCCTGCCAGCAATTCAGCTGCCCCACATCAGCAGAACAGCTCCTCTACTTCCAAGCTGATCTGTCAACAGGACGTGACTTCCAACGTCATTCTGATTGATAGCCAACTTCAGAAAGTTAGGCAGTGGGAGCCAGCTGTCAATCAGCATGACGTCGGCAGAGCAGAGCGGATGAGAAACGACGTCAGCGGAAAGCACTGAATCGCAGGCAGGAGTGGTCTGTAACAACTATGTGCCAGCAGAGATCGGCGCCTATCACAGCAGGCAGGTAGTTAGCAACTACTTGACTGATAGCTCTTCGACCCATAGAGAAAAATTGTAATAGTCCTGGATAACCTCTTTAACCATTGTAACCAACTTGATAAGGCTGCATCTTCTTGTGACTGGATTTGTCTGAATCTTTCTTTCAATTACAAAGCCTTTTTCTGTGGATAATATATCTGAGCTTACTGAAGAATTTTCATACATGTAATTACTACAGCCTGGTCCAATTATTTGACACATGCCTCATTGACTTGCTGTAAGATAATCTAACACAATAGTGTGTTGATTGAGAACTCTAGCATGAAATCCTTCATTGATAAGGATATACAATACAACAAATGTTTCATCCTTAACAATGTCTAAAAATGTAGCTAGTTGTTCATTGTTGTGTGCATATTGTCTAGCTAAACCAGAGATTGTCAAAGTGAGTCCAATTGAATTAACAACAAATTTCTCCCAAAAAATGGATTTGTGCCAATTCTGCTATAATGAAAAGGGCAGGGAGGGGGTTAAAAAAATTAAACATATACTCATCTCTCCCTAACCCTCACCTTCCCTATGCATCTCTCCATCCACGCCTCATAACTCTGGTGGAGTTTTCATTCGTAGCAGGTCTTCTTCAGAGGTCCCACCCGGTCTGCGTTAGAGATGATAAAATCTGCAAAGATTCAAATTCAGAATTTAGAAGTTCAGTTTCAAACACAATGGCCATCATTTATGAAAAAAGCATATAAAGGTACAGCCATTATAAAAATTGGTGCTTTTTCGCCCTCTGACATACTGCTGAGTTAATTTTGTGTCTTTTTTTTCGTATTTGACACCGATCTTATCTGTGAGTTTTAAAATTTGGTGATGAAAAATAACACAAAAATTGCATAATCTCAGCACTAGTGATGAGTGAACGTGCTCACCACTGCTCGGTACTCACCCGAGCATCACTGTGCTCGACAAGCTCGGCGCTCGGCGAATATTTCCGGGTTGCTCGGGCGGGAACTACGGTCCCCTCCCTGCATGTTTTGCGCTCTTTAGAGAGCCAATGAACATGCAGCGATTGCATATAAGACCTGGCGCCGCTATGCTCTTCACAGTGTACCCCGGAATCAGGTAGAGTACGGAGAGGTGCTGCTGCGTCAGGGAGAGTTTTGCTTGTTTATATTTAGTATAGGTATTCCACTATATATATAAATATATATATATCCAACTGAACTAACAGTCCTTATGAGGACTAATCCAGCTGCATATAATCAGTGCTAGGCAGGCAGACAGTGTATGTGGCAGACTGCAGTGTATGATACAGCACAAGAGGGTCCCTGAGCGTCCTGTCTGTGTTATGATCTGCTACAAGCACTAAGGAAAGAAAGGAGATCTGTCCCTACAATAAAACTAAGCTAGATCCCTACGATGTAACGGGGAACCTGATCCTGCGATCAGACCCGCTAAAGTCCTCGGCTAGTCTGTACGAAGACCAATAGATGCAAGGGAGGGATCCCTACAAGAACTAGGAACTGGGATAAAGTTGGGCACCTCCTAGCAGAAATTGTAGCAGCAAAAGACAAACATACAACATAGAACATAAAGGTCCGAAGACCAAGCTAAACAGACTGAGAAAGGTAACTAAGCACCAGGCTAACTTAAGAGTAGAAATTACAATGAAGTCCAGCAAGGCCAGGAGGGCGGAGCAGGATTAAATAGGCAAACAAGGCCACATGACCAGCAAGATAGAAAAAACCTAACAGGAGAGTTCTAACAGTCTGCTGCTGCTGCTGTAATAATTACAGATATTTGTAGACATAGCCCCAGATATCAGGGGCCAGGGCAATTTTTTTTTTATCTTAATCCTGGTTATTTGCTTAAAAAGCAATCCAGAGAACACAATTTTTCTGCTCCATTTGCTTGTTCTCACTGCAGAATAAAACCTGATCTGTTCCATGATTCAGTGATAAAAATCCAGAAATTTTAACTGAATGTGGAAAATATTGGCCTCCTTTTCCATTCTGTTGCAGTGTGCCAGTATGTCTGTCAGGCATATCACCTATAAGAGTGTTCCAAAATCAGACATTTCTTCCATTTTCATTTCGTTGCAGTGTGTCGGTCAAGCTATTCACACTAGGTCTCTGTGTAGAATAATATTAGTAAATTACAGTCCTGCTATTTAACACCGTGATTCTCTGTCAAACATATCACCTATAAGAGTGTTCCAAAATCAGACATTTCTTCCATTTTCATTCTGTTTCAGTGTGTCGGTCAAGCTATTCACACTAGGTGTCTGTGAAGAATAATATTAGTAAGTTACAGGCCTGCTATTTAAAACTGTGGTTCTCTGTCAAACATATTACCTATAAGACTGTTCCAAAATCGACATTTCTTCCATTTCTATTCTGTTGTAGTGTGTCGGTCAAGTTATTCACACTAGGTGTCTGTGAAGAATAGTAATAGTAAATTACAGGCCTGCTATTTAAAACCGTGGTTCTCTGTCAGACATATCACCTATAAGAGTGTTAAAAAAAAAGCCATTTCTTCCATTTTTATTTCGTTGCAGTGTGTCGGTCAAACTATTCACACTAGGTCTCTGTGTAGAATAATATTAGTAAATTAAAGTCCTGCTATTTAAAACCGTGGTTCTCTGTCAGACAAATCACCTATAAGAGTGTTCCAAAATCAGACATTTCTTCCATTTTCATTTTGTTGCAGTGTGTCGGTCAAGCTATTCACACTAGGTCTCTGTGTAGTATAATATTAGTAAATTACAGGTGTGCTATTTAAAACCGTGGTTTTCTGTCAAATATATCACCTATAAGAGTGTTCTAAAATCAGCCATTTCTTCCATTTTCATTTCGTTACAGTGTGTCGGTCAAGCTATTCACACTGGGTCTCTGTGTAGAATAATATTAGTAAATAGCAGACTTGCTATTTAAAACTGTGGTTCTCTGTCACACATATCACCTATAAGAGTGTTCCAAAATCAGCCATTTCTTCCATTTTCATTTCGTTGTTGTGTGTTGGTCAAGTTATTCACACTATGTCTCTGTGTAGAATAATATTAGTAAATTACAGGTGTGCTATTTAAAATCATGGTTCTCTGTCAGACGTATCACTTATAACTGCGTTCCAAAATCAGTCATTTCTCGTGAACGTGGAAAATATTGTCCTCCATTTAAAATGGGCAAGGTGCGTGGAAAGGGATGGGGAAGTGGACGTGATGGTGATGGTGCATGCAGAGGCCGAGGACATGGCCGTGGGCAAGCTGAAATTGTGCCACAACACTCACATGTTGTCGCTCGTCCTTCCTGTCCCAATTATTAGGGGACTGCAGAACATCACTATTGAACACAGAGCAGTGTCAAAAGGTTGTTGGTTGGATAGCAGATAATGTTTCCAGTCACTTTGCCACCACCACCACCACCCTGTCTTCCATCCTCAGTAGCTGTGAGTCTGGACCACATATTCCTCACCCTGATCCTCCTTCCTTCCACCATGCCGAGTGTCCGGAGACAACTGATCCTATACTTGGACACTCAGAAGAGCTGTTTACTTTTCCATTTGTAGATTTGGGCCTCTCGCCCAGCCGGCTTCGAATGAGTCAAGAGGAGAGCGCGTGTAGCGATGTCAAAATATTGGAGCAGCCACAGTCACACGAAGGCGATGGTGTGAAAGTGCAATTACTGTTGCAAGAGGTGGATAATGATGATGAGACACAATTGCCACCTGTCCTTGAACACTCTCAACTAGCACCATCAGCAAGCACGTCCACGTCCTTGTCCCAGCACAGCATTCAGTTGTCCCTACCCCAGTCCTTGGAACGCAAGTGCAAATACGCAGCCCCACAGGCCACACTACTAAATTCACACATTTCGCGAATATTTGCTCTCAAAATGTTGCCTTTTAGACTCGTGGAGAAGGAAGTTTTCCACAACCTCATAGTGGCGGCCGTCACTCGGTACTCAGTCCTCAGCCGCCACTATTTCTCCCGGTGCGCCGTCCCCGTATTACACGAGCATGTGTCCCACAACATTAGACATGCCCTCAACAACGCAGTTACCGGGAAAGTCCACCTAACCATGGACCCATGTACAAGTGCTTGTGGGCAGGGACGGTACATCTCGATGATGGCACACTTGGTTAATATAGTGGAAGCCGGGACCCAGTCAGACCTTGGGACGGAACACGTCTTCCCGACGCCGAGGATTGCGGGCCCTGGGGCAATCAGGGTTGCCCCCACATTCTACAGCTCCTGCACCTCCTTCTCCTCCTCTTCAGCCTCTATCTCCGAAATGACCACATCAGTCGCAAGCTGGAAGCACTGCAGCACTGTCTCGGCCAAGCAGCAACAGGCTGTGCTGAAGCTAATATGCTTAGGTGACAAACCGCACAACGCTGAAGAGTTGTGGACAGATCAGAAAGAGCAGGCAGATCTGTGGCTGACACCGCTGACCCTACAACAAGGCATGGTCGTGTGTGACAATGGCCGGAACCTGGTGGCGGCTCTGAGGCTAGTCGAGCTCACACATGTATCAAGCCTGGCCCATGTGCTTAACCTCGTGGCTCAGTGGTTTCACAAAACCTACCCGGATCTGCCAGATCTGCTTGTCAAAATACGCCGCCTGTGTGCCCATTTTAGAAAGTCAGCTACAGCTTCCGCCGCCCTTGCCGTGCTTCAGCAGCATTTGCAACTTCCAGCTCACCGACTGATCTGCGATGTCCCCATGCTTTGGAACTCTACATAACAGATGTTAGGAAGAATTTGTGAGCAGAAGAGGGCAGTTATTGACTACCAGCATCAACAAGTCCGTCGATATTCAGGTCAGATTCCACACATAAAACTTCAGGAGTGGACATGGATGTCAGACATATGTACCATTCTCCAAAACTTTGAGGACTCCACCAAGATGGTAAGCGGCGATGACACCATAATTAGCATCACCATCCCACTTCTCTGTCTTCTGAAACGCTCTCTGCTCTCAATTAAAGAGGATGCATTGCAGGTGGAGCACAATGAGATGGAGCAAAGAACCATACAGGGTGATTCCACATAGCGCAGCCTCATCTCATCCCAACGTGGATTGGGTGACAATGAGGAAGAGGAGGAGGAAGAACAAGAGCTAGTTTCCTGCGCTAGAGACGGTACTACCTGCACAACTGTCATTCCGTCTGTTCAGCATGAATGGCCTGAGGACAGGGAGGAGGAGAGAGAGGAGGAGGATGAGGAGGAGAGCATGGTCAGTCATCCTCTTGGAGAGGACACAGAAGTCTTGTCTCTTTGCAGTCTGGCACAAATGGTTGAGTTTATGTTACTCTGCCTTTCCCGTGACCCTCGTGTTGTCCGAATTTTGGATGACAGTCATTATTGGTTGGTGACACTTCTAGACCCACATTACAAGGGGAACTTTCTGTCTCTTATTCCCGAGCAGGACAGGCCTAATAAAATGGGGCAGTACGAGAAGGCCCTTGTTGCGGAATTATTAAAAAAAATTCCAATCTAAAAAAGCTGGCGGCAGAGGTCACAGTTCGTTGGACGACCAAGGAGTACAGGCGAGAGAGACACAAATGCAATTCAGCAGAGGCAGAGGAACACTGTCAAAGTTCTAGGACAGTTTTCTCAGACCGTCCCATCGCACAAGCCCTGATGCGAGGGGTACTCTCCCAAGGAGGGAAAAGTTGCGGAAGATGCTGAGGGAGTACCTTGCCGACCGTACCAACATCCTCGGTGATTCCTCTGTGCCTTATAATTATTGGGTATCCAAGCTGGACACGTGGCATGAACTGGCTCTCTATGCCTTGGAGGTCCTGGCCTGCCCTGTTGCTAGCGTTTTGTCAGAGCGGGTTTTTAGTGCCGCTGGTGGAATTATAACCGATAGGCGCATCCGCCTGTCAACTGAAAATGCTGACAGGATGACTCTTATAAAAATGAACAAGGGCTGGATTGGGCCAGACTTCTCAACACCACCGAATGATAGCAACGTAACATTAACTCAAATACAGTGTCTTTTTTTTTGGGAGGTCTAACTATATTCCCATGCACCTCTGTCTTCACACCCTGACATGGGTACAGGCTTCCTGATTTTGTCTATTTGCTCTTGTCCTCCTCCTTCTCTGCATCCTCATCCTCCACCACCATATAACCACCATATCAACATATTTACGTCTCTTGCAAGGGGCATTGGAGCTCCTCCAAATTTTTGGCAGCCGTTGCTTCACTGCATAGGCAAACAGTATGGGAGACCCACTTCCTAATAATGAGAATATTGTTTTCAGGAGGCCCTCCGACCTCTACGTCTCTTGCATGGGGCATTGGAGTTCCTCCAAATTTTAGCCAGCCATTGCTTCGCTGCAAAGGCAAACAGTATGGGAGACCTACTTCCTAATAATGGGAACATTGCTTTCAGGAGGCCCTCTGACATCATGTCTCTTGAAAGGGGCATTGGAGTGCCTCTAAATTTTTAACAGCCATTGCAGTCACTGCATAGCAAACAATACGGGAGACCCTCTCCTTTCTAATGGCAATATGTCGTTACTGTGGCCCAACTATATGTGTCTTTAAATTGTTAGTAGGGTTTTTCCTAAATTTTGGCAGCCGTTGCACTCACTACATACCCTATAACTGATAAAACCTATAAAAGGACGGAGTAAGACACCCAGAGAAAATTCCTAAATGATAACAAAGGAGATAACGCTAAAACATAATTGTATTAAGTATTCATGATAAAAGACACAAAATCTTAAAAATAGCAGGTCAAATGGAGAGGGGTACACAAAATCAGAGTGGTAACCATTTAGGTCCACATGGGGTTATCAATAGAATTACATAATTAAGGGTATGAAATACAGTATGCTAGGCACATACATGATTCAATCATAATACATTTTAAAGTCTCTAATTTTTGACCACTGGGACAAAATTAGAAAGTAAGAAAGTGAAAAAAATGCTGGTCCTAAAACATGAATATTCACCAGTGAATACCAAATGCAAATAGCCTGGAAACAATAGGGGAAAGTTAAAATAACTATCCATCCACCAGCCTATACGACTCACCCATGTTTCCAATCGATACCCGGTACCACGCTGGAACCCGACGCGCATTTCGCGTGTGCTTCCTCGGGGGGCTGTGGTTTGTGTGTGTGGGGGCGCTTGTTATATAGCCATCTAATCAGGTGTAATCAAGGCACACGCCGGTAGCATGGCGCATGCGCGGCGATGTGCTTCACTTCCGTCGCGTCATTTCCGGCCAGTTCCTGATGGGAGTGCGGGTGGGAACAATTGTTCCAATGACGTCAGTGACCAGCACTCACATCATACAGAAGCCTTATGGAATGCAGTCGGAATTGAAGTTCATCGTGCATGCGCTCCCAGCAGTGGCCATTTATGAAGAGGGACAGGTAAGGGCAAACAGTGAAACTACAAATCAGAAACAAAACTAATTAATAGGTAAAGTAAAAGAAAAAATTGAGAGAAGCCAAAGGCTTCCATGTATAGATAATTGAATAAATATATCAATAATACTAACACTTATATCTTATGATACTACATACATATCAGTGATTAGAACTGTAGTAAAAAAATAATTAATTACTAATAACCAGAGAGTCAATAGTATAATTCATAGTATCAAATAGATGGAATGAAGAGTTGTCCCTTGATTTTCTAAAGTCCTGACGATAGTCCAGGTGTATGAAAACAGTAGCCCCAGTGAAGAACACTACTTATAAAGAAATTAAATATTAAAACACACATACTTAAAAACAAAGGGAAAATCTATAGGAACGAGGCGAAACTAAGTTGTTCGTTCAAACCCGAAGGGGTCATTGTATCCAAATTAACTATCCAGCGACACTCCAGCTGCGCTAGAATCCGTTTATAATTTCCACCACTTGTGCCAAGGTGCACCTTGTCAATTCCTCTAAATTTGAGGTCAGAGGGGTCGCAATTATGGCACTGCCTGAAATGTCGCAGGTTAGTTTTCAATGTAGTTGGGTCAGGTACATCTCTTGCTGCTACAATATCCCTAATGTGCTCCCTAACTCGGACTCGAAGTTCTCTAGACGTTAGTCCTACGTAACTAAGGTTGCAGGGACACCTAGCTAAATAGACTACATCGGTGGAGCTACAGGAGATGTACTGCGTGATTTTGAAATCCCTGGTCCCATCCGCAGATGTGAACGTAGTAGCGCGGACAATATTTCTACAGGCCAGACAAGACCCACAGGGATAGCATCCCAATCTCTGCTTCCCAGCCCCAAAAAGGGTGGGGGTGGGGGCGACATAGTGGCTTCTAACCAAGGAGTCCCTCAAACTCCTACCTCTCCTTGCTGTCATCATGGGCCTATCTGGCAAAATTTTGTTTAATACTGGTTCTGTTTTGAGGACGGACCAATGGTTAGTAAGAATTTGTCGTATCTCAGACCAGCGATTATTGAAAGTGGATATGAACCTAATAGGTGGATTTCTATCCGGTTGCCTGTGGGGGTTGGTAAGTAACACACGTCATGGAGTCCTCCTTGCACGCAAGTAACCCTTTCTGATACTACGATTGCTATAACCGCGTTCACAAAATCTCTGACCAAGATCGCAAGCCTGAGCCTCAAAAATCCCATCAGTAGAACAGATGCGTTTCACTCTAAGGTACTGTCCAACAGGAATGGCCCGAATTGTTGAGGATGTATGTGCAGATTTTGCATGTAATAAAGAGTTTACCGATGTTTCTTTACGAAAAACATCCGTTTGTATTTGGCCATCCTGTTGGACAATAATCCTAATATCCAAAAAGTCAATCTGATATTTCTCACACTTATATGTAAGTTTGATATTACGATCATTACGATTAAGTGTGGTGATGAAATCGTGAAGCCCAGACTCGGGACCCTGCCAGATGATGAACACGTCATCGATAAATCTGTACCAATACTGCGCATGGGACGTGGCGCCCGTACCGTCCCCGAAGATCTCCCTCTCCCAGTAGCCAAGAAAGAGATTAGCGTAGGACGGCGCACACACCACGCTCATCGCAGTGCCCCGTTTTTGCAGAAAAAAACTGTCTTTGAATGTGAAGAAGTTGTGAGTAAGTATGAATTGTAATAGCTCAAGGATCAGAGAGCGTAATGAAATGTCCAGGTCACTAGCGCCAAAGAAGAACTCCACGGCATGCAATCCATCCCTGTGTCCGATACTGGTATACAGCGACTCTACGTCAACTGCAACCAGTGGCATGTCAGCCTCAAGACACAAGCCATCCACCTTCCTCAGGACGTCACCAGTGTCTCTGACATAGGAGGGCTGTGTCTCCACCAAAGGGTGAAGGTAATATTCAATGAATTTACAAACTGGGTCACATAGCCCTCCAATGCCAGAGACAATGGGACGTCCTGGAGGTTCCAAAGGATTTTTATGTATTTTTGGTAGTAAATAAGAAGTGGAAACTATGGGGTACTTAACACAAAGCCCATCAAAGATCTTAGGAATAATTCCCTGTGTATATGCCTTATCTAAAATTTCAGAGTAAAGCAGAGAATGTGGCCAGGGGATTATTAGGGAGAGAGGTATATGATTTGCGATCCCAAAGTTTTCTAAAGGCTTCCTTCTCATATTTTGCCACAGGCCAGACCACCACATTGCCCCCCTTGTCCACGGGCTTAAAGACTATATCCTTTAAGGATTGCAGTTCTCCAAGTGCCTTCCGCTGTATATGGGTCAAGTTATAATTTCTAGGCCCCCCAGACAATGTCCTAAGGTCTTTCATAACTAATTTGTTGAAAATCTCCACCTGTGGACAAAGGGAAAAGGGGGGGAAGGTGGTGGATCTGGCCATGACGGAGGTAGGGAAAGTACCTGTAGATGTCGGGGCACCCTTTCTCTCCAACTCCTCCAAGATGGATAGAGCCTCTCTTTCCATGGTAGTGTTCAACTCAACATCTCAGGTGGGGTTGGTGTGAAGTTTGCGCTAAATTATTTTCCTCAGAAACAATTGTACGTCCTTCAAAACTAGAAAAAAGTTGTAATTATTAGTAGGAACAAAAGTCAGGCCCAGTGATAAAATCTCTCTTTGAGTGTGAGAAAGTATATTACTAGAGAGATTAATTACCTCCAAATTACTGGATTTAGATTTTTTCTCCATAGACTATGGGGGGGTTAATTTACGTTTAGAATTAGATTTCCCCTTCCATTGTCCTAGGTATCTCTCACCCATAGGTTTCACAGTGATAATGCCAGTCTGGTTGTTTCTAAATGGTTCTTCATCCATTGACGATAAGGATGAGGTTGAATTTCACCGGTTACCTAGAGATGGTTTACTAGTGCCCTTCTTACCTCTCCATTTATAGACCTGTTTTTGATTAAAATCAGACAGGTCTCTTTGATATTTTTTAGTTTTAGAAGCCACTATGTCTTTTTCCCATTTGAGAAATTCGCTGTCCAGTTCCTGATTAAATTTTGTCAATGCTGCTGGAGTTAGTTTGGTGACTAGGCCATCCTGGAGCTGGACAATCTCTGCTTCGATTTTAACCAATGATGATTCATTAGATCGAACAAGGAGATCCATGTATCCCCTTGAGCAAGTGGAGGATAATTTCTCCCACTGTTTCTTCAGTGAATCATCCTCAAAATTAAAAGCTGGGAAAACCTGGATGCGAAGGCCCCGCGGGATTAGTCCTTTCGCCATGTACCGTTCCAAGAAGGCCTTGTTCCACCAAAGGAGGGTTTTTTTAATCAAAAGGTCCTTCAGTTTATACATCATATCATCATTTTCCCTAGAGTTTAAAACCACAGTGGACTCCTCTCCAAAGACCTTGTTAAGTTTAGTGAGCCAGGTCTGCTCACGTGCTTTATGATCCATATGTTCGGATCCAGAAGCTGTGAAAAGACACAGTATTATGCAGACATATAAATATTTGAACTGAACAATATGGTAAAGGGTTCTAACCATATATAGTCAATGTGGGCACTCCCAATACATATAAAACCTACAAAAGGACGGAGTAAGACACCCAGAGAAAATTCCTAAATGATATTATTGATATATTTATTCAATTATCTATACATGGGAGCCTTTGGCTTCTCTCAATTTTTTCTTTTACTTTACCTATTAATTAGTTTTGTTTCTGAATTGTAGTTTCACTGTTTGCCCTTACCTGTCCCTCTTCATAAATGGCCACTGCTGGGAGCGCATGCGCGGTGAACTTCGATTCCGGCTGCTTTCCATAAGGCTTCTGTATGATGTGAGTGCGGGTCACTGACGTCATTGGAACAATTGTTCCCACCCGCACTCCCATCAGGAACTGGCCGGAAATGACGCGACGGAAGTGAAGCACATCGCCGCGCATGCGCCATGCTACCGGCGTGTGCCTTGATTACACCTGATTAGATGGCTATATAACAAGCGTCCCCACACACACAAACCACAGCCCCCCGAGGAAGCACACACGAAACGCGCGTCGGGGCTCCAGCGTGGTACCGGGTATTGATAGGAAACAGTGGTGAGTCGTATAGGCTGGTGGATGGATAGCTATTTTAACTTTCCCCTATTGTTTCCAGGCTATTTGCATTTGGTATTCAAGGGTGAATATTCATGTTTTAGGACCAGCATTTTTTTCACTTTTTATCTTTCTAATTTTGTCCCAGTGGTCAAAAATTAGAGACTTTAAAATGTATTATGATTGAATCATGTATGTGCCTAGCATATTTCATACCCTGAATTATGTAATTCTATTGATAACCCCATGTGGACCTAAATGGTTACCACTCTGATTTTGTGTACCCCTCTCCATTTGACCTGCTATTTTTAAGATTTTGTGTCTTTTATCATGAATACTTAATAAAATTATGTTTTAGCTTTATCTCCTTTGTTATCATTTAGGAATTTTCTCTGGGTGTCTTACTCCGTCCTTTTGTAGGTTTTATATGTATTAGGAGTGCCCACATTGACTATATACCAATTATGGTTAGAACCCTTTACCATATTGTTACACTGGAAAGAATGTTCCTTAACATATTTCCCAGGAAAATCCATTTTGGTTTCGCTTTTGTATGTTTTATTGTGAGTCCGTAAAAGTGGCTTAATACCTCTGATAACATTGTTGACAGCATTGACCTGGGCGTCAGAAATGCTTCCAGGGGTCTTCCCCATGCTGTTCCCATGTCATTTGAGCACTGTTCCCATCGATTTGGGCAATTTTTAGGCCCTCTGCAGACCGCCGGGGGGAGCCACCGGAAAAATGCTTGAGTTTCCCATAGACTTACATTGGGCTCGTTACTCTGACAGAGCACTCGAGTATTCCAATTTGCTCGACTCGAACTACGAGTACCCGAGTATTTTAGTGCTCGCCCATCACTACTCAGCACCCATCCAGATTGTAAAAAACGCAAGATTTAAACCAAAAAAGCTTGATAAATGTGGTCCAATGTTGTGAAGATTTTGTAAAGATCATTAAACTGTAACTGTCATTTCTGTACTTTTCATACTAAGCTATCATGTAAGTATACATGAGAAACAACATTATTACTGGCCATTAAATTAAACCTTTCATCAGATTCATTTTTTACTCTTATTTATTTTACTCACTTATATAGCGCCATTAATTCCATAGTGCTTTACAGACATTATGGGCACTGTCCCCATTGGGGCTTGCAATCTAAATTTCCTATCAGTATTTCTTTGGAGTGTGAGAGGAAACCCACACAAACACGGGGAGAACATACAAACTCTTTGCAGATGTTGTCCTTGGTGGGATTTGAACCCAAGACTCCAGCACTGCAGGGCTGCAGTGCTAACCACTGAGCCACCGTGCTGCCCAAACCAAAGCTAGCCTGGCTGCATGACTGCAGCCAGATATATTTTTCTTTGAAATATTCCAGCATTTCAGAGACTGTATAGTTAGAAGATCCATCGCCCGGGCCGGCATCTCCCAGTGATCCCTTCTGTTATTGCCTTTATGCACGTGTATGGTGGATGTTGAGTACATGTGTATTGAGCAGGCTTAGGAACTAACCAAAATTCTGATAAAATTAAGTCTTCATGAATAAGGCCCTGTGTGTTACCTTAAGGCTGCTCGTACAGATACAGGTTGCCAGCTCCATTGTCAAGAACCACAAAACATTTTACAGCAAATTGCTGTTTTTCAAGGTCATTAAACATATTAAAACCACAAGTACAAGTGCAGTAAGTTCACCATATCCTCCGCTAGACAACAGCAGAATTATCAGCTTAGCCACCAAAATAATTTGATAATACAACATGAAATAGGGGACTAAAGAAGAACTGAATTAAATGAGTGGACTGATCAGTGAAGGACTCAAGTTAGAGTCAAATTTCCTGAAATTCGCGATTTTACGCAAATTGAAACATTTTAAGATTTGATTCATGGTTCGCAAAAGAAAATAACTTGCCCGGAACCATTTCCCACACTGCTGAAGCATCAGGGGGCAAGCCTCCCTATAATACTCTGCAGATATGACATCTTATAGGTTATCATACCTTGTACAGTGGTGGTCAAAACCTAGGCCATCACAGATCAGCGGTTTCCAGTGAAACACAGTTTGTACGGCAGAATCATTTCCCATCTCCAGAGTCACTGGTAAAGTCTTTCTCCTGTAGAGTGTAAGCTTTTATGGTCAGCGGGGTTCTCTCTCTCCTGTAGAGTGTAAACTCTTATGGTTAGACGAGTCCTCTCTCCCTTCTGTAAAGTGTAAACTCTTATGGTCAGCAGGGTCATATCTCTGTTCTTTAGAGTGTAACCTCTTACAGCCAGATTGGACCTCTCTCTCCCTTCTGTAGTGTGGGAGCTCTTATGGTAAGTGGGGTCCTCTCTCCCTTCTGTAGAGTGTAAGCTCTTATGATCAGCGGGGTCGTCTTTCTCCTGTAAAGTCTAAGTACTTATGATCAAGGAATGTACTCTCGCTTTCTCTCTAATGTAGAGTGTAAGATCTTATGGTTGGCAGGGTCATCTCTCTTTTTCTCTTTTCTCTTTCTTCCTATGTGTAGTTTCCTGGTAATTGCAAGTTTTCTAGTATTGAGATTTGGCCAAATTTATTTACCGCAATTCAGATTTTTAGGAAAATTTGGCAAAGTTGGCAAATTCAAATTTCAAAAGATCTGCTCACTTTTTAATATTTATCTTACTGTAATTATGGTCTAAAAACGTATACGTTTTATTAGTACACTCTGGTCATGGATACAATTGCCGATGGTTCTAGAAGGTGAGATAGCAGCTCAATTATTATTATTATTATTTATTATTATAGCGACATTTATTCCATGGCACTTTACATGTGAAAGGGGTATACAAAACACAAGCAATTACAATAATTTTGAACAATACAAGTCAGCGACTAGTACAGTAGGAGAGAGGACCCTGCCCGTGAGGGCTCACAATCTACAAGGGATGTGTGAGGATACAGTAGGTCGGGGTAGAGCTGGTCATACAGCAGTATGATGGAGTGGTGGTTACTGCAGGTTGTAGGCTTGTCGGAAGAGGTGGGTCTTTAGGTTCCCTTTGAAGATATCCATGGTAGGCGAGAGTCTGATGTGTTGGGATAGAGAGTTCCAGAGTAGGGGGGATGCACGGGAGAAATCTTGTATGCGATTGTGGGAAGAAGAGATAAGAGGAGAGTAGAGAAGGAGGATCGGAAGCTGCGTGCAGGTAAGTATCTGAGACTAGGTCACAGATGTATGGAGGAGACAGGTTGTGTATGATTTTGTATGCCATGGTTAGGGTTTTGAACTGGAACCTCTGGACAATGGGGAGCCAGTGAAGGGATTGACAGAGAGGAGAGGCTGGGGAATAGCGGGGAGACAGGTGGATTAGTCGGGCAGCAGAGTTTAAGATAGATTGAAGGGGTGCGAGAGTGTTAGAAGGGAGGTCACAGAGCAGGAGGTTGCAGGAGTCGAGGTGAGAGATCATGGGGTGTGTGCACTAGTGTTTTTGCAGATTCGTGGTTGAGGAATGTGTGGATCCGGGAGATATTTTTTGAGTTGGAGTCGGCAAGAAGTGGAAAGGGCTTGGATATGTGGTTTGAAGTAGAGATTAGAGTCCACGATTACCCCGAGGCAGCGAGCTTGCAGGACTGGGGAGAGTGGGCAGCCATTGACAATGATGGATAGGTCAGATGGGGGGGTTGAGTGAGACGGTGGAAAGATGATGAATTCTGTTTTATCTATGTTAAGGTTTAGAAAACTGTCAGAGAAGAAGGATGATTTAGCGGACAGACATTCTGGTTAGTAAGGAGGAGATATTGGGTTTAGAGAGGTATATCTGTGTGTCATCAGCATAGACGTGATACTGAAAGCCATGGGACTCTATGAGCTGTCCAAGGCCAAAGGTATAGATTGAGAAGAGCAGGGGTCCTAGGACTGAACCATGGGGACACTGACAGATAGGGGGCGAGATGAGGAGGTGGTGTGTGAGTGGGAGACACTGAATATCCGGTCTGTTAGGTATGAAAAGATCCAAGATAGGGCCAAGTCTGTGATGCGAGATAAGAGAGTCTGTAGTAAGAGGGAATGGTCCACTGAGTCAAAGGCAGATGATAGGTCCAGAAGGAGGAGGACAGAGTAGTGTCGCTTTGACTTGGCAGTTAGTAGGTCGTTGGTGACTTTAGTCAGGGCAGTTTCAGTGGAGTGATGCGGTTGGAAGCCAGATTGTAAGTGGTCAAAAAGGGAGCAGGAGGAGAGGTGGGAGGACAGTTCAAGGTGGACGTGTTGTTCCAGTAGTTTTGAGGCATAGGGGAGATATGTGATATGGGGCAATAGCTAATCAGAAAGGATGAGTCAAGGGAGGGCTTTTTGAAGATGGGTGTGATCGAGGCAATCTTTGCTCTCAATGAGCAAAGATATACAGTATACAGTGGGTACGGAAAGTATTCAGACTCTTTTACATTTTTCACTCTTTGTTTCATTGCAGCAATTTGGTAAATTCTTGAAAGTTCATTTTTTTTCTCATTAAAGTACACTCTGCACCCCATCTAGACTGAAAAAAAAACAGAAATGTAGACATTTTTGCAAATTTATTAGAAAAGAAAAACTGAAATATCACATGGTCATAAGTATTCAGACCCTATGCTCAGTATTGAGTAGAAGCACCCTTTTGAGCTAGTACAGCCATGAGTCTTCTTGGGAATGATGCAACAAGTTTTTCACACCTGAATTTGGGGATCCTCTGCCATTCTTCCTTGCAGATCCTCTCCAGTTCTGTCAGGTTGGATGGTGAATGTATGTGAACATGAACAGCCATTTTCAGGTCTCTCCAGAGATGCTCAATTGGGTTTAGGTCAGGGCTCTGGCTGGGCCAGTCAAGAATGGTCACAGAGTTGTTCTGAAGCCACTCCTTTGTTATTTTAGATGTGTGCTTGGGGTCATTGTCTTGTTGGAAGGTGAACCTTTGGCCAAGTCTGAGGTCCAGAGCACTCTGGAAGAGGTTTTCATCCAGGATATCTTTGTACTTGGCTGCATTCATGTTTCCTTCAATTGCAACCAGTCATCCTGTCTCTACAGCTGAAAAACACCCCCATAGCATGATGCTGCCACCACCATGTTTCACTGTTGGGATTGTATTGGGAAGGTGATGAGCAGTGCTTGGCAAATCAAAAATTGCATTTTCTGTATTCTCACAAAAAAAATTAGACTTAGTGACTCCTAAATGAAAGTAATCTCATGTTGTTGAAAATGATTAAAACAGATTCAGACTAAGATCCAAAATTCCAACTCTGTCCAAAATTCTGCTAAAAATAAGAGCCAGAGACAGAATAGGAGGAAGGAAGAAATTCAGATGTTAAAAATGCGAAGGTAATGGCTTTATGAGGCTAGATGTACGGCACATTACAGCTGTCTATTGAAGTCTATGGATATGCAGAGCTAGGAGAAGGAGGAAAAAGAGTGAGAGGAACAGTGTGACAGATGGTGTTATTGCTTTTTACTAAAGGGTTATCCAGGAATTTGCTTATTTTCCATATGGGGCTAAGAACTTACAGGCAAGTAGTTGCTAACGTCCGCTCTGCTCTGTTTCAAAGTCTCAGGTAACCCCTTTAATGTTTTATCCTACCCCAGTGCTGGATTCACAGTTACACCACTCAGTATTGCTGTATTATGTTATATAATGATAGAAATAGTGTTAATCCTCAAGTAGATGACAGATTATTCTGAAATGTCACATGAAATGACAGGTATGCTACAACTATCTGTACATTAGCTTTACGTAATGCTCACAACATTAAACAAATAGCTCAACTTTTTGACATTTTTACAGATTTACTATTTGATGCAGTGAGCATCCTTAATAATTAAACTAAATTCCATGCCAAGTCTCTCAATCATCATACTATTGTCCTAGATGATTTCACAACAAGTCCAGATAATTGAACCAGCTTGTTGTAATTATGTGGATGAAATTTTTTTCAGAAAGATTGAAACTACACAGGCAGGCTGCCATAAGCGGACTAAACACCACATAACCACACTGGCTTATGGCCACTTAATGATGAAGCAGCACCAAGTAGCCATTGTCTCTCACAGGCCATGTATAATAGCCGTAGAGTACATACCCACATAAGTAAGGCTATGGAATTAAAAAGGCCAATTTTCTGACAAATGCATTTACAAGAATATGCACCGGAACCAGTTTGGTTAAAATGGGTTAAATCAAGCCAACTGGATAAAAGGAGAATGGATTATATGAATTGGCCACCCTGGTCTACAGATCTGTCTGTTATTTGTCATCATTTAGGTGTGAATGAAAAGTAATTAATATACAGTATATTTAATAACAAAAACACTACACTTAGTAAATGTACACGTAGAAAGCCACACAAGTGACTACATATATTATTTATATAATATTTTTAATATTTTGTTTGAAAGAGAAGCAGCAATGGCAATTATCAGAGAGAAGAAATCCTGAAGAAAATATTAAAATAATAATATCATATTCAGCTACGTTGAATATTATACTGGAAATGGTCTTAAAATGTCCATAAATGTTCATAAATGTCAAACAGTCTACTTTTAGATAACAGTACTAGAAGATATGATTCTATGATTTTAATGCTGTTAAAATGATTTAAAGAAGTTGTGCAGGACGACGATACAGTGGGTACGGAAAGTATTCAGACCCCTTTAAATTTTTCATTCTTTGTTTCATTGCAGCCATTTGGTAAATTCTAAAAAGTTCATTTTTTTCTCATTAAAGTACACTCTGCACCCCATCTTGACTAAAAAAAAAAAGAAATGTAGAAATTTTTGCAAATTTATTAAAAAAGAAAAACTGAAATATCACATGGCCATAAGTATTCAGACCCTTTGCTCAGACACTCATATTTAAGTCACATGCCGTCCATTTCCTTGTGATCCTCCTTGAGATGGTTCTTCTTCTTCATTGGAGTCCAGCTGTGTTTAATTAACCCCTTTACAACCCAAGGTGGTTTGCACGTTAATGACCGGGCCAATTTTTACAATTCTGACCACTGTCACTTTATGAGGTAATTACTCTGGAACGCTTCAACGGATCCCCCTGATTCTGAGATTGTTTTTTCGTGACATATTGTACTTCATGATTGTGGCAAAATTTCTTCGATATCACTTGCGTTTATTTGTGAAAAGAATGGAAATTTGGCAAAAATTTTGAAAATTTAGCAATTTTCAAAATTTGAATTTTTATGCCCTTAAATCAGAGAGATATGTCACACAAAAGAGTTAATAAATAACATTTCCCACATGTCTACTTTACATCAGCACAATTTTGGAACCAAATTTTTTTTTGTTAGGGAGCTATAAGGGTTAAAAGTTGACCAGCGATTTCTCATTTTTCCAACAAAATTTACAAAACCATTTTTTTAGGGATCACATCACATTTGAAGTCACTTTGAGGGGTCTTTATGACAGAAAATACCCAAAAGTGACACCATTCTAAAAACTGCACCCCTGAAGGTGCTCAAAACCACATTCAAGAACTTTATTAACCCTTCAGGTGCTTCACAGGAATTTTTGGAATGTGGAAGAAAAAAATGAACATTTAACTTTTTTCACAAAAATGTTACTTTAGACCCAATTTTTTTTATTTTCGCAGAGGTGACAGGAAAAAATGGACCCCAAAATTTGTTGTGCAATTTCCCCTGGGCACGCAGATACCCCATATGTGGGGAAGAACCACTGTTTGGGCGCACGGCAGGGCTCGGAAGGGAAGGAGCGCCATTTGACTTTTTGATTGTAAAATTTGCTTGAATAATTTGCGGAAGCCATGTTGCGTTTGGAGAGCCCCTGATGTGCCTAAACAGTGGAGCTCCCCCACAAGTGACCCCATTTTGGAAACTAAACCCCCCAAGGCACCTATCTAGATGCGTAGTGAGAACTTGGAACCCCTAGGTGCTTCACAAATTGATTCGTAAAAATGAAAAAGTATTTTTTTTTCCACTTTTTCATTTTTACGAATCAATTTGTGAAGCACCTGAGGGTTCCAAGTGCTCACTATGCATCTAGATAGGTGCCTTGGGGGGTTTAGTTTCCAAAATGGGGTCACTTGTGGGGGAGCTCCACTGTTTAGGCACATCAGGGGCTCTCCAAACGCAACATGGTGTCCGCTAACAATTTGAGCCGATTTTCCATTCAATTTGTTAGCGGACACCATGTCGCGTTTGGAGAGCCCCTGATGTGCCTAAACAGTGGAGCTCCCCCACAAGTGACCCCATTTTGGAAACTATACCCCTCAAGGATTTTATTAAGGGGTATAGCGAACATTTTGAACCCAGATGTATGACACAGAATTTGATAACATTAGGTCATCATATTGAATAAGTTGTCATTACTCTTGAGCGCAAGTGCTCGCTACTTGAGTTTGCATCGGGTACTCAGGTATGCACCATGTATCACGGGTGCTCAAGTGAAATGCTCGAGTCCCCGTCCGCATGTTTCATGGTTATTAGACACCCCCAAAAAAACATGCGGGAATCGCTCGTGCATGGCAGGCAATCCCTGCGAGGTTTTTTTGGCCGCGAAGCATATGGGGCGGAGACTCGAGCACCAGCGATACTCAGTGCATACCCGAGCACCCGATGCAAACTCAAGTAGCGAGCACTTGCGCTCAATACTAGACGCCATATCGTCATCTTTTTTTTTTTTTTTTTTTTACATTGAAAAAAAAAAACAACCCCAACCCTAAAATTAGCACAACCCCAACCCCAGCCCTAGCGTTTATTTTTTACGCCGTTCCTCATGCGGTATAAGTGATGAGATTACTTTATTCTTCGGGTCGGTGCGAATACAGCGATACCAGAATCATATCGGGTTTTTATGATTGACAGCTGTCACACACTAAAAGACACATATTTTGTAAAATCTAGTTTTTGCATCGCCATATTTTGGCAGACAGAGTCATGTGATGGCTTGTTTTTTGCGGGATGAGTTGACATTTTTATTGGTGCCATTTTCAGGCACGTGACATTTTTTGATCGCTTTCTATTCCTATTTTTGGGAGGCAGAATAAACAAAAACCAACAATTCAGGAATTGTGTTTTTTTACATTTTTTTATTCTGCTCTGGGTGTGGTAAAATTGATAAGGTAGCTTTATTCTTTGGGTCAGTATGTTTACAGCGGTACCACATTTATATAGTTTTTCTATGTTTTGGCGCTTTTACACAGTAAAAGCTATTTTATAGAAAAAATTATTTTTTTGCATCGCTTTACTCTGAGAGCTCTAACTTTTTGATTTTTCGGATGATGGAGCTGTATGGCAGCTTGTTTTTTGCGGGATGAGATGACGTTTTCAGCGGTACCATTTTTATTTATATTCGTCTTTTTGATCGCGTGTTATTCCATTTTTTGTTTGGCGGTATGATGATAAAGCATTGTTTTTTGCTTTGTTTTATTTATTTTTTTTACCGTGTTCACTGAAGGGGTTAACTAGTGGAACAGTTTTCTAGGTCAGGTCGTTACGGACGCGGCGATACCAAATATGTGTACTTTTATTGTTTGTTTTTTTTTCATAATAATATTTATTGATGGGTACATTATATTTTTATTTTTAGTGGATTATTATTTTGTTTTTTTTTATATATTTTTACAATTTTTTTTTTTTTTTTTCACTTTCAGACAGTTTTTTTACTTTTTTACTTTGTCCCACTATGGAACTTTCACTTTTTTTATTCTGATCGCCTGCATGGCACAGGAATGCAGCACCATCCCTGTGCCATGCAGGCTGTCAGCGCTGGACAGGGAGAAGATAGTTTGTTGATGCACTGCGCATGTCCAAACAATCTTCCTGCTGTCTGGTGACCCGGATGTTGTCATGACGACATTGGGTCGTCATGGCAACACCCGGGAAGCCGCGGCAGACAGCGCTGGAGGCCGGAAGAGGAGGTGAGTATACCGATCACCTCCCCTTGCCTCCGCAATGCTGCGATCGACTTAGATATAGGTTTCGCGCCTGTTTTCATTCTCTACAATGTAAGTTTCTCAGCTGTTGGGGACCTTGTTCACTACATCTCTACTATTATCTTTTCAGGTGTCTTCTTGAGGGGAACAAAAGATGAAATTTTTCGGTTGGAGAGATGAGGGTTGGTGAAGGTCCCTAGACAATTTGGTGTGTACCCCACTCCCCTTCTATTGATGGTGTTCACCAGTAGTCACTCCACACTAACCTCTAATTTCACTTGACTAAAGTAATATCACAAGGCCAGTCTCTGATTATGAATAGATGGAGCCATTTTTTGCAGTTGGAACAGATTCTGGCTTTCTCAGAAGCTCACACATTGGCATCCTCTGGAAAACCAAATGACATTTTCCTGTTCCCTTGAAAAATGTTTGCTTTTCTAGCACTTTCTGTTGCTTTTCCTTTTTTGTCAGGTCATTGCACACTACGCATTATCATCATTTCCTTCTTTATTTCTGCACGATAAGTGCTATCCACACAATTACATTCTGTTTCAGATTGGGTTTTAAATCTCTGTGATAACTTTCCTCTCTGCTTTTTATTCTTTTAACTAGGCGTACAAACCACTGTCTCTGTAATAGGCACCAGAGCTGTAAATCATATCAACTTTAGACTCGAAATCTATAACTAGGACTTTACTTCAGTGATAGCAAAATTGCATAAAACAAAATAAAAGGAACCAGTCACGTTGAACTTGGAGTCTGATAATTCTTTTGATACATAGGAGTCAATTGGGTGGTCCTAATCACTTTTTGAAAGCTTCTCACAATCCTGATGCACGGTCCAGGACACTGCTCTCTGGCCGTGGACAGAAGTTACATGAATTTCCTGAGCTTTCAGGTTTCCCGGAACCAGTCACCTTGAACTTCGAGTCTGATCTGCAGGTATGACTGTATAGAGTAGGAGGAATGGAGCCAAAATTTGTACAGGTTTGTAGGAAAACATTCAGTATAATTCTTTTGATACATAGGAGTCAATTGGGCGGTCCTAATCACTTTTTGAAAGCTTCTAGGTTTCTGGGAGCGGCGCACAGGTGACATCTCGCCAGCCCACCTAATCATAAGTGAGTCTGGAACCCTGGGGGGATAAGGAAATCCAAGCAGCTCCTGTCCACAGACAAAGAGCAGTGACCCGGACCGTGGACCAGGGTTGAAGATGCGATTTGCTCATCTCTAAGGGTATCTGCATAGGTTAAGTATTTAGTGCAGAAATTTCTGCACCCTTTCTGCATCTCTTGGCAGGAAAAACACAGTGGCAAAAATGTGCATTTTTGCTGTGTTTTTTACTTGAGTTTTTGATGCAGATTTTTCCCCACTCATTAGTATGGGTGAAATCTGTAGCAAAAACGCTGCAATAATTGACATGCCGCAGATTTAAATCTGTACCAAATCTGAAAGTCACAAATAAGCAATGTGTGCATGAGACTTCAGGATTCTCATTCACTTTGCAGGCATCAGGAAACCCTTCAGGTTTTGTAACAAATCTGCACTAAAAATAAACATCAAGATGGTTGTTTTGTACACCAATCTTGATCCAGTGCCCTCTTATTGTGGCATAGGTACGGTAAATCTGTCAGACTATACTAGGTCAAGTCCATCCTCTTAGGCTCAGCCTACTTTTCAAAAAGAGGCCGGGTAAACACAAAAAGTCCCAAATGAGAATAGAAAAAATATATAATTTTATTAAATACACAAGTCAAAAAAGTAATACATGAAAGAGCTTAAAGGCACAAAGAGCCACATATGTGATTAAAAAACCAAGGACACCAAGAGACACCCCCATGCACATCTTCACTCTCTTTTCCCTACAGAGGAGGAACAAGAAGCGTTAGATACTTTGGAGGATTTGGCCCGTGAGAATACGGACACCGAAGGAGGTAAGATCCCCAGTTCCATCAGGCCTCGCTCCAAAAAATTCCCTCCACTTTCCACCTGTGCCAGTGTTGATATGTTCGTCCAGGTGGTGTCTAAGGAATTTAATAAGATTCCTCACTTTGTGGAACATGATAATCTATCTAGTTTTGAAAGGGAGAGGTTGAGGTTGCTTCGTGGGCTCCCCGGCGTGGTGCTCAAGCCAGCCGATAAAGGCGGTAATGTTGTTATATGGCCTACTACTCTTTATGAGAATGAGGCCTACCGTCAACTTTCTAATGAACTGTGCTATAAACGTTTGACATTTAATCCATTACAGTCATTCGTTGCTAAACTATCTAAAATTATTAACACGGCGATGGAGAATGGAGTTATAACAAAAGAGCTGGCTTCCGCGTTACAGGTCGTGGAGCCCTCGATAGCAACCTTTTACCTTCTCCCTAAGATACATAAGAATTTAGAGACACCACCTGGACGCCCTATCATATCTGGCACGGGTGGTTTTCTCGAAAATGTCAATTCATGGATTGAATCCAAACTCCAACCGTTAGTGGAGACTTTGCCCTCGTTCCTGTTGGATACTGGGGATCTGCTCAAAAAGGTGGACGGTCTTAGCCTCAGTGAGGATATGCTGTTGGTGACAGGTGACGTCGAGTCACTATATACGAGTATTAAACACACAGATGGCATTAAGGCCACTCATTTCTTCCTCACTAGTTCTAATTTGCCGGCTGATATTGTACTGCTTATTCTTGAGCTTCTCGAATTCTCGCTCACACACAATTTTTTTATTTTTAAAGGTTCCTTCTACCTCCAGCTCCAGGGAACGGCCATGGGGGCCTCTTTTGCACCAGCTTATGCCAACTTATTCCTGGGGCTGTGGGAGAGGGACCTTGCCCTGCACGATCGGCTGTCATCAATGGACCGCATCCCCTTTTGGATGCGGTACATTGATGACATACTGTTCATCTGGCAGGGAACTGAAGAACAATTACAATTTTTTATGCAGTCTCTCAACCTAAATGATCTTAATATTTTTATTACATTTCATTGCGATAAAAATAAAATTACGTTCTTAGATGTTACTATTCAAAAAGATGAGCGTGAATTCCTGCAGACTAGTATTTTCAGGAAAACTACGGCTACCAACTGCCTACTACATGCCTCTTCAGCACACCCAAGGTACATGATTCATTCAGTGCCTATTGGCCAATTTCTTAGATTACGTCGAATTTGTTCTGACGATCGGGAATTTATTAAGCAAGCTAATGATCTCAAGATACGATTTTTTGAGAGAGGCTATAGCAGACGTTCTGTTAAAAAGGCGTTCAACCGGGCACTATGGTCTAAACGACATGATCTACTGTATAAAAATACAGCTAAGACCAAACAGAAGAACTATGTGAGATTTATCACACAATATCACTCCCAATTTGCCCGTATGCGTTCTTGCCTTTCCAAGGCTTGGCCTATTTTGCAAACGGATCCTATTATTTCCAAGTTTATACCCTCTGCTCCCAACATCACTATTAGGAGGTCTAGAAATCTTCGAGACCTTTTGGTTCACAGCCACTATCAACCCACTCGGGGAAGGGTTTTTATTGACGGGTCTGGTCCTGCGCCTGGATGCAGGCCGTGTGGCCGCTGCATTGCCTGCCCTAATATTGAACATGCTACCCAATTCTTCAATTCTACTCATACAAGGACATATGATATACGCAAGTCGATCAATTGTATGTCTAGATACGTGATCTACTTTGCCACCTGTCCTTGTGGTCTCATATATGTGGGACTTATCTCCCGCCAACTTAAAATTCAAGTACGTGAGCATGTTCTGGGCATTCAGTCTGCGGCAGGCCACGCGGATGCTTCCACGCTCAGGACCATTCCCCGTCACTTTAAGCTTTATCACGATTGTGACAGTTCTGGGTTGAGAGTTCGAGGTATAGACTCTCTCCTCTCTACCATTCGTGGTGGTAAAATGAGCCAACGGCTGGCCCAATTGGAGGCCCGCTGGATATGGCAATTAGACACTGTACACCCTAAGGGCTTGAACGAGTCCCTTAGCTTTGTTCCCTTTTTGTGATTGCCTCCTGGTTGTGTTCATCCTCTCATCACTTCACCTATGTTGCCATTTATGTATTATGTGCTACTAATTTGTTTCACATTTTTATTCATTTTTAGATTTTTTTATTTCATCTATTTACGTGGTCAACACACTGTGGTCTCCATTCTAGCCTCCTTATTCGGTGCAAAATTCTACATCTGCTGCTTCTTTATTTCATGTTCCCTAGGCGGATCCATCGTCCGGTCAACTAAGTTATTTGTTATATAATTCTTCTGTATTTTTGTACATTATAGATATTGCTGATATCAGCTTTTTATCTAATGTATGGCTGTTATGAAAACTTATCCTTGACAATATTCTTGGCCATTTCGTCCCTACTATGACAATTTGGTTTTTATAATGGTATTTATATTGTTCCTTGATATAATAATTATATGCTATTGTTATTGCACCTGATTGTTAAATATATAGAAAAAAAAAAAAAAATTTTTTGCCATACCTATTTGGTGGGTGCGAACTTGATACTATGCATATTTTTGCTTTGTTTGCTTCTGGTGTATTGCCTTATTCCCCACTCCACCTCAGTGTTTGCTGGCTTGGTCTTATTTGCTACCTATTATGGGCAGGCCTCGCCATCCTACATACCTATCTGGGTTGCCCAGTGACCGTGAACGCTTTCGTGTCACGTCGGCGGCGCGCGCCGCGGCTCTCTGCATCTCTATGTGAGGACCTGCGGGCCGGTCAGCTGACCGGCACGTGGGTGTCACATGATGCGGACGCCGCGGTTCGCCCCGCCCACTATGACGCGAAAAGCGTCACTTTAGGTCCTTGGGCATACGTCTACATGTTCTTAGCAGCTGTGCACCATTAACTAATTAGGTGATTTGCTATTTATGAGGCCCCAGTGCTCTTTACCCCCATGCCCCCTGACGAAGGCCTGCCGAAACGCGCGTAGGGGTGACACCACTAGGCCCCCCTTCCCCCTTCTTTTTTCCTCCATCTGTTGCACCACTGGTATTTGCAAATTTGGGTAATTATTGGCTATTCATTTTTGATATTTTGCTTTTTACTTCCCATATGCTCTACTTGCTTTCTCCTTCTTTTTGCATACTCTTAGGTATCTGGGAATTGTCCCTTATTGATGCTATTATCTATATATGCCTTTGTGGTGCTACTTATATATACCTCTGATTGCTGTTAATATTGGGTTATTGTCTCCCCCCCCCGGGGGGGGAGGGAGGGGGAGAGAGGGAGGGGGTGTCTCTTGGTGTCCTTGGTTTTTTAATCACATATGTGGCACTTTGTGCCTTTAAGCTCTTTCATGTATTACTTTTTTGACTTGTGTATTTAATAAAATTATATATTTTTTCTATTCTCATTTGGGGCCTTGTTGTCGCTTTTCTTTTTCTCTCATTTTTTCATGTTTCTTTGCGATGCCCCTTATACCTATATTATTATATTCCTATGTCTGCACATTAGTATTCCATGATTGATTGATATGACTATGCGGGCGTTTCTGTGGTATATTCTTTAAACACAAAAAGTCGCAAAATTTGTGCACAGTTACTTCTTGCATAAAAATTGTGGTTTTTCTAAAATTTCCTGGCAAAAATTGCTTGATAAATTCCCCCCTAAATCTTTTCTTGAAGCAAGGTCAACTTCTTCTATGCTATTTTGGAGGACTGGAGTTGACTTTGAGGCTCTTATAAATATCTGCATGGGTGTACATGGAGGAAGGGAGTCATAAAAAAGAACCATTACTCACATATACTTCACTACTCACCAGAAAGCATATGCTTCACCACGTGCAATCCTACTTTGTGATATTGGTATCCTATGGACTATTTTGTATGCTTTCGAAATCCTGTAGTTGGCTAAATTAATCACATGAATCACACTGCAAAAATTTTCAAATTAGCAAGAGTGAAACATGCTGCTATATCATGGTTTAGTCTTACTTGCCCCAGGAGACATATAATGACAAATGAGAGAACTAATGATAGCAAATGTTGCAGTCCTAGCTATTTTGTATAGTAGTTAGCAGATGCATGGAATACTGCGTAAGGGAATATGTAAGAAGCACTAACTTACATTTTTATAACATACTACATACACAGCTAACGTCTAAAATGTACATTATATATATATATACATAACAAAATTACTTCCAAAAATAAAAATAAGGCATTTTTGCTAATCTTTTTGTCACGGCCACAAATTCACAATAAATGCCAAGCTACTGATAAAGCTATGACTGTGTTACCACTGGAGGCAGCCTAAATATGAACATAAAGAGATACCATGAAGCGTCTGCCACCGGACTCCAACAACAAAGGCAGTGGAGAAGCCTGAAGGTGAAGCCACCTGTTTTGCATGAAGACTCCCTGGTAAAGAAACTTTGACGCCCCCCTATATAAAGCAAAATAAATAAGAAAAAACAAAAATGCTCCTCCACACCTTGGGCTATGTTCACACGTAATGTTTTTGATGCGTTTTTTCACTTTTGCATTGCTTTCAACCGTGACAAATGCATTCACCGGGAAAGGTCATTTTAACATTTTACAACCTGAGATATCATCAGACACATCGTGTTTCATTTATGAAGGAGGGACTCTGAAAGTCACAAAGCCTATTTTTATAGGGCCATCAGCCGGCCTTTACTATTCTTAAAGTACCAGCAGTCGGCCCTCACTATTCTTAGAGAGACATCAGTCGGCTATGTTTTATTGTTCCCATTACTAAAGAGTGGGTCTCCTATACTGTTATTGCGTATGCAGTGAGTGCCAGGGCTGCCCAAAATTTGGACGCACCCCAATACCACTTTGAAAATTTGGATGCACCCCAATACCCCTTTGAAGAGACTTAGAGGGGGACCTCCTGAAAACAATGTTCCCATTATTAGGAAGTAGGTCTCCCATTGTGTTTGCCTATGCAGTGAATGCAAGGGTTGCCAAAAATTTGGAGGCACTTCAATGCCCCTTGGAAGAAACATGGAGGTCACAGGGCTTCCTCAATACAATGTTCCCATTATTAGGAAGTGAATGCAAGCGTTGCCAAAACTTTGGAGGCACTTCAATGCCCCTTTGAGAAGACATGGAGGTCAGAGGGCCGCCTCAAAACAATGTTCCCATTATAGGAAGTGGGTCTCCCATAGTGTTGACCTATGCAGTGAATGCAAGCGTTGCCAAAACTTTGGAGGCACTTCAATGCCCCTTGGAGAAGACATGGAGGTCAGAGGGCCTCCTCAAAACAATGTTCCCATTATAGGAAGTGGGTCTCCCATAGTGCTGGCCTATGCAGTGAATGCAAGGGTTGCCAAAAATTTGGAGGCACTTCAATACCCCTTGGAAAAGACATGGAAGTCAGAGGGCCTGACTGAGGGCCTCATAAAAAAATGTTACCATTAGAAAGGAGCGGGCCTCCTATACTTGTAATGCCCATGCACGAGCATCATAAATGAATTATGTGGGTGTTGCATCACGGACCACGGTCACCCTGGTGATATGGTGGTGGAGGATAAGGAGATGGAGGAGCACAAGAGCAAATAGCCAAAATCAAGAAGCGTATACCCATGTCTGGGTGTGAAAAGGTGCATGGGAATACACCTCCCAAGAAAAAACACTGGATTTGAGTTTATGTTACGCTGCTATCATTCAGTGGTGTTGAGAAGTCTGGCGCAATCCAGCCCTTGTTCATTTTTATAAGAGTCAGTCTGTCAGCATTTTCAGTTGACAGGCGGATGCACTTAACAGTTATAATTCCACCAGCGGCACTAACCCGCTCTGATAAAACACTGGCGGCAGGGCAGGCCAGGACCTCCAAGGCATAGAGAGCCAGTTCACTCCACATATCCAGCTTGGATACGCAATAATTATAAGGCACAGAGCAATCACGGAGGACGTTGGTACGGTCGGCAAGGTACTCCCTCAGCACCTTCCCAAACTTTGCACTCCTTGTGAGAGTACCCCGCGCCTCAGGACCTGTGCGATGGGAGGGGCTGAGAAAACTCTCCCAGAATTTTGACTATATTCCCCTGCCTCTGCTGGATTGAAGTTGTGTCTCTCTTGCCTGTACTCCTTGGTTGTCCAACAAAGTGTGTCCTCTGCCGCCAGCGTTTTTAGATGTGATTTTTTTTAATAGTTCGGCAGCAAGGGCCTTCTGGTACAGCTCCATTTTTGTAGACCTGTCCGCCTCAGGAATAAGAGATATAAAGAACTCCTTGCAGCATGGGTCTAGAAGTGTCACCAACCAGTAATGACTGTCACCCAAAATTTTGAGAACGCGAGGGTCATGGGAAAGGCAGCGTAACATAAACTCAATCATGCGTGCCAGACTACTAACAGGCAAGACTTCAGTGTCCTCACCAAGAGGATGACTGACCATGATCTTATCCTCCTCCTCCTCCTCTCTGTCCTCTGGCCATCCACGCTGAACAGACGGTATGACAGCTGTGCAGGTAGTACCATCTATAGAGCATGAAACTAGCTCCTGTCCTTCCTCCTCCTCTTTCTCATTGTCACCCAATCCACATTGGGATGAGATGAGGCTGGGCTGTGTGTAATCACCCTGTATGGTTCCTTGTTCCATCTCATCGTGCTCCGCCTGCAATGCATCTTCTTTGATTGTGAGCAGAGAGCGTTTCAGAAGACAGAGAAGTGGGATTGTGACGCTAATTATGGCGTCATCGCCGCTTACCATCTTGGTGGAGTCCTCAAAGTTTTGGAGGATGGTACATATGTCCACTCCTGAGGTCTTATGTGTGGAGTCTGAACTGAATACCGACGGCCTTGTTGATGCTGGTACTCAACAACTGACCTCTTCTGCTCACAAATCCTTCCCAACATCTGCAGTGTAGAGTTCCAACGTGTGGGGACATCACACACCAGTCTGTGAGCTGGAAGCTGCAAACGCTGCTGAAACACAGCAAGGGCGGCGGAAACTGTAGGTGACTTTCTAAAATGGGCACACAGGGGGCGTACTTAACAAGCAGATTCAGCAGCTCTGGGTAGGATTTGAGAAACCGCTGAACCACGAGGTTAAGCACATGGGCCAGGCATGGTAAGTGTGTGAGCTCACCTCGCCTCAGAGTTGCCACCAGGTTCCGGCCATTGTCACACACGACCATGTCTAGCTGTAGGTTCAGCGGTGTGAGCCACAGATCTGCATGCTCTTTCAGAGCTGTCCACAACTCTTCAGCATTGTGCGGTTTGTCACCTAAGCATATTAGCTTCAGCACAGCCTGCTGCCGCTTGGCCAAGGCAGTGCTGCAGTGCTTACAGCTTGTGACTGATGTGGTAATTTCGGAGATGGAGGCTGAAGAGGAGGAGGACGCTGAGGAGGATGAGGTGCAGGAGCTGTAGACCGTGGGGGCAACCCTGATTGACCTAGGGCCCGCAATCCTTGGCGTCGGGAGAAAGTGTTCCATCCCAAGGTCCGACTGGGTCCCGGCTTCCACTATGTTAACCCAGTGTGCCGTCAGCGAGATGTACCGTCCCTGCCCACAAGCACTTGTCCACGTGTCCGTGGTTAGGTGGACTTTTCCGGTAACTGCGTTGTTGAGGGCACGGCTAATGTTTTGGGACACGTGCTTGTGTAATGCGCGGACGGCACACCGGGAGAAATAGTGGCGGCTGGGGTCCGAGTACCGTGGGACGGCCGCCGCCATCAGGTTGCTGAATGCTTCCGTCTCCACGAGCCTAAAAGGCAACATTACAAGCGCAAGCAGTCATGAAATGTGAGAATTTAGTAGTGTGGCCTGTGGGGCGTTGGCTGCATATTTGCACTTGCGTTCCATGGACTAGGGTATGGACAACCGAACGCTGCGCTGGGACAAGGACGTGGATGTGTTTCCTGATGCTGCTACTTGAGAGTGTGCAATGACAGATGCAGGGCAGGAGGCATCTTCGCATGCACCATGGACAGGGGATTGGCTTTCATGCACAATAGCGGAAGAAGCAATGGTGCCACCCGCAGACACTGTTCCTGGACCCTGGGGTTCGGCCCACAAAGTCGGGTGCTTTGCTGCCATGTGCCTGATCATGCTGGTGGTGGTCAGGCTGGTCGTTTTGCCACCCCTGCTGATGCTGGCCTGGCAGGTGGTGCAACTGGCCTTTTTGGGGTTATTGGCAGAGTCTTTAAAAAACAACCAGACTCGGGAAGACCTAACAGCTGTACTGGCAACTTCCTTCGTGTTGATGTTACGGGGAACGGTTGCCTGCCTTCTGTCTGCGGCCACCACACTGCTTCTTCCTGTCTGTTGGGGTGCTCTGCCTCCCTCCCCCTGTGTGCTGCTGTCCTCGCTCTGCATGTCCTCCTGCCAGGTTGGGTCAGTTACTATATCATCCACCACCTCGTCTTCCACTTCCGCACCCTGGTCTTCCTCCTGACTTTCTGGCAATTGTGTCTCATCATCATCCACCTCTTGTGACACTTTCCCACCGTCTCCTTCGTGTGACCATGGCTGCTTAAATATTTGGGCATCGCTACATGTGATCTCCTCTTTCCCCGCTTCAAGTGGACCGGGTGAGAGGCCCGAATCTATAAATGGAAAAGTGAACAGCTCTTCAGAGTGTCCAAGAGTGGGTCACTTGTCTCCAAGCACCCGGCATGGTGGGAGGAAGGAAGATCAGGGTGAGGAATATGCGGTCCAGACTCACGGCTACTGAGACTTGACCATGTAGAAGACAGGGTGGTGGTGGTGGTGGCTAAGTGACTGGAAGCATTATCCGCTATCCAACCAACAACCTTTTGGCACTGCTTTGGGTTCAATAGTGGTGTGCTGCGGTCCCCTAGGAATTGGAACAGGAAGGTCGGGTGAGAAGATGTGGGTGTTGTGGCACAATTTCAGAATATGTATGGGGTCCAACTCCCCCTCAACAGATGATATCAATTGAGAGAAGGATCCTTTAGTTCTCCCTGGGAATAAGCTTAGTGTTCCTTTGTATGGGGGAAACGGAGGAGCTAGCCATCGTCTGAACGATTGTCTAGTGCATACAGGGCCTTTTCGAAGGCCTAGCAGATTGAAGGAGTCCATATTGTTAGATTTCTTAATCTTACTGCGGTTCGTTGTCTTGAACGGTATGTATTAATCTTCTATCTAATTTTACAACCAGTGTTGTCTCCTAGTACTTGCTGCACCATACCTCTGGGGGTTGGTTAGCACCAATCTTCTTGTCTATCCCCAGGTCTGCCATATTTCATTGTCAATCTATAATAATGAAAACACTATGGCTGGTGTCTGGCGTCTTGCTGATGGCTACAGAGAATGACCAGTAGCAATCTGGATGACACAAGTGTAAGTTCTACACAACCTTCCCTACTTTGGCTTTGCGGTGTGGCACTGCTAACTGCCCCGCCAGTTGCTGTATCTGTTATTGCTTGTAAATTCCATTGGAAGATACAGGTCATTCTTCATGGGAATGCTGTCCTAGCCCCCTGACGATACTGTGTACATTAGGGATATTCGTATGTAACCCTATTCTAGCACAGATGCCCTTGAACCCTGGATTCAACATCCAGCACAACCAGGTTCCTACCCTGGGAGTATGAATGTAACAATATATATCTTCTGTACTTTTTTTGCTATATAGTTACTGCATTTTTTATCATATATTGTGATACCACGATAACATCAAACATGGGAACCAGACGCCATTGCCAGTAGTGGACCCAGGAGCTAATGTTCCACCTGGCCTCAAGAGCTTCAAGCTAAACTTCTGTTGTCGTATCATAGTTATGAGTTTCCCTTCAATCTTTAGTTTACTGTGACCTTTAGATACTTTGGTTTCTTGTGATCCATAAATGCCCAAAGGAATTTCTAAAGCAGAAATCAAGAAATTACTTTCCAAAGGTTATGTACCATGCAAAATTCAAACAGACAGAGATGTGTAAAGCATGAAAAAACAATTCAGGTTCATTAAGCAATGCTAGAAGTAGCCAATTCTAATATCAAACCTTAGCTCTTGGTAAGCCAATATGTGCTATGATTCACTTGTTCTGCAATGGAGCCGTAGCAGCGATCAGTGAAAAGGCAATGTAGCAGACGCTGGAGCATTTACTTTCCATTGAAACGTGTCAGCAAAAATAAAATACTCTCATTGCATGCCAAAGATAAAAGACCTACTATGTTTTATATAGGACACATGACATTGCAAATTCTGTAAAATTGAATTCTTTCTGAACGGATTAGTCATTTATTTTTCACAACCCATGTCATGCTGTATATGCTGGCTTTGTGAAAAATAAAATATCCGAATATGCGTCACGGAGAATAAATTGCTCAGATGAAGTAAGGAAATGTACCTCTGTCCTCTAGAGCAGGGCATATTGTTTCTTTGCGTGTTCTGGCTTGTGCTCGGCCAAAGGTTCTTTGGCAAGAAGGGTATAAAGTGCCAAGTACAGCAATGTTTTATCAGTTGCTGCCACCTAGGGATTTATAGACATTCAGGTGATTAGTGAAATATCTGACTTAGCAAAATGTTTTATAGTATTTGAGATTAGGACATGAATTTTCTTGCGATATCCACTGCAAAGCCTAGTTAGAGGAACAAAGCTGGCTGAGATATCTCTTGGGAACATTTAAATAGCACTGAATTATTGTGGACTGGATATATACTATCTAACAATGGTAGCCGCCTGGATGGTGCAGGTGGCATGACTTCCAATCTCAGTGCCCTTGTCAGAAAGAGGACATCAAGTAATGTATAAGCAGAGACAGACATAGAGCGCCGGGGGAAGGGGTCATGTCTACAGATGAGCAAATTGATTCAAGGAGAATCGAATTTGTGTCAGATTTTTTGGAAATTTACAGATTCAGGCACATTCAATTTTCAATTTGTGTAAATCACAAAAAATAATGCTCAGCGCCATCTTACACATTACAGAAGATTGCATCAACCACAGAAAGCTTATTTGAGCTCAGAAGCAGCTGCTGGGGTTTCCCAATAATGTCTTGCTGCTACCACATCAGATAGTATAGCGTAGCCAATGAAGAGTGACATGAATGCCACTATAAAAGCTGAGACAGTAAAAGCAGCAGTCGTTTTATGATTTTACAACCAAGGGAGAGGACCTCAAAAGCTCACAGTTGAGCATTAGAAATAGGGAGATAGAGCCCTAAAGCTTTGGCAAAGTTCTCCAGACAGACTGTCTTGTATCAATGCAGCACTAAAATAATGAGCGTAGTAGTCAGTCGGCGAATAATACAGACATTCAATTCATAGGGAGACAAATAAGGGAGCTTACAGGAGCAGCAGCACCAGAAAGTGTGATTGATCAGAAATATGTAGCAGGCATCGGCCTTGCAAAATATGAATTACATATTTTTTCATGCACTAGATTGCATCACATAGACATGTACCTTGCTGCCAAGGTAGCATTTTTTGTTAGGGTCTTTTCGACAATGGGGGGAGAATAATGTTTAAAAAAAAAACGAAAAACAAATTAAAAAACTGTACACTTTTTGCAAGATGGGAGAAACTGGAGTGAAGACACCAAAAGTCGCAAAATTTAGCCATGATTCCAAGTTGTGAGATTTCTGTCGTAAAAGCTTTGAAGCTTTAAAAAAGCTCAAAGAGTTTAATGAGATGAGCTATTATAAGCAGGAGACCAGTTTGTTTTTTACTTTTTTCAGTGTATATTAGGAAGTTCACTATTAAGCATTTTATCAACTATCCTTTGGAAAGGTGATAAATGGTAAATTGGTGGGGATCACCAATGGGACTTACTGGGACTCTCATCCTGAAATCATGCAGTTTTCACTCATATCAAGCTGACACTTCCTGTTCAGCAGAGATCAAATACCAGCAATCATCTCATTATCATCACAGCCAGGAATGCAATGAAAAGTAGCATCTATATATGGATAACACTGGATCCACCATTCACTATAGGTGATGGGCACAGATCTTTCCCAAAACACTCTCTCCCATAAGTCAATTGTCAACTCCAGTCTATTGTTTCCTGCAGCCAGGTGGCAACTGTAAAGCAGGTCTCTAAATGTTGTTAAAGGTGTTGTCCAGGACTAAATTATTTTTTACTATGAGCCAAAAAACTAACAGGCAGGTAGAGACTGACTAGTTAGCAACTTCCTGCCTGCTGTATCCGGCAGTGGCTCAGAGCGGTCACTGACTGCTCCTGCCGGCGATTCAGCTGCTCCACATCAACAGAGCAGCTCTTCTTCTTCAGCTCCGCTCTGTCAATGGGGCATGACAGTCGACATCAAGCTGATTGACATCTGGCAGCAGGGAGCCAGCTGTCAATCAGCATGACATTGGCAGTCACTCACCGACAACAGAGCAGAGTGGAACAGAAGCCGCTGTTCTATCAACGTGACGTCAGCAGAAGCCGCAGAATTAACGGTAGAAGTGGTCTGTGACTGTTTTGTGTCGGCAGAGATCTGAGCTGGGCAGAACAGGCAAATAATAAGCAAATACCTGCCTGTTAGTTCTTAGGCCCACATTAAAGAATAGAGTCTAATATACAGTATATATTAATATGTATATATATATATATATATATATATATATATATATACAGCCTTTAGTCTGTGTCCATCACCTTAAGTGTCCATTGCTTAAGTGTGAGAAATATGAATTAATTCTGAATAATATGATGCATGCAGACTGTACCTTACCGGCCACCACCGCACTCTAATCAGCATCTCTGTTTATCCATTCCTCGTATAGGTACGTGACCCAACTTTGCCATCCTGATTTCCATGCAGCTTTCCCTATATCTCTCTGCTCCTACTATATACTAATGGTACGTGACCCAACTTTGCCATCCTGATTTCCATGCAGCTTTCCCTATATCTCTTTGCTCCTTCTATATACTAATGGTACGTGACCCAACTTTTCCATCCTGATTTCCATTCAGCTTTCCCTATATCTCTCTGCTCCTACTATATACTAATGGTACGTGACCCAACTTTTCCATCCTGATTTCCATTCAGATTTCCCTATATCTCTCTGCTCCTACTATATACTAATGGTACGTGACCCAATTTTGCCATCCTGATTTCCATACAGCTTTCCCTATATCTCTCTGCTCCTACTATATACTAATGGTACGTGACCCAACTTTGCCATCCTGATTTCCATGCAGCTTTCCCTATATCTCTCTGCTCCTACTATATACTAATGGTACATGACCCAACTTCGCCATCCTGATTTCCATGCAGCTTTCCCTATATCTCTCTGCTCCTACTATATACTAATGGTACGTGACCCAACTTTGCCATCCTGATTTCCATGCAGCTTTCCCTATATCTCTCTGCTCCTACTATATACTAATGGTACGTGACCCAACTTTGCCATCCTGATTTCCATGCAGCTTTCCCTATATCTCTCTGCTCCTACTATATACTAATGGTACGCGACCCAACTTTGCCATCCTGATTTCCATGCAGCTTTCCCTATATCTCTCTGCTCCTACTATATACTAATGGTACATGACCCAACTTTGCCATCCTGATTTCCATGCAGCTTTCCCTATATCTCTCTGCTCCTACTATATACTAATGGTTACATAGTTACATAGTTACATAGTTTATAAGGCCGAAAAAAGACAAGCGTCCATCCAGTTCAGCCTATTTCTTGTGCACTGCAGCTATTCCGCAGCGTTGATCCAGGGGAAGGCAACAAAAACCCATGCGGTATAGGCCAATTGACATCATTGAGGAAAAATTCACTTCCCGACACCAATCTGGCAGTCAGATTAAATCCCTGGATTAATTAACTATCACTAAGCATAAGATGTAATTTTATTGTTCTCAAGAAAGGCGTCCAGGCCTCTCTTGAACTCTTTAAGTGAGTTGGACATCACCACTTCCTCTCCCAGAGAGTTCCAGAGTCTCACGGCTCTGACCGTAAAGAATCCCCTTCTATGCTGGTGCAGGAACCTCCTTTCCTCCAGACGCATAGTGTGCCCCTTCGTCTTTGTCACCATCCTTGGTATAAACAGGTCATGGGAGAGATCTCTGTACTGCCCCCTGATGTATTTATACATGTTTATGAGGTCTCCCCTAAGCCTTCTCTTTTCCAACGTAAATAGGCCTAATTTTGACAACCTCTCTGGGTATTCTAGTCCCTCTATTCCCTTTATTACCTTAGTCGCCCTCCTTTGTACCCTCTCTAGCTCCAATATGTCTTTCCTGAGCACCGGAGCCCAGAACTGTGCACAATATTCTAAGTGCGGTCTTACCAGCGCTTTATACAGAGGAAGAACAATGTTTTCATCATATGCCCCTATTCCTCTTCTGATGCATGCCATGACTCTATTTGCCTTCGCAGCTGCTGCCTGACACTGGGCACTCCAATTTAATTTGCTATTAACCAAGACGCCCAGTTCCTTCTCCATGTCAGATTTCCATGTCATCTGGGCCTGGTGACTTGTCTATTTTGATATTATTTAGGCGTTTCTGAACTTCCTCCTGGGTTAGGTGGGTGATATTTAGCGGAGGGTTTACTTTATCACTCTGCATTTCCTCCGATAAATTGTTTTCTTTTGTGAAAACAGTGGAGAAGAAGATATTGAGTAGGTTTGCTTTACCCTCATCGCCCTCTATGATTTTACCCAGGTTATTTTTCAATGGGCCAACTCCATCAGTTTTAATCCTTTTACTGTTTATATAGTTAAAGAACAGTTTGGGATTCGTTTTACTTTCCTTGGCAATTAGTCTCTCTGTCTCCTCTTTTGCTATTCTTATTTGTTTCTTACAGATTTTGTTTTTTTCCCTATAAGATATTAGCGCTTCCTCGCTGCCTTTTTGTTTAAGTTTACCGAAAGCCCTTTTTTTGTTTTTCATTGCCCTCTTGACTTCCTTATTTAGCCACATTGGCTTCCTCCTATTCCTAGCCCTTTAATTCCCATAAGGTATGTACCTTCTACAGTGACTATGTAGGACTGTTTTGAAAATTTCCCATTTTCTATCCGTGCTTCTATTACTAAAGATACTATCCCAGTCTATAAGGTGAAGGGCATCTCTTAGCTGATCAAACTTTGCCCTCCTGAAGTTCAGAGTTTTTGTGACCCCCTTGCTGGGCACCCTACTGAAGCACATGTGGAATTGTATAATGTTGTGGTCACTATTTCCCAGGTGCCCCCCGACCTGCACCTCAGTTATTCTGTCTGGTCTGTTAGTTAATATTAAGTCTAAAAGGGCCGTCCCTCTAGTTGGTTCCTGCACAAGTTGTGACAAATAATTGTCTTTGATAATTGACAGAAACCTGATTCCTTTCTGAGATCTACAGCTTTCGGTTTCCCAGTCTATATCGGGGTAGTTGAAGTCCCCCATAATAATCACCTCGTTATTTTTTGCTACTTCGTCTATTTGTCTCATTAATAGACTTTCCGTGGCTTCTGCTATATTTGGTGGTTTATAACAGACTCCTATGATAATTTTATTATTGTTTTTTGCCCCATGTATCTCCACCCATAAGGACTCGACCTCCTCATTTCCCTCCCATACATCCTCCCGTATTGTAGGCTTTAGACACGTCTTTACATATAGACAGACTCCACCCCCTTTCCGACTTCTTCGATCCCTTCTAAACAGACTGTAACCCTGTAAGTTAACTGCCCAGTCATAGCTTTCATCTAACCATGTCTCGGTTATTCCCACTATGTCATAGTTACCTGTAGATATTTCTGCTTCCAGTTCATCCATCTTGTTTGTCAGGCTCCTGGCATTTGCTAGCACGCAGTTTACACGATTTTGTTTTGTTCCAATCTTCTCCCTGTGGATTGTATTAGAAATTTTCTTACCTCCCTTCCAAGTATCTTGTCTTGGACCTTCTTTGTAGCACTTCATATCTTTCATTAGTATGTTCTCTGGTTGCATGTTCGTGTCCGGCGTTTTTCTTCCCATCCCCTCTTCTTCTAGTTTAACGCCCTCCTGATGAGTGTTGCGAGTCTCCTGGCGAATGTGTGTTTCCCGGGTTTGTTGAGGTGTAGTCCGTCTCTGGCAAGGAGTACGTCATAGAGGTAATTCACACCGTGGTCCAGGAATCCAAATCCTTGTTGTCTGCACCATCGTCTCAGCCAGTTGTTCACATCAAGGATCTTGTTCCATCTCCTGATGCCATGCCCGTCTACTGGAAGGATAGAAGAAAAAACTACCTGCGCATCCAGTTCTTTTACTTTCTTCCCCAATGCTTCAAAGTCCTTGCAGATTGTCGGTAGGTCCTTCTTTGCCATGTCATTCGTGCCAACATGTATCAGAAGAAATGGGTGGACATCCTTGGAACTGATGAGCTTCGGTATCCTATCGGTAGCATCCTTGATCTTCGCCCCTGGGAGGCAGCATACTTCTCTTGCGGTTATGTCCGGTCTGCAGATAGCTGCTTCTGTTCCTCTCAGTAGTGAGTCTCCCACCACCACCACTCTTCTTCCCTTCTTGGCTGTCCTTTTTCTTGTCGCTTCTGGGTGTTTCTGGGTGCTCTTTTCTTTTTTGCTTGCTGGTAGTTCCTCATCCTTAGGTGTGCCATCTTCGTCCTCCACAAGTCCTTGGAATCTGTTTCTCAGTTGTGTGGTTGGTGGTGTCTCCATGGTCTTCTTGCTTCTTTTGGTCACTTGCCTCCACTTGTCTGCCTCTGGAGGTTCACTGACGCTTCCTTCACTTTCCATGACCAGTAGTGACGCTTCTGTTCTGTCCAGGAAGTCTTCATTTTCCTTGATGAGTTTTAATGTCGCAATTCTTTCTTCCAGTCCCCGCACCTTTTCTTCTAAAAGAGCCAGTAGTCTACACTTCTGGCAGGTGAAGTTGGTTTCAGCTTCTGGTCGATCTGTGAACATGTAGCACATGTTGCAGCTCACCATGTAGGTTGTCACATCTGCCATGCTACTCTTTGTCCCTGCTGACTTGATGTCTGTCTTCGTTCTTGTGATACCCTAGGATAAACAAATTAAACAAATTTGCGCGCCGTCAGGCATGCGGTTTGGCGATGCTTTCCAAGCAGCTAGTCCCGGCTGTACCCAACGATCTTCTAGCTGAAGGAGACTCTTCGCTTTTCCCAGAAGGCACCTGGAATATGCAAATTGTCCTCTTCAAGCTTCAATCCCTGGACCCAACTTTGCCATCCTGATTTCCATGCAGCTTTCTCTATATCTCTCTGCTCCTACTATATACTAATGGTACGTGACCCAAGTTACACCCCCCACCCCCCACTTTCATTTATGACCTTGTTTACTGAACCTTTGAGTATCCTACATCTGGTTCAGCCTTAATCAGCTGACCAAGATGAGCACAGACCACTCCCATCTGGTTCACAGCTGAATGCATTCAGTTACAAATATATTGAGAACCAGGAGTCTGTGTCAGACTTTAGTCTGTGTCCATCACCTTAAGTGTACATTGCTTAAGTGTGACAAATATGAATTAATTCTGAAGTGAACTGAAGGTAACTGGATACTAAGTCACAGTAAACAATGTTTGTGTTTGTTTTCACTCTCACCCCCTTAATCCTTCGCTTCTTACAACCACCCCTAATCCCTACACCTAGTAAGGAACTCTTCATCTCTCCCTCCATTCTCCCCACCCATCTCACCTCCTCCTCAGAGCTATTCCTCAACATACAATTCTTTGCCTCCAAACACAGACAGCCACCTCATGCCCTCTCCTGCTCCCACCTACTAACGCTTTCTCTGCTCCTCCTTACTGCCGGCGACATCTCCCCAAATCCTGGCCCTCCTCACCACATCCCCACAGTAACTTCCACCTCCTACCCACGATCTATCCCAAACTCTCGTAACCCTTCTAACCTTATACCCATCCGCCCAGCCCCCGCTTCCCCAATCCCCCTAACAGGAGCTCTATGGAACGCTCGCTCCGTCTGCAACAAACTTTCCTACATTCACGACCTCTTCATCACCAACAAGCTTTCCTTCCTTGGCATCACTGAAACCTGGCTCACCCCCTCTGACACGGCCTCTCCTGCTGCACTTTCGTACGGCGGATTCCACCTCTCCCATACCCCCCGCCCCACCGGCAAGCACGGTGGAGGAATAGGTTTCCTCCTCTCAGAAAACTGCTCCTTCACCCATATCCCAGTGCCGCCTTCAATTACTCTTCCCTCTTTTGAAGTGCACTGCGTGCTCATCTACTCCCCCTCCAACCTCCAACTGGCTGTCATCTACCGCCCCCCAGGATCAACCACCACTTTCTTTGACCACTTCACCACTTGGCTACTTCACTTCCTCTCCCTTGATATCCCCACTATCCTCATGGGCGACTTCAACATCCCCATTGACACTTCCCTCTCAGCTGCCTCTAAGCTTCTATCCCTCACTTCCTCCTTTGGTCTTACCCAGTGGTCTTCCACACCCACCCACAAAGACGGCCACACGCTGGACCTCATCTTCACCCGCCTCTGTTCCCTATCTAACCTCTCTAACTCACCTCTCCCTCTCTCTGACCACAGCCTACTTACATTCTCTTCTCTCTCCTCCCCGGGGCAACAATCCCCACTCCACAAACTTGCATACCCTCGCAGAAATCTCAAACACCTTGACCTACACTCACTCTCTGAATCCCTTCTCCCTCTCACAGACATTAGTTCCTTACATGATGCAGATGTTGCTGCCACTTCATACACCACAACAGCTGCAGCTCTCGAATCGGTCGCCCCCCTCACACATACCAAAGCTCGCACAATCAACAGACAACCCTGGCACACCAGCCTAACTAAAGAACTGCGACGGGCCTCCAGGGTTGCTGAGCGTAGATGGAAAAGGTCCCACTCCAATGAGCACTTCATCGCATTCAAACAGACCCTCACTACCTTCAAGTCCACACTCACTGCAGCAAAACAAATATACTTCTCATCTCTCATTTCCTCCCTGTCTCACAACCCCAAACAACTATTCAACGTCTTCAATTCCCTCCTCCGTCCCCCAGTGCCTCCTTCCTCTCCTCTTATTTCAGCCGAAGCCTTTGCCTCATTCTTCAAACAGAAGATTGACACCATCAGACAAAGCTTTTGCCTAAAGTCCCCACAGCCCCTCCTCACACCTACTCAACCCTCTTCCTCCAAAACCACCTTCTCCACCATTTCTGAAGATCAACTTTCCTCTTTACTCTCCAAATCACACCTCACCACCTGCAAACTTGACCCAATCCCGTCCCACCTCATCCCAAACCTTACCACTATCTTCATCCCAGCCCTAGCCCACCTCTTCAACCTGTCACTAACAACTGGTGTCTTCCCCTCATGCTTCAAACACGCCTCAATCACACCCATCCTCAAAAAGCCCTCCCTTGACCCATTCTCTCTGACTAGCTATCGCCCCATATCACTTCTCCCCTATGCCTCCAAACTACTGGAACAACATATCCATTCTGAGCTGTCCTCCCACCTCTCCTCCTGCTCCCTCTTCGACCGCCTACAATCTGGTTTCCGACCGCACCATTCTACTGAAACTGCACTGACCAAAGTTACCAACGACCTACTAACCGCCAAATCTAAGCGACACTATTCTGTCCTCCTCCTCCTAGACCTGTCATCTGCCTTCGACACAGTGGACCATTCCCTCTTACTACAGACTCTCTCATCTCTCGGCATCACAGACTTTGCCCTATCCTGGATCTCCTCATATCTAACAGACAGGACATTCAGTGTCTCTCACTCACAGACCACCTCCTCATCTCACCCCCTATCAGTCGGTGTCCCCCAAGGTTCAGTTCTAGGACCCCTGCTCTTCTCCATCTACACCTTAGGCCTGGGACAGCTCATAGAGTCCCATGGCTTTTCATTATCACCTCTATGCTGACGACACACAGATCTACCTCTCTGGACCTGATATCACCTCCTTACTAACCAAAATCCCACAATGTCTGTCTGCTATTTCATCCTTCTTCTCTGCTAGATTTCTAAAACTTAACATGGACAAAACAGAATTCGTCATCTTTCCGCCATCTCATTCAACCCCCCCAACTGACCTATCCATCATAGTCAATGGCTGCCCACTCTTCCCAGTCCATCAAGCTCGCAGCCTTGGGGTAACCCTGGACTCTGAACTCTCCTTCAAACCACACATCCAAGCCCTTTCCACTTCCTGCCGACTCCAACTCAGAAATATCTCCCCGATCCGCACATTCCTCAACCATGAATCTGTAAAAACACTAGTGCACGCCCTCATCATCTCCCGCCTTGACTACTGCAACCTCCTGCTCTGTGGCCTCCCTTCCAACACTCTTTCACCCCTCCAATCGATCCTAAACTCTGCTGCCCGACTAATCCACCTGTCCCCCCGCTATTCCCGGCCTCTCCTCTCTGTCAATCTCTTCACTGGCTCCCCATTGCCCAGAGACTCAAGTTCAAAACCCTAACCATGACATACAAAGCCATTCACAACCTGTCTCCTCCATATATCTCTGACCTAGTCTCCCGCTACATACTCGCACACAACCTCCGATCCTCACAAGATCTTCTTCTCTACTCCCCTCTAATCTCCTCCTCCCACAATCGCATACAAGATTTCTCCCGTGCTTCCCCTCTTCTCTGGAACTCTCTACCCCAACACATCAGACTCTCGTCGACCGTGGAAACCTTCAAAAAGAGCCTGAAGACCCACCTCTTCCGACAAGCCTAAAACCTGCAGTAACCACCGCTGCACGACCAGCTCTACCCTCACCTAATGTATCCTCACCCATCCCTAATAGATTGTGAGCCCTCGCGGGCAGGGTCCTCGCTCCTCCTGTACCAGTCGCTGTCACATTGTGTTCAAGATTATTGTAATTGTTCTTGTATGTATATCCTTTTTCACATGTAAAGTGCCATGGAATAAAAGGCGCTATAATAATAAATAATAATAAATAATAATAATAATATAAATTAATGTAGATAGATAGATAGATAGATGTAGATATATATGTATGCAATGAGAAAAAAAAGCAGATTAAAAAATTATAAGTATCTGGTTTTAGTAAAAACATAGTTATTTCATTCCCTTCTAGCTGTTGTTCTGTACACTGAACATCAGTTAGCAGGGGGTGCGACGTGTGATCAGCTATGTTTACCATATTCTATATATTATTAATGTTCAGAACGGATTTCTTCTACATATTTCATCTTCTATTCATTAGAATAAAACATAAAACACAAGTTATGTCTGCAACTATCCAGTAGCGCCCCCTTGGAGAGGACAAAAGAAAGACTATATAATTATTTAATATACTTTATATTATATTATCATTCATATACTTAGAGTAATTTATATACTTATATTTGATTACTCTATCTCTTAATTTTATTTGCAGACACTTTTCATTTGCATTTGACAAATGCAGCAGAGCTGAGTTTATTACCTAAGCCCTCCATATGCTCTAGATAGCTGCCGGCAGAATGATGGTGCCGCCGATTATTCGGTTGGCAGCTATCTTGACTTACTCCTTGATACATAGGAGTGCTCAATCCAGCTCCTCCGCTCCTCACCAACACTCATCTGATCCCTGCCACTCACACTAAAATCCCTGGGACTCTCACTACAAGAGGGTCCTGCACAAACGAGTGAAAAGTCATAACGTAATGATGTCATGATGTGTGCCATGGCTTTGCGCTCATGCAAAACCGCCCTGAGCCTAATCAGACCCCGAAGTCATGGCTCGGTTTCAGCATGAGCGGAGGGGATTGGAAGAAGCGACGAGGACCAGATCAGTGCCATTGAAGAGTGGAGGGGTCACAAATGTGAGTGGTATGGTGAGTATTACGTTTTTGTTTTGTTTTTTTAACCTTTTGTTGACCCATTACAGTTCAGAAAAATGGTGGGTGGCAGTCACCATTCTGCTGAATTTGCACAAAAGTGAATTACTAAAAGTTTTAAAATTCGAAAATTCAACGCAACTCGATAATTATTAGGCAAATATGTGGTCAAGCAGTTCAAGGGTCAAAACCATTAAGGTATTCCGAGGTATACAACATATTAACCCCTTTACCCCTGATTATACTTCATAATAGTGATAAAATTTCTTCGATATGACTTGTGTTACTTTGTGAAAAAAACTTTGGCGAAAATTTAGAAATTTTTGAAAATTTAGCAATTTTCAAACTTTGAATTTTCATGCCCTTAATTCAGAGAGTTATGTCACACAAAATAGGTAATAAATAACATTTCCCAAATGTTTACTTTACATCAGCACAATTTTGGAACCAAAAATTTTTTTGTTAGGAAGTTATAAGGGTTCAAATTGAACCTGTGATTTCTCATTTTTCCAACAAAATTTACAAAACCATTTTTTTAGGGACTACATCACATTTGAAGTGACTTTGAGGAATCTTTATGACAGGTAATACCCAAAAATGACACCATTCCAAAAACTGCACCCCTCAAAGTGCTCAAAACCACATTCAAGAAGTTTATTAACCCTTAAGGTGCTTCACAGGAATTTTTGGAATGTGAAAGAAAACAATAAACATTTAACTTTTTTCACAAAAATGTTACTTTAGACCCAATTTTTTTTATTTTCACAAGGGTAACAGGAAAAAATGGACCACAAAATTTGTTGCGCAATTTCTCCTGAGCATGCTCATACCCCATATGTGGGGAAAAAAACACTTTTTGGGCACACGGCAGGGCTCAGAAGGGAAGGGGCTCCATTTGACTTTTTGAATGTAAAATTTGCTTGAATAATTAGCGGACACCATGTCACGTTTGGGAAGCCCCTGATGTGCCTAAACAGTTGAAACCCCCAAGAAGTGACACCATTTTGGAAACTACACCCCTCAGGGAACTTAACTAGATGTGTGGTGAGCACCTTGAAACCCCAGGTGCTTCACAGAAGTTTATAACATTGAGCCATAAGAATAAAATGTTCACATTTTTCCCACAAAAATGTTTTTCAGCCCCCAATTTAGCATTTTCACAAGGGTAACAGGAAAAATTTCACCATACCATTTGTTGTGCTATTTCCCCTGAGTAAGCTGATTCTCCATATGTGGGGGAAAACTACTGTTTGAGCGCACGGCAGGGTTCGGGAGGGAAGGAGCGCCATTTGACTTTTTGAATGAAAAATTTGCTTGAATAATTAGCGGATGCCATGTCACATTGTGAGAGCCCCTGATGTGCCTGAACAGTGGAAACCCCCCACAAGTGACACCATTTTGGTAACTAGACCCCTCAAGGATTTTAAAAAGGGGTATAGTGAACATTTTGAACCCAGAGGTCTGACACAGAATTTGATAACATTAGGTCATCATATTGAATAAGTTGTCATTAGTCTTGAGCACAAGTGCTCGCTGCTTGAGTTTGCATCGGGTACTTGGGTATGCACCATGTATTGTGGGTGCTCGAGAGACACCCAAAAAAAAACATGTGGGGGTCGCTCGTGCATGGCAGGCAATCCCCGCATGTTTTTTTTAGCTGTGTAACAGCCGCAAAACATATGAGACAGAGACTCGAGCATGTCACTTGAGCACCCGCGATACTCGGTGCATACCCAAGCACCCGATGCAAACTCAAGTAGCGAGCACTTGCGCTCAACACTAGTCGCGATATCGTCATCATTGTTTTCTTTCCTTTTGAAAAAATCTCAACCTCAACTCTAATACAATCCCAACCCTAGCACAACCCTAACACAACCCTAACCCCAGCACAACCCTAACCCCAGCACAACCCTAGCCCTAACACAACCCTATCCCTAGCAGAACCCTAACCCTAGCACAACCTTAACCCTAGCACAACCCTAACCCTAACACAACCCTAATCCTAACCATAACTCTAATCCTACAGTTTATTTTTTACGCCATTACTCGTGCGGTATAAGTGATTAGACAACTTTATTCTTCGGGTCGGTTTGATTACAGCGATACCAGATTCATATTGTGTTTTTATGTTTTGCAGCTGTCACACACTAAAAGAAGCTTTTCTTGCAAAGACTAGTTTTTGCTATCATTTTTCCATATTTCGTCCGACAGAGTCATGTAGGGGCTTGTTTTTTTGCGGGACAAGTTGACGTTTATATTGCTACCATTTTCGGGCAAAATACATTTTTTGATCGCTTTCTATTCCAATTTTTGGGAGGCAGAATAAACAAAACCAACAATTAAGGAATTGGTTTTTTTATGCCATTCCGCGTGTGGTAAAATTGATAAGGCAGCTTTATTCTTCTGGTCAGTACATTTATAGCGATACTACATTTATATAGTTTTTTTATGTTTTGCCGCTTTTTCACAATAAAAACTATTTTATAGAAAAAAAAAATTTTTTGCATCGCTTTATTCTGATAGCTATAACTTTTTTATTTTTCGGCTGATGCTGCTATATGGTGGCTTGTTTTTTGCAGGACAAGATGATGTTTTAAGTGGTACCATTTTTATTTACATTCGTCTTTTTGATCGCGTTTTATTCCATTTTTTGTTTGGCGCTATGATCATAAGGCAACGTTTTTTGCATTGTTTGTTTTTTTTTCGTTTTTTTACCGTGTTCACTAAAGGGGTTAACTATTGGGACAGTTTTATAGGTCAGGTCATTCCAGACGCAGCGATACCAAAAATATTTATTTATGGGTACAGTATATTTTTATTTATTTTTATTATTTTTTTTTATATATTTTAAAAAAAATTTTACTTTCTGACACTTTCTTTCACTTTTATACTTTGTCCTACTATGGGACTTTCATTTTTTGCAGGCTGATCGCTTGTATAGCATAGGGATGCAGCAGCATCCTTACGCTAGGCAGGCTGTCAGTTCTGCACTGGCACAAGTTAGATAGATCGTGCACTGCGCACGATCTATCTAACTTCCTGATGCCTGGCACCATGGCAACGATTGGGACGCCGCACACACAGCGCAGGGTCACCGATCCAAAGTAAGAGACGCGCTCTTACCTCTGCCTGCTCTCGCAATGCTGCGATTGACTTCGATCGCAGCATTTTGGGGGTTAATGTGTCAGGAGTGGTGCGGTACTGCTCCTGCCACATAGTACTGGGTGTCAGCTGTCAAAATTAGACATTATTAAATAAAGGCCCAGTATGGGGGGCATTATTCAAGACTAGGATGGGGGCTCAAGGGGTGCCATAATAACATTATTATAGGATGGGGGACATTATTAAATGAAGGGACCGGGATGGAGGACATTTTTTGTAGAAATGGGACAGGATGGAGGACATTATACCAAGAAGGAGCCCAGGATGGGGGACATTATACCAGAAAGGGGCAAAGGATCGGGGACAATATTAAATAAAGGGGCCCAGGATTGGGGACATTAATATAGGAAGGGGCCAGGATGGGGGCCATTATTAAAGGGAATCTGTCAGTAGGATCAACCCTCCTAAGAAGTCTGTATGGGAATGCAGGTTGTAACGGGTCTGGGAGGCGGAACCTCTGAGCTACTATACAAGGGGGCGGTCCTTGTAAGGGAGCGGGTGGCGACCAGGGTAGACGGGCAGGCAGTCACAGCAGGTGACTGGGACAGTCTCTGAATGAACGGACAGGAGGTCACGGCAAGTGACCGGGGCAGTCTCTGGATGAACGGGCAGGAGGTCACGGCAAGTGACCGGGGCAGTCTCTGGATGAACGGGCAGGAGGTCACGGCAAGTGACCGGGGCAGTCTCTGGATGAACGGGCAGGAGGTCACGGCAAGTGACCGGGGCAGTCTCTGGGTAAAGGATAGGTACGACCTGTGGCGGCAGATGATAGACGTGAGCTCCCAGGTGAGCAGGCGAGAGTCTCTGGATAATCGGGTGGTCACAGCATGTGACGGCGGAGCCTCCAGGAAGACCAACAGACAGGTAGCAGATGAGCGCTCCCAGGTGAGCGGGCAGGAGTCTCTGGACAGGCGGGTGGTCACAGCACGTGACGGCAGAGCCTCCTGGTAGGCTAGCAGACAGGCAGCAGATGAGCGCTCCCAGGTGAGCGGGCAAGCTGGTCCTTAGACAGACTGACAGGAGTTGGAAGGCAGACCGTCGGACCTCAGGCAAGCAGGCAGGTAGAAGATGTGCGCTCCCAGGTGAGTGGGCAGCCTGGTCCTTAGACAGACTGACAGAAGTTGGAAGGCAGACCGTCGGACCTCAGGCTAGCAGGCAGGTAGCAGGATATCAGGCAGGAATTAGACAGCAGACTGGCAGGAATCTGGCAGGTATCTGGCAGGTAACTGGCAACGGGACCTGAGGGCTGAAGCAGAGTAGTGAACAGTGCTACAACATTGCTCGGGCACCTCCATTTTGGAGGAGGTGCCTTTTATATGGGAGGTACTCCGGCAATTGGCCGGGGACTCCTTAGGACGGCGCGCGCGGTCCCTTTAAGAAAGGGGGAGCGCGCGCGCGCCCTAAGCACACTGCCGGGGAAGGAGCGCGTGCCGGAAGCAGCGGGGAGAGAAGCGCTGGAGGACGCCGCGCCAGGAGCGGGGAGGTGAGAGGGACGGCGTCTCTGCCTAGAACGGGGCAGAGACGCCGATGCTACAGTACCCCCCCCCTTTAGGCCCCCTCTTTTTTTGGCCAGAAAGAAATTTTTCAAGGAGAAGCGGGGCGTTGATGTTCTCCCTGGGTTCCCAAGTTCTCTCCTCAGGACCAAACCCCTTCCAATCTACCAGAAAAAAGGTTTTTCCTCTTACCCTCTTGGAGGCCAGAATACTCTCTACCTCAAAGATGTCATCAGCGGAAACCGGAGCAAGAGGGGCACCTGGATTTTTGGAAAAAAAGTTAAAGACAACGGGTTTGAGGAGAGATACGTGGAAGGAGTTGGGGATCCGTAGGGTGGCCGGGAGTTTTAATTTGTAGGCCACAGGGTTAATTTGCCTGAGGACTTCGAAGGGGCCGATGAATCGAGGACCCAACTTGTAGGAGGGTACTTTGAGCCGCACATGTTTGGATGAGAGCCAAACCTTGTCTCCCGGACGGAATTGGGGCGGATCCAGACGTCTCTTATCAGCATATCTCTTCATCCGCTCAGAGGAGAGAAGAAGAGCGGACCTGGTGCTCTCCCAAATAGTAGAAAATTCGCTGACAAGAGACTCCGCAGCAGGGTTGTCCACAGAAACGGAGACAGGAAGTGGAATCCGGGGATGTTGGCCACCGACTATAAAGAACGGGGATTTGGAAGAGGACTCGCTCTCATGGTTGTTATAAGAGAACTCGGCCCATGGTAGGAGATCCACCCAGTCCGAATGGTGAGCATCAACGAAGTGCCGGAGGTAGCTGGACAAGATCTGATTGATCCGCTCCACTTGACCATTGGACTGAGGGTGGTAAGCGGAGGAGAAATCCAGGGTAATGTCCAGCAGCTTACATGTGGCTCTCCAGAAGCGAGAGGTGAACTGAACCCCACGATCCGACACGATGTGGAGGGGCAGACCATGGAGACGGAAGATGTGGCGGATAAAGTCTTTAGCCAGCTCGGGTGCAGACGGAAGACCAGGCAGGGGAATGAAGTGGGCCATCTTAGAAAAACGGTCAGCGACAACCCAAATGACAGTACAACCGGCAGAAACTGGAAGGTCGGTGATAACGTCCATAGCGATGTGTTGCCAAGGAGCAGCAGGTACGGGAAGGGGCAGGAGATGGCCGGCAGGTAGATGTCGGGGAACTTTGTTACGGGCACAGGATGAACAGGCCGCGATGAAGTCTACCACGTCCTTACGCAGGGTAGGCCACCAGTAATGCCGGGTAATAAGTTGGAAGGTCTTCTTTTGGCCAGCATGGCCAGCTAGTTTAGAAGAATGTCCCCAGCGAAGAACCCTCTCCCGATCTGGCACAGCTACGAACGTCTTACCGGGTGGAAGACGAGTCAGATCCAAGGGGGCCACATTCATCACCTTGGAGGAGTCGATGATGTGCGTAGGTTCCTCCTCTTGATCAGAGGACAGGAAGGACTGGGACAAGGCATCAGCTTTGACGTTCTTGTCCGCCGGACGGAAATGAAGAATGAAGTCGAAGCGGGCAAAAAACAACAACCACCGGGCCTGGCGAGGATTGAGTCTCTGGGCATTTTGGAGATATGCCAGGTTTTTGTGATCCGTGTAGATAATTACCGGGTAGAGAGTGTAATGCACACGCCCGGGCTGAGCGGCGTGTGCGTGTGATTGTAGTGATTCCACTGGACCGTGCCGGAGAGTGAATGCCTGGAGGGGCGTAACTAGGTATTCACCCGATCCGACCAGGGTCGCACGACGGCATACGACGCCAGTGCACCAAGGAGGAACCGAGCAGAGGGACCAGGTGCTACTCCAGGACAGACCCCGGACACGGCTGTTGACCCACACAGGGGAATACAGGAACAGACTGGTAGGCTGGCACACAGACTGGTGGGTATAGGCAGGCACGACTGGTATGCAGGCAGGCGGTTATGCAGGCAGGGGGGTACAGGCAAGCACAGCTAGAGTGCAGACAGGGAGGCACTAGCAGGTAGGAACACAGGCGGGATAGGACCCAGTACACACTGGGACTCAGGAACAATACAGGCAGAGGGGTACAGGCAAGCACAGCTAGAGTGCAGACAGGGAGGCACTAGCAGGTAGGGACACTGGCGGGATAGGACCCAGTACACACTGGGACTCAGGAACAGAACCACAGATGTGGCGGACAAACACAGCAGAGTGAGGCCGCCCAGAGAGGTGAGCGAGAACAGGGCAGGACAAGGCCGCCTGGAGCGGTGAGCAAGAGTAGAGCAGGACAAGGCCGCCAGGAGCGGTGAACAAAGGGTCAGAGCTGAGCGAGACTGCCGGAGCAGTGAGCAAGAGTAAAGCAGGACGAGGCCGCCTGGAGCGGTGAGCAAGAGTGGAGCAAGACTGCCGGAGCAGTGAGCAAAAGGGTCCGAGCGGAGCAAGGCTGCCGGAGCAGCGAGCAAAGGAGTCAGAGCAGGCTAGAACCGCCGGAGCGGTGAGCAAAGGAGTCAGAGCAGGCTAGAACCGCCGGAGCGGTGAGCAAAGGAGTCAGAGCAGGCTAGAACCGCCGGAGCGGTGAGCAAAGGAGTAGGAGCAGGCTAGAACCGCCGGAGCGGTAAGCAAGGCAGAGCAGGGGGGACAGGGCTCTGTTCACACGGAACAGACAGGAAGAGAAAGGCAGAGCCAGATACCCACAGGATACTTGCAGTGAAGTAGCAAGTGGACCACAAACTCACAAACGGGAGTACAGAGACAACAAGCAGGAGTTAGGTACGAGTTCAGACTCTGCAGAAAAAGGAAGGGAACGGACATCGAGGCAAAACAGGTAAAGGATAGGAAAGAGTTCAGACTGAAACTGAGTGTACGGAGGAGACCGACACTGCAGCGGGATACAGGAGCGGGTCTGGGAATACGGCCCCCAGAGAGGCGGGACGAACAGGCAAGGAGCGTGTTCAGACAGGACAGACAAGATACAGGAACAGGTCTAGGTAATCGGCCCCTAGATGGCGGGAGGAACAGGCTAGGGGCGTGTTCAGACAGGACAGACAAGATACAGGAACAGGTCTAGGTAATCGGTCCCTAGAAGGCGGGAGGAACAGGTTAGGAGCGTGTTCAGACAGGCCTGGAAATACAGCCTCCAGGATAGGCAGACAAGAGAACACAGACAGGACTCAGTTCAGACACAGGAACTGATACCGCAAGGCAGGAGACATAGACAGGACTCAGTTCAGACACGGGAACTGATACCGCAAGGCAGGAGACATAGACAGGACTCAGTTCAGACACGAGAACTGATACCGCAAGGCAGGAGACATAGACAGGACCTGGCACCTTCAGAGTGAAAGCACACACTGAAAGAAACACTATGCTCAGGCAGGGATAGATGGGAGCAGCTGAGCTATATACCAGGTGACAGACAGCAATAGGCTGAGGACGCACAAGGGGTGTGACCCACAGCAGGTACAAAAAGCAGGAAGTGATCGGGCGCCGCCCTTAAGCAGCAGAAACATACACAAACAGACAGCATGGAGGGAAGCCAGAGAGACATTCTGGACTGGAGATCAAGTGCGCGCTCTTGCACAGTGGGAGATGGACCACCATGCAAGGACGCCGCCAGGTATGTTACAGTACCCCCCCCTTACGCCCCCTCTTCTTCAGGCCTGCCAGAATCTTCCGCAGGGAATTCGAGGACCAGTCGTTCACTTCAAGGAGATCACTTCCACTGTCCACAGGAAAAACTGATCTCATCTGGTTAGCTAGGATGCTACCTCCTATCCAGCCATCCTCAGCAACAGACGAAACGGGTGGAGTACCAGGAACAGCACACAAGGAAGTCTCTCTCCACATATTTTCAGGTGGCACCCCAGAGGGTACAGGAGACAACTGGAAGTCCTTCACCGGGTTGGAGGGGGACAGAGACTTGGGGGTAATCTCTGCTTCGAGGTACATCTTGTCAAGCTCACAGGAAGAAATAGACGGGTTATCAGGTACATAATGAGGAAAAGTCACTGTCTCTTTGTTATCTGGTGGTACCCCGGAGGATTCAGGAAACAACTGGAGGTCCTCCGCCGGGTCAGAAGAGTGCAGAGGCTCAGAGAAAACATCTGCTTCAGAGTACACTAGGTCGGACTCACTGGACGAAGCAGGCGAGGTATCGGGTACCGAGTATAGGAAAGTCTCTGTCCATTCACCACCAGGTGGCACCCCGAAGGGTTCTGGAGACAACTGACGGTCCTCCACCTGGTCAGAGGGGTGTAGAGACTCACGAGTAACCTCTGCTTCAGAGTACACTAGGTCGGACTCACTGGACGAAGCAAGCGAGGTATCAGATCTAGGATATAGGAAAGTCTCTGTCCATTCACCACCAGGTGGCACCCAGAAGGGTTCTGGAGACAACTGGAGGTCCTCCGCCTGGTCGGAGGGGTGTAGAGACTCGGGAGTAACCTCTGCTTCGGAGTACACTAGGTTGGACTCACTGGACGAAGCGAGCGAGGTATCAGGTACAGAGTATAGGAGAGTCTCTGTCCTTTCGCTACCAGGTAGCACCCCGAAGGGTTCAGGAGACAACTGGAGGTCCTCCGCCTGGTCGGAGGGGTGTAGAGACTCGGGGGTAACTACCACTTTGGGGTACCCATTGTCAGGCTCACAGGACGAAGCGGACAAAGTATCGAGTACCGGGTGTAGAGAAGTCTCTCTCCATTTGTCATCGAGTGGTATCCCGGAGGATTCAGGAGGCAACAGGGGGTCCTCCACCAGGTAGTAGAGGTGCACAGACTCTGAGGTAACCACAGCTTTGGAGCATCCTTGGACATGCACACCGGTTAAAGTGGGTGAAGCATCTGATGCGGGGTGCAGGAAGTTCTCCTGTGTGGAGTCTGGATGGGCAGAAGTCTCTTCGGGCAGGAGAACTGGTGCACTACCCACGCACATTACCCGTTGGGGCTTCTCCGGGATACAGGGAGATGAAGCTTCAGTAGGGACTTCAAGGTTGGGGTCAGGAGATCTCAGGGAGGACAGACCCTGGCGTGACGGCTTGCCTCTACGTCTAGCACGTCTGGACTGCCTCTTGAGGTTGGGAGAAGTATTCCGGAAAGCGTAGTCACCCTGTGAGGATTCTGGGTGGGCAGTAGTCTCATTGGGCTGGAGGACTATTGCGCTACCCACACACATTACCCGTCGGGGCTGCTCCGGGATATTGGGAAGTGAAGCTTCAGCAGGGGCTTCAGGGTTAGGGTCCTCGAAGACCATACGAAAGGCCACCAGGAAGGCCTGCAGGTCAAGGACGACAGGATCCCATGCTTCCCATAGGGGGGTGACCCATTTCAAGGCATCACCCGCTAGGTAGTCAATCATAAAGGCCACTTTAGCCCAATCGGACGGAAAATAGAGAGGGTAGGCCTTAAAGTGTAGCATGCATTGCTCCACAAATGCACGACACTGTCTTGGATCCCCATAGTAACGTGGCGGATCCGCAGGAACGAGAGCTGATAGATCCATCTGGACGGTGCGTAATTCGCCTGGAACTCAGCTAAGGAAAAAAAAAAATTATTTATTTATTTTAATGCATGTATTCGCTGGAAAACTTCTCAGAGAGCGAAGGCCATGGGGCTCAACGGGAACCATGGCCTGAGCATGCTGTAATGCACACGCCCGGGCTGAGCGGCGTGTGCGTGTGATTGTAGTGATTCCACTGGACCGTGCCGGAGAGTGAATGCCTGGAGGGGCGTAACTAGGTATTCACCCGATCCGACCAGGGTCGCACGACGGCATACGACGCCAGTGCACCAAGGAGGAACCGAGCAGAGGGACCAGGTGCTACTCCAGGACAGACCCCGGACACGGCTGTTGACCCACACAGGGGAATACAGGAACAGACTGGTAGGCTGGCACACAGACTGGTGGGTATAGGCAGGCACGACTGGTATGCAGGCAGGCGGTTATGCAGGCAGGGGGGTACAGGCAAGCACAGCTAGAGTGCAGACAGGGAGGCACTAGCAGGTAGGAACACAGGCGGGATAGGACCCAGTACACACTGGGACTCAGGAACAATACAGGCAGAGGGGTACAGGCAAGCACAGCTAGAGTGCAGACAGGGAGGCACTAGCAGGTAGGGACACTGGCGGGATAGGACCCAGTACACACTGGGACTCAGGAACAGAACCACAGATGTGGCGGACAAACACAGCAGAGTGAGGCCGCCCAGAGAGGTGAGCGAGAACAGGGCAGGACAAGGCCGCCTGGAGCGGTGAGCAAGAGTAGAGCAGGACAAGGCCGCCAGGAGCGGTGAACAAAGGGTCAGAGCTGAGCGAGACTGCCGGAGCAGTGAGCAAGAGTAAAGCAGGACGAGGCCGCCTGGAGCGGTGAGCAAGAGTGGAGCAAGACTGCCGGAGCAGTGAGCAAAAGGGTCCGAGCGGAGCAAGGCTGCCGGAGCAGCGAGCAAAGGAGTCAGAGCAGGCTAGAACCGCCGGAGCGGTGAGCAAAGGAGTCAGAGCAGGCTAGAACCGCCGGAGCGGTGAGCAAAGGAGTCAGAGCAGGCTAGAACCGCCGGAGCGGTGAGCAAAGGAGTAGGAGCAGGCTAGAACCGCCGGAGCGGTAAGCAAGGCAGAGCAGGGGGGACAGGGCTCTGTTCACACGGAACAGACAGGAAGAGAAAGGCAGAGCCAGATACCCACAGGATACTTGCAGTGAAGTAGCGAGTGGACCACAAACTCACAAACGGGAGTACAGAGACAACAAGCAGGAGTTAGGTACGAGTTCAGACTCTGCAGAAAAAGGAAGGGAACGGACATCGAGGCAAAACAGGTAAAGGATAGGAAAGAGTTCAGACTGAAACTGAGTGTACGGAGGAGACCGACACTGCAGCGGGATACAGGAGCGGGTCTGGGAATACGGCCCCCAGAGAGGCGGGACGAACAGGCAAGGAGCGTGTTCAGACAGGACAGACAAGATACAGGAACAGGTCTAGGTAATCGGCCCCTAGAAGGCGGGAGGAACAGGCTAGGGGCGTGTTCAGACAGGACAGACAAGATACAGGAACAGGTCTAGGTAATCGGTCCCTAGAAGGCGGGAGGAACAGGTTAGGAGCATGTTCAGACAGGCCTGGAAATACAGCCTCCAGGATAGGCAGACAAGAGAACACAGACAGGACTCAGTTCAGACACAGGAACTGATACCGCAAGGCAGGAGACATAGACAGGACTCAGTTCAGACACGGGAACTGATACCGCAAGGCAGGAGACATAGACAGGACTCAGTTCAGACACGAGAACTGATACCGCAAGGCAGGAGACATAGACAGGACCTGGCACCTTCAGAGTGAAAGCACACACTGAAAGAAACACTATGCTCAGGCAGGGATAGATGGGAGCAGCTGAGCTATATACCAGGTGACAGACAGCAATAGGCTGAGGACGCACAAGGGGTGTGACCCACAGCAGGTACAAAAAGCAGGAAGTGATCGGGCGCCGCCCTTAAGCAGCAGAAACATACACAAACAGACAGCATGGAGGGAAGCCAGAGAGACATTCTGGACTGGAGATCAAGTGCGCGCTCTTGCACAGTGGGAGATGGACCACCATGCAAGGACGCCGCCAGGTATGTTACAGTACCCCCCCCTTACGCCCCCTCTTCTTCAGGCCTGCCAGAATCTTCCGCAGGGAATTCGAGGACCAGTCGTTCACTTCAAGGAGATCACTTCCACTGTCCACAGGAAAAACTGATCTCATCTGGTTAGCTAGGATGCTACCTCCTATCCAGCCATCCTCAGCAACAGACGAAACGGGTGGAGTACCAGGAACAGCACACAAGGAAGTCTCTCTCCACATATTTTCAGGTGGCACCCCAGAGGGTACAGGAGACAACTGGAAATCCTTCACCGGGTTGGAGGGGGACAGAGACTTGGGGGTAATCTCTGCTTCGAGGTACATCTTGTCAATCTCACAGGAAGAAATAGACGGGTTATCAGGTACATAATGAGGAAAAGTCACTGTCTCTTTGTTATCTGGTGGTACCCCGGAGGATTCAGGAAACAACTGGAGGTCCTCCGCCGGGTCAGAAGAGTGCAGAGGCTCAGAGAAAACATCTGCTTCAGAGTACACTAGGTCGGACTCACTGGACGAAGCAGGCGAGGTATCGGGTACCGAGTATAGGAAAGTCTCTGTCCATTCACCACCAGGTGGCACCCCGAAGGGTTCTGGAGACAACTGACGGTCCTCCACCTGGTCAGAGGGGTGTAGAGACTCACGGGTAACCTCTGCTTCAGAGTACACTAGGTCGGACTCACTGGACGAAGCAAGCGAGGTATCAGATCTAGGATATAGGAAAGTCTCTGTCCATTCACCACCAGGCGGCACCCAGAAGGGTTCTGGAGACAACTGGAGGTCCTCCGCCTGGTCGGAGGGGTGTAGAGACTCGGGAGTAACCTCTGCTTCGGAGTACACTAGGTTGGACTCACTGGACGAAGCGAGCGAGGTATCAGGTACAGAGTATAGGAGAGTCTCTGTCCTTTCGCTACCAGGTAGCACCCCGAAGGGTTCAGGAGACAACTGGAGGTCCTCCGCCTGGTCGGAGGGGTGTAGAGACTCGGGGGTAACTACCACTTTGGGGTACCCATTGTCAGGCTCACAGGACGAAGCGGACAAAGTATCGAGTACCGGGTGTAGAGAAGTCTCTCTCCATTTGTCATCGAGTGGTATCCCGGAGGATTCAGGAGGCAACAGGGGGTCCTCCACCAGGTAGTAGAGGTGCACAGACTCTGAGGTAACCACAGCTTTGGAGCATCCTTGGACATGCACACCGGTTAAAGTGGGTGAAGCATCTGATGCCGGGTGCAGGAAGTTCTCCTGTGTGGAGTCTGGATGGGCAGAAGTCTCTTCGGGCAGGAGAACTGGTGCACTACCCACGCACATTACCCGTTGGGGCTTCTCCGGGATACAGGGAGATGAAGCTTCAGTAGGGACTTCAAGGTTGGGGTCAGGAGATCTCAGGGAGGACAGACCCTGGCGTGACGGCTTGCCTCTACGTCTAGCACGTCTGGACTGCCTCTTGAGGTTGGGAGAAGTATTCCGGAAAGCGTAGTCACCCTGTGAGGATTCTGGGTGGGCAGTAGTCTCATTGGGCTGGAGGACTATTGCGCTACCCACACACATTACCCGTCGGGGCTGCTCCGGGATATTGGGAAGTGAAGCTTCAGCCCGGGCTTCAGGGTTAGGGTCCTCGAAGACCATACGAAAGGCCACCAGGAAGGCCTGCAGGTCAAGGACGACAGGATCCCATGCTTCCCATAGGGGGGTGACCCATTTCAAGGCATCACCCGCTAGGTAGTCAATCATAAAGGCCACTTTAGCCCAATCGGACGGAAAATAGAGAGGGTAGGCCTTAAAGTGTAGCATGCATTGCTCCACAAATGCACGACACTGTCTTGGATCCCCATAGTAACGTGGCGGATCCGCAGGAACGAGAGCTGATAGATCCATCTGGACGGTGCGTAATTCGCCTGGAACTCAGCTAAGGAAAAAAAAAATATTTATTTATTTTAATGCATGTATTCGCTGGAAAACTTCTCAGAGAGCGAAGGCCGTGGGGCTCAACGGGAACCATGGCCTGAGCATGCTGTAATGCACACGCCCGGGCTGAGCGGCGTGTGCGTGTGATTGTAGTGATTCCACTGGACCGTGCCGGAGAGTGAATGCCTGGAGGGGCGTAACTAGGTATTCACCCGATCCGACCAGGGTCGCACGACGGCATACGACGCCAGTGCACCAAGGAGGAACCGAGCAGAGGGACCAGGTGCTACTCCAGGACAGACCCCGGACACGGCTGTTGACCCACACAGGGGAATACAGGAACAGACTGGTAGGCTGGCACACAGACTGGTGGGTATAGGCAGGCACGACTGGTATGCAGGCAGGCGGTTATGCAGGCAGGGGGGTACAGGCAAGCACAGCTAGAGTGCAGACAGGGAGGCACTAGCAGGTAGGAACACAGGCGGGATAGGACCCAGTACACACTGGGACTCAGGAACAATACAGGCAGAGGGGTACAGGCAAGCACAGCTAGAGTGCAGACAGGGAGGCACTAGCAGGTAGGGACACTGGCGGGATAGGACCCAGTACACACTGGGACTCAGGAACAGAACCACAGATGTGGCGGACAAACACAGCAGAGTGAGGCCGCCCAGAGAGGTGAGCGAGAACAGGGCAGGACAAGGCCGCCTGGAGCGGTGAGCAAGAGTAGAGCAGGACAAGGCCGCCAGGAGCGGTGAACAAAGGGTCAGAGCTGAGCGAGACTGCCGGAGCAGTGAGCAAGAGTAAAGCAGGACGAGGCCGCCTGGAGCGGTGAGCAAGAGTGGAGCAAGACTGCCGGAGCAGTGAGCAAAAGGGTCCGAGCGGAGCAAGGCTGCCGGAGCAGCGAGCAAAGGAGTCAGAGCAGGCTAGAACCGCCGGAGCGGTGAGCAAAGGAGTCAGAGCAGGCTAGAACCGCCGGAGCGGTGAGCAAAGGAGTCAGAGCAGGCTAGAACCGCCGGAGCGGTGAGCAAAGGAGTAGGAGCAGGCTAGAACCGCCGGAGCGGTAAGCAAGGCAGAGCAGGGGGGACAGGGCTCTGTTCACACGGAACAGACAGGAAGAGAAAGGCAGAGCCAGATACCCACAGGATACTTGCAGTGAAGTAGCGAGTGGACCACAAACTCACAAACGGGAGTACAGAGACAACAAGCAGGAGTTAGGTACGAGTTCAGACTCTGCAGAAAAAGGAAGGGAACGGACATCGAGGCAAAACAGGTAAAGGATAGGAAAGAGTTCAGACTGAAACTGAGTGTACGGAGGAGACCGACACTGCAGCGGGATACAGGAGCGGGTCTGGGAATACGGCCCCCAGAGAGGCGGGACGAACAGGCAAGGAGCGTGTTCAGACAGGACAGACAAGATACAGGAACAGGTCTAGGTAATCGGCCCCTAGAAGGCGGGAGGAACAGGCTAGGGGCGTGTTCAGACAGGACAGACAAGATACAGGAACAGGTCTAGGTAATCGGTCCCTAGAAGGCGGGAGGAACAGGTTAGGAGCGTGTTCAGACAGGCCTGGAAATACAGCCTCCAGGATAGGCAGACAAGAGAACACAGACAGGACTCAGTTCAGACACAGGAACTGATACCGCAAGGCAGGAGACATAGACAGGACTCAGTTCAGACACGGGAACTGATACCGCAAGGCAGGAGACATAGACAGGACTCAGTTCAGACACGAGAACTGATACCGCAAGGCAGGAGACATAGACAGGACCTGGCACCTTCAGAGTGAAAGCACACACTGAAAGAAACACTATGCTCAGGCAGGGATAGATGGGAGCAGCTGAGCTATATACCAGGTGACAGACAGCAATAGGCTGAGGACGCACAAGGGGTGTGACCCACAGCAGGTACAAAAAGCAGGAAGTGATCGGGCGCCGCCCTTAAGCAGCAGAAACATACACAAACAGACAGCATGGAGGGAAGCCAGAGAGACATTCTGGACTGGAGATCAAGTGCACGCTCTTGCACAGTGGGAGATGGACCACCATGAAAGGACGCCGCCAGGTATGTTACAGAGAGCCCCTTCAAGCAGATAGCGCCACTCTCCCAGTGCCAATTTGATGGCTAGCAATTCCCGGTCTCCAATGCAGTAGTTGCGCTCCGACGAGGAGAAGATTTTGGAGAAGAAGCCGCACGTTACCATTCTCCCGGTAGAAGACTTCTGGGTGAGCACCGCTCCGGCTCCGGAGGAGGAGGCATCAACCTCCAGGTAGAATTGTTTATTACAGTCCGGACGGTGCAGGACGGGAGCAGAGGCGAAGGCTTTCTTTAGGGAAAGGAAGGCCTCCTCGGCTTCAGGCGACCATGTCCTGGGGTTAGCCCCCTTACGGGTAAGTGCAGATATGGGAGCAGTCCGAGACGAGAAGTGTGGGATGAAAAGACGATAATAATTAGCGAAGCCCAGGAATCGCTGTATCGCCTTCAAACCTTCAGGACGAGGCCATTTTAGAACGGAAGAGAGCTTCTCGGGATCCATTTGCAGACCTGTTTGGGAGATGACATAGCCCAAGAACGGAAGGGAGGTCTGATCGAAGAGGCACTTCTCGTATTTGGCGTAAAGGTGGTTCTGCCGAAGCCTAAGCAGGACCTGACGAACATCCCTCCGGTGTGTGGGGAGATCCGGAGAGAAGACCAAGATATCGTCCAGGTATACCACTACGCAGGAGTACAGGAGGTCACGGAAGATGTCGTTGACTAGTTCCTGAAAGACCGCGGGAGCATTACAGAGACTGAAGGGCATCACAAGGTACTCGTAGTGACCGTCCCGGGTATTGAATGCCGTCTTCCACTCGTCTCCTTGACGGATACGGACCAGATTATACGCTCCTCGTAGATCCAGCGTGGAGAAGATCCTGGCGCCCTTGAGACGGTCAAACAATTCGGAGATAAGTGGCAGGGGATATTTGTTTTTTACCGTGATGAGATTGAGTCCTCTGTAGTCAATACAGGGACGTAGCGAGCCGTCTTTCTTTTTGACAAAGAAGAATCCGGCTCCAGCCGGGGAGGTAGATTTTCGGATAAATCCCCTAGCCAGATTCTCTTCAATGTACTCAGACATGGCTCGGGTCTCGGCTGCAGACAACGGGTAGATACGCCCACGGGGAGGAGTGGTGCCAGGTACCAGGTCGATCGGGCAATCGCATGGCCTATGGGGTGGCAACGTCTCAGCTTCCTTCTTACCGAAGACGTCCGCATAGGGCCAGTAGGTAGCCGGGAGACCAGGTAAGTTAGCTGGAGTAGGCTGAGGGCGAAGTGGACGGACCGGGACCAGGCAGGTCCTATGGCAGTCAGGACCCCATCGGAGTACTTCACCGGACCGCCAGTTCAATACGGGTTCATGTGTCTGGAGCCAAGGTAGACCTAGCAACAGGGAGTGAGAAAGTCCGGACAGCACATGGAATGAGATCTCCTCAGAGTGCAGCATTCCCACCTGCAGGGTTATGGGTTCGGTGACGAGCAGGATGGTCTCCGAGAGAAGTCTTCCATCCACGGAGGCGACTGACAATGGTTCAGCCAGGGACTTGGTGGGAATATGGTATCTCTCTACCAGAGACTGGGAGATGAGGTTTCCAGCAGCTCCAGAATCCAGATGGGCGAGTTCAAAGAGACGGTTTTCTCCCCAAGCAATAGAGACCGGTAAGGTCAGAGACGGAGAGGGCTTACTTTTGTCTAGGACGACCTCTCCGAGTGGTCCTAGACACTGGCGTTTCCCGGCTTTTCCGGGCAGGAACGGATGAAGTGCTTCATACTGCCACAATAGAAACAGCTTCCCTCGGCTCGGCGAGATTCTTGGCGAGAACCGACCATCTTGGTCTGGTCGACCTGCATAGGCTCAGGAGAGTGTAGCTGAGGAGAGACGGAGGGAGTGACGGGTTTCTGAAAAGTAGGAGCTAGACGTGGAAACCTCCTCTCACGGGTGACCTCTTTGGCACGCTCCTGGAACCGCAGGTCAATCCGGGTGGCAAGAGTTATTAGGTCATCGAGAGTGGTAGGAATGTCCCGACCGGCAAGTTCATCTTTAATACGGCCGGCAGACCCTCCCAGAAGACGGAAACCAGAGCGTCATTATCCCAGACCAGCTCCGAGGCAAGGGTACGGAACCGTATGGCATATTGGCCCACGGTGAGACTTCCCTGACGGAGGCGTAGCAGAGATGATGCGGATGAGGTCTTCCGTCCGGGTTCGTCGAAGACTTTCCGGAAAGCCGTGAGAAAGGCAGGCAAGTCGGACACCAGGGGGTCTCCTCTCTCCCATAGAGGATTTAGCCAGGCCAGGGCCTCTCCGGTGAGATGGGACATGATGAAGGCAATTTTGGCCCGGTCGGAGTTAAACTGGTGAGACAGGAGTTCAAAGTGCAGGGTGCACTGATTTATGAAGCCCCGAGCCTGGGCGGAGTCGCCTCCGAAACGAGGAGGTGCAGAAAGCCGGGGTCCGGGGTAGGATACCATGTTATTAGTGGGCAGTGGAGCTGCCGGATTGCGAGTCATGGCACTGGCGGTGGTTGCAGGCAGAGCAGGCAGAGTGTCCAGGCGAGAATTGACATTCCGCAGGTGACCCAGGATGGACTCCTGTTGGGACCTCTGACGGGACAGTTCATGACACAGGTCCGAGAGCGAGGGAGCTTGGGTGCCACCGGGTTCCATGGCCCGAGCAAACTGTAACGGGTCTGGGAGGCGGAACCTCTGAGCTACTATACAAGGGGGCGGTCCTTGTAAGGGAGTGGGTGGCGACCAGGGTAGACGGGCAGGCAGTCACAGCAGGTGACTGGGACAGTCTCTGAATGAACGGACAGGAGGTCACGGCAAGTGACCGGGGCAGTCTCTGGATGAACGGGCAGGAGGTCACGGCAAGTGACCGGGGCAGTCTCTGGATGAACGGGCAGGAGGTCACGGCAAGTGACCGGGGCAGTCTCTGGGTAAAGGATAGGTACGACCTGTGGCGGCAGATGATAGACGTGAGCTCCCAGGTGAGCAGGCGAGAGTCTCTGGATAATCGGGTGGTCACAGCATGTGACGGCGGAGCCTCCAGGAAGACCAACAGACAGGTAGCAGATGAGCGCTCCCAGGTGAGCGGGCAGGAGTCTCTGGACAGGCGGGTGGTCACAGCACGTGACGGCAGAGCCTCCTGGTAGGCTAGCAGACAGGCAGCAGATGAGCGCTCCCAGGTGAGCGGGCAAGCTGGTCCTTAGACAGACTGACAGGAGTTGGAAGGCAGACCGTCGGACCTCAGGCAAGCAGGCAGGTAGAAGATGTGCGCTCCCAGGTGAGCGGGCAGGCTGGTCCTTAGACAGACTGACAGAAGTTGGAAGGCAGACCGTCGGACCTCAGGCTAGCAGGCAGGTAGCAGGATATCAGGCAGGAATTAGACAGCAGGTAACTGGCAACGGGACCTGAGGGCTGAAGCAGAGTAGTGAACAGTGCTACAACATTGCTCGGGCACCTCCATTTTGGAGGAGGTGCCTTTTATATGGGAGGTCCTCCGGCAATTGGCCGGGGACTCCTTAGGACGGCGCGGGCGGTCCCTTTAAGAGAGGGGGAGCGCGCGCGCCCTAAGCACACTGCCGGGGAAGGAGCGCGTGCCGGAAGCAGCGGGGAGAGAAGCGCTGGAGGACGCCGCGCCAGGAGCGGGGAGGTGAGAGGGACGGCGTCTCTGCCTAGAACGGGGCAGAGACGCCGATGCTACACAGGTCATAAGAAGCTGAATAAAACATTACCTTTATATCTGGGTTCTAATGTCTTATTGCAGAGATATCCATGTTTTTCTTATACACTACCGTTCAAAAGTTTGGGGTCATTTAGAAATGTCATTATTTTTTAAAGAAAAGCACATTTTTTTTCAATGAAGCTAACATTAAATGAATTAGAAATACACTCTATACATTGTTAATGTTTTAAATGATTATTCTAGCTGCAAATGTCTTGTTTTTATGGCAATATCTACATAGGTGTATAGAGGCCCATTTCCAACAACCACCACTCCAGTGTTTTAATGGTACATTGTGTTTTGTAACTGTGTAAGAAGGCTAATGGATGTTTAGAAAACCATAGAAAACCCTTTCACAAGTATGTTAGCCCAGCTGAAAACGGTTTGGCTGATTTGAAAAGCTATAAAATTGACCTTCCTTTGAGCTAGTTGAGAATCTGGAGCATTACATTTGTTTGTTCTATGAAACTATCAAAATGGCCAGAAAAAGAGAACTTTCATGTGAAACTCGACAGTCTATTCTTGTTCTCAGAAATGAAGGCTATTCCATGCGAGAAATTGCCAAGAAACTGAAGATTTCCTACAACGGTGTGTACTACTCCCTTCAGAGGAGAGAACAAACAGGCTCTAACCAGAGTAGAAAGAGAAGTGGAAGGCCCCGCTGCACATCTGAGCAACAAGACAAGTACATTAGAGTCTCTAGTTTGAGAAATAGATACCTCACAGCTCCTCAACTGGCAGCTTCATTAAATAGTACACGCAAAACGCCAGCGTCATCGTCTACAGTGAAGAGGCGACTCCGGGATGCTGGCCTTCAGGGCAAAGTGGCAAAGAAAAAGCCATATCTGAGACTCGCTAATAAAAGGAAAAGATTAATATGGGCAAAAGAACACAGACATTGTACAGAGGAAGATTGGAAAAAAGTTTTATGGACAGACGACTCAAAGTTTTTGGTTCACCCAGAAGAACATTTGTGAGACGCAGAACAACTGAAAAGATGCTGGAAGAGTGCCTGATGCCATCTGTCAAGCATGGTGGAGGTAATGTGATGGTCTGGGGTTGCTTTGGTGTTGGTAAAGTGGGAGATTTGTACAAGGTAAATGGGATTTTGAATAAGGGAGGCTATCACTCCATTTTGCAATGCCATGCCATACCCTATGGACAGCGCTTGATTGGAGCCAATTTCATCCTACAACAGGACAATGACCTAAAGCACACCTCCAAATTATGCATGAACTATTTAGGCAGGCAGCTAGTATCCTATCTGTAATGGAGTGGCTAGCAGAGTCACCAGATCTCAACCCCATTGAGCTGTTGTGGGAGCAGCTTGACCGTATGGTACTCAAAAAGTGCCCATCAAGCCAATCCAATTTGTGGGAGGGGCTTTAGGAAGCATGGGGTGAAATTTCTCAAGATTACCTCAGCAAATTAACAGCTAGAATGCTAAAGGTCTGCAATGCTGGAATTGCTGCAAAGGGAGCATTCTTTGACGAAAGCAAAGTTTGAAGGAGAAAATTATTATTTCTAATAAAAATCATTATTTCTAACCTTGTCAATGTCTGGACTACATTTTCTATTCATTTTGCAACTCATTTGATAAATAAAAGTATGAGTTTTCATGGAAAACACAAAATTGTCTGGGTGACCCCAAACTTTTGAACGGTAGTGTATGTAAATGAGTGTTTCAGGGATACAGGCCGGACATTGATCTGCATGAGAATCTGCATCCGGAGCTTAATATAAATATGATAGGGTGTTACCAGTGTGATGTGTAATGGCTGTCTGCCTTCCTGATCTCACTACAGAGGTGTGTATGATTATACTTAACAGGTAAGTCTGTAGTTTCCGCTCAGTGTTTCAGCTTTCATCTCAAAGGCAGCCAGTGTTACAATATTGTTGCAATACAGAAGAGCTGTGATAACTGCAGCTATTAACGTGTTTGTTATGAGGCAAAGTTCAGTTATACTGTTCTGTGATAGGTACTTGTCTCACACTGGTAATGCCTCCTTTCATTTAAAATAATCTGTGGAGGCAAATTCTCCTGCAGATCAGTGTCCAGCCCATAGTCCTTAAGAGCTCATTGTCACGGGTGTGTCAGGTTTGACAGACAGTCATACGGGGTGCGGTTGTAGAAAGTCTCTGCATTTGGCCTTGCAAACCTCTTCCTGATCCTTTTATGATACCTCTCGCTTTAGGACCTAGCGGTGATCCTCACCTAGCTTGGTGATTATACCTTTAGACCCAGCGGTGATCCTCTAATTCTGCTAATTAGCACACACTTGCTGTATCCTTAAATACACTCAGTTTCTCCAGAGAGTCGCTGGGGATAGTGTTCTGATTCCATTCAGGCCTGGAATTCTGGAAGTCAGATAGAATTTTCTTGGAGTTCCTTCTAAGATTGTTGTCATTTCCTCTCCGGTGTCATCTTAAGGCTACCGTATTTTTCGGACTGTAAGACGCACCAGGCCATAAGACGCACCTAGGTTTTAAAGGAGGAAAATAGGGGAAAAAAAATTAGCAAAAAATGTGGTCATGATGCCCTGTTATGGGGGAGGTGGTCTGCTGCTGACACTGGTATTGGGGTAATGTCCCCCCATTCTGTTAATATCCTCCCTCCTGGTATGTATGGCCCCTCCTTCCTGGTATAAGTGGCCCCCATCCCATCCTGGTATACCTGGCCCTCATCCCCATCTGGGTATGCATGGCACCCCTTTATCCCCCATCCTGGTATGCATGGCACCCCTTTATACCCCATCTTGGTATTCATTGGTATTCATGACACCCCTTGATTTCCCATCCTGGTATGCATGGCACACCTTTATCCCCCATTCTGGTATGCATGGCACCCCTTGAGCCCCCATCCTGATATGCATGGCACCCCTTGAGCCCCCATCCTGGTATGCATGGCACCCCTTGAGCCCCCATTCTGGTATGCATGGCACCTCTTGATACCCCATCCTGGTATGTATGGCACCCCTTGAGCCCCCATCCTGGTATGCATGGCACCCCTTGAGCCCCCATCCTGGTATGCATGTATAGGCGGATTATAATGAGGGCAATCTGGGCTACCGCCTGGAGGCCCGGGGCTCCGGGGTGTCTATGGTCAGATTGCCCTCATTATATGTGCGGCGCCGCAGCACATACCGGCAGACAGTGGCGGGGGGGCCCCCGGACCGCTCCCCCAGCAGCGGCACATGGCCGCTACTTCTTCTTCGGCCGGGCCAGCACTGCAGCTGTTAACTTCCCTCTGCTGGCCCGGCCTCGTCACAGCTAGGAGACACGGCCCTGTGCGCGGCCGTGTCTCCTAGCTGTGACGTCACTCAGTGCGCGCCCGGCCTGCACTGCTGCACCGGAGAGGAGCAGGAGGACTGGAGCCGGGGGATGGTGAGTATGTGTGAGAGTGTGTGTGTGAGAGTGTGTGAGTGTGTGTGTGTGCAGGCAGATATCATTGTGTGATGTCAGTTTATATGTATTTTTGTGTTTCAAATGTGTTTATGCGTGTATGTATATGTCTGTATATGTTTGTGTGTGCGTGACTGCGTGCGGCCTCCCGCTGTCTCTGGGGGGCGCCGTGCGGCCTCCCGCTGTGTATAGATAGCGCCATGCGGCCTCCCGCTGTGTATAGATGGGTACATGCGGCCTCCCGCTGTGTATAGATGGGTACGTGCGGCCACTCGCTGTGTATAGATGGCTACGTGTGGCCTCCCGCTGTGTATAGATGGCTACGTGCGGTCTCACGCTGTGTATAGATGGCTACGTGCAGCCTCCCACTGTGTATAGATGGCACCGTGCAGCCTCCTGCTGTGTATAGATGGCTACGTGTGGCCTCCTGCTGTGTATTGATGGCACCGTGCGGCCTCCCGTTGTGTATAGATGGCACCGTGCGGCCTCTTGCTGTGTATTGATGGCACCGTGCGGCCTCCCGCTGTGTATAGATGGTGCTGTGCGGCCTCCCGCTGTGTATAGATGGCGCCGTGCGGCCTCTCGCCGTGTATAGATGGCTATGTGTGCTCAATATTGAGTCATACAATTAATGTAAGGCTATGTGCCCACGATGCAGAAATGCTCCGGAATTTTTTTGAGCCGGTTGCATGGATTTATATAGTGTGACCAAGTTGACAAGCACTTTCCAAGTGATGCTAAAATCACTTGGAAAGCGCTGGACAACCCGCATGTGTAAATGCATGTGAAGAACGCTTCACATCCTCATGTCCCTGGCAGGAAAAACGCATGTACAATCCGCATGCGTTTTTTCTGCCAGGGAGATGCAGAACTGCTCAGGAAAAAATCCGGAGCATTTCTGCATCGTGGGCACATAGCCTTACTGTGGGCTATCTTATGCTAAAGGATGGCGTTTTCTCTGATCTTATCAGTAGACAATTACCATACTAGTCTATACAGTTATTTCACTTTCAGTACAGCTGGAAAGAACACAGAGAGAGCACATGTATAGACATCAGAGCTCTGAAAACTCATCTTTACAGGTATGTAGCAGATAAACTATTCTTTTATTCTCAAATTATTCAATTCTTTTGATTAGATTGTATAGTGTAAAGCAGCAATTTTTTTTATTTTGCTCAGCCATTGGTTGATTACTGTGTTATGATGTAAGACAATGGTCACTGCCTGCTTGTTGAAATAATGGCCAGCACTTATTTCATCTTGCATGAGACTTGTACTTTTGATTACCCATTCTTTGGTATGCAAGTGGGGGCAGCATTAGGGCTGTGTAGACTCAATGTCAGCTTATGAAGAGGATATATTCTCACTGCTGTGATAGAATGAGTGCATGCTTATATGGATGGTCTCAAAACGGTACGATGTGCCTTCTGTCCAACATCAAGTAATCACAAAACAAATGTCATTTGTTGCAGTTGTGCAAAATACTTATGCAAAAGACATGTAAATTATACTTGTGACGAATGCAAACAGTAAATTTAGCACCGTGAACCTTATTTACCATTTTATATACAAAAATCTGAACTTTCTATATATATATTTTTTTTAAAAATATATTTACATACAGTTGAATGTTATGAGTTATAGCTTACAGTTATATAAAGAATATTTTTTATGTGCAAGTGTGCAATATGCTTGAATATTGCAATGAGGCCATGTAAGATTTTTTTGATACAAAAAATAAAAATTAAGTTTTTTATTTCATTTTTCATTTGTTTATGAACAACCATGTTCACATACAGTATAATAATGCAACAGGTATTCAAAAAAAACACTTAAATTAACTAAAAATCAAGACTTTAATAGGTCCAGTCAAAAATGACCGGAACATTATAAGTGTATAGTAGACCCGAACAGAACAGCAGGGTTAAATAAAGGGGCCAGGATGGTGGATATTATTACAGGAAGGGGCCGGGATGGGGACATTATTACATGGGTGACAAACAAGTATATCTTTGTAGGAACTAGAATGATACAAGGGCTAATTCATGTGACCAACTTGCAAAATTTTACTCATCAGACTCTAGTAATGCCACTGCTAGAAGGGAATTTATTATGATGGGATTTTTTGTGTCATTTTTTTACTTGGTTTATCCTTTTCTTGCCACTATATAGACACAATTATTAAATATTCCATGATGAAGGTTAAATGTAGCGCATTTTGTTTTGGCATCCATTTACAAAAAGGATTAGGGAAAGCAAAGCGCACATTTTTTTGTTACATTTTTCAAAAATGTATCAAGTTTAACAAAGAAGGATCAGCAGAAAGTGACAGTGGAGATGAAACACCAAACATGGAGCTTTTATTTCAAGAATTTCTGAGAGTAAAATTACCTCCTCCCTCCCCCCAAAAAAAGAAGGTTCAACAATCTGAAGGACATAGCATTGCTTTTTTACCTTTAAGGCCATGGCCCCACTATCAGTATTTGGTCAGTATTCGGTCAGTATTTTTTCTCAGGAGTGGGATCCAAAACCAGATGAGGAACAATCAGAGAAAAGGTATAATAGAAACAAGTCCCCAATTCTGCATTTATCACCCACTCCTGGTTTTGGCTCCCACTCCTGAGAAAAAATACTGACTGAATACTGATAGTGGGGTCGTTCCTAAAGGCATAATCTGCTACTGCCCTTTTGAATGCCTCCAATGTGAAGAACAAAATAAAAAAAAAAGCATAATTAACTCCCCAAACGACATCTCTCCTCCGCTCCTAGTGCTGCTTATGCCACATGAGTGTTGCACATCATAGTATAGAAAATAGAAATATTTCTAAAAAGTTGACTCAACGACCCACATTTATCAGCCTGTTCTCCCCGCCTATGATTAAATCAAATCCCCCAAAATCAGACGTTATTTTGCAAAACATTGCGACATTACTGTGCACTTGTTAGTTCTGAAAACTGAATTAATTTTCTGACTTTTGAGATCGTCCAAAATGTACCTAATTTATTAAGAGACTTACACATTTGAATACATTTGTTGTAATTCAGTCCAGTAGTATTTTGTTTTTAATACTCGCATATAAAATGCCAGTCTTAATAAGAAATGTTATCCAAAATGTAAACTGTTCCCCTGTGAAATGTGTTACATCTTCAGCATGAGAATCATTTAATGATGTCTCTTTCCTGCTGGTAGTAATGACTCGGAATCGGTCACAGTTGTGTTATTAGGCGTCCAGCGTGATTTTTTATTAACATCGAGTCCAAACAAATGTTTTCTTAAATTGCTTTCCAAATGTATTTCAGTCTAAGAAAACAATTAGGAGATGGGGTAAACTGATTTTGCTATACTTCACAGTGGGAAATATTTATTAAGTAAGGCCTCATTCAGATGTCCCATTTAGTCTTATTTGTGAAAACACAAATTTTTATCAATGTGTTTGCTCTGTTTTGGATCAGATTTTCATCACTTTTTGGTCAATGCATGCGTTTTTACCATCAGTTTTTGTAATTTTGTTAGGTCTCATTAAGAGTAGACGTCATTTCTTTTTCACTTACGAGAAAAACGGACCAAATTTCATCAATGATTTTGAACAGAGTTTCATCAGTGTCATCAGAGTTTGGTCAGAGTTTCATCAGATTTTCTCTGCTGAGAAAAAAAAGCATCAACACTTTCTATCTATCAGTCCATGAAAAAAACAGACAACACTCGGATGGCATCCAATTTCTTCATGGACCAATAAAATTTAATTGTCAAGTTTGATCTGACGCTTGAATCAATATCGAACATTGTCCGCGACTTTGCACTCGGCCCACAAAAATTTACTACGGACATGTGAATGGTCCCATAGACTATCATAGGTACGAGTGCTAATCGTGAAAAAAACAGGTAGCAGTTGTACGTGAAAAACTGACGTGTGAATGAGACCTAAGGGTGATAGAAGATGGCTGACGCCCCTAAATATGTTGCTATAGAAATTTCATTGCTGTGATGTGCTATACTACTGTAATGCATTGTATGTGATGTTTGATGCAACAGTATATTGCAATGTTCTGCCATACAAATGTAATGTTATTGGGGAAAAGGGAAAATAGCATAGCAGGCACAGGGTACGGAAAGGGTTACAGTTAGAGATGAGTGCATCAGTTCGTAGAGGATTGAGTTTGAGTCGAATTTCCTGAAATTCGTGGTTGCACATGAATTTGAAAGCACGGCAAAAAAAAAAGGTGCAAATTTCCAAGCACCATTTCACACACTGCGGAAGACTCAGAGATCATGCTAATGGTGTCAGGCGCAGCCACATGCCCTTCCCCATAATGCCTTGCAGTAATCAGCTTATATGGTCTTGCCCAATCAGGAGGGACTATCACCACTAGTATAAAAATTAGATGCCAGCCAAGGAACACCATTTTATGCCTGTACTGTGTAGGGATAGGAGCTCAGAGCACACAGCATAGGGATAGAAAAGAGCCTAATGTGATTGTAACGTACTACTTCAGTGCTGCTGTACCATACTGAAAATAGAAGTGATAGTCTCTGTCTGAGAATATTAGTCCAAAGATTCAAGTGATATATAGGGAACTGCTATAGCTGCATAGTCACTCAGTGTGACTGTGAATTGATTGATCTATGATATACTGCAGCAACAGCATCTTACCTGCCTTACTTAAACTGTCACACATTTCTCCTGTCCTAACTTGCTGCTCCTGCTGCAGCTATGGCATAGTGATGTCAGCTACACATCTCCCAGCTGCCCATTGTGTATCATAGTGCTAGACAGTACCACTGATGCTGGGAAATGTACTTTCTTGAGTGTACACAAACATGAAACAGCTCCCAAAATAGGGCTAAATTTGGAAAAGGCTTTGTGACAAGAAGCCATTGCTTCTTCACTTTAAAAACAGCACTGCTGTTTTGCCTCCCTAAAAAGCGGGATAATTTTTGGACAGCTTAATAAAATGCCTTTCTAATTGCCTAACCATTTTGTGATTAGAAAACCAGTTGTGAACCCTAAAAAAATTATTTTTTACTCCTAGTTGAGAAACAATAACTTTTTCACGTTCAAAACAGTAAGTCGGTTTTGTCTCCCTAAAAAGGTCGGATAATTTTGGATAGTTGGAAAAACAGCCCTATTAATTGCCTAATCATTTTGTGATTAGCAAACCAGTTGTTGACCACAAAGAAGATATCATTTTTCATTCCTAGTTGAGAAATAATAATTTCTTCATGTTCAAAACATTACACCTGTTTTGTCTCCCAAATTAAAGGGATAACTTGTAGCCAACTTTTGAAAAAGCTATCACTTCTTTGTTTATGCAAATATGTTGAAACACTCCAAACAGGGATAGTTTTTGCACCCAACTGTGTGAAAATACTATTGCTTCTTCGGTTTGCATTGCCTGTGTATAAACAATAGCAAGGCAGGCATCAGCTCCCAAAAGGGATAATTTTTGGACTGTTTACTTACTTTAAGTAGCCTACAAAGTCTGGACAGCTGTGTGTGGTTAAATAGACTGCTGGATACCACTGATTAAAATTATTCCTTAGCCAAATAGGTTGAGGTCACATTGACATAAAAAAGGCTGCATTTGCACTACAGATTTCACAAAAGGGTTCAATATATTCCAAGGTGATTTCTGAATGTTATTCACATATTTTCCACGCAATTAGAGGCTTTACAGTTATGCAATTTACAACCAATTTATTCACTACAAGTCTAATTTTTGGGAAAAATTTGGCAAAGCTAGCGAAATCGAATTTCAAAAGATCCAGTCATCTCTAGTTACATTTAGACAGCCCTACACATGTTAGGAGTTCTTTGAAGTAAGAAGAGAGTTACTTCCTGGTTACAGTGAGTCAGCAGTTAGTAGTAAAGTGAAGAGAATGAAGCCAGTTACAGAGAGTATGACACACTAGGTCACATGCTGGGTGTGTGTGCAAGGAATAGGTTTTCTGAGGTAGCAAGTGCTGTAACGATGCTGGGTGAGAGGCGGTCTGGATTTTAATGTGGCCAGAACATCCTGGATCCTGGGAAAAAGGAACATATAATGAAGAAAGTTCAGGTGCAGTGGGTACGCCTGGGAGCGCAAGGAAGTATAGCTGTGGGTTGTGTGTGACCCTTAGACAGGTCAGACCTGGAAATGTTGGTGAAACAAGCCCAGACTTTTGATTTTTGCTTAGTTGCACCCCTTTCTTCTAGATTAATGTCATTTATTCTGTTGGATCAGTGACTCAGATCAATATTGGACATATCTTTGTTGTTTGTTTTATTGTGGACACTTGGTCTGCAAATAATCATGGACAGGTGAACAGCCTTATAATGGGTACGAGTTATATTCATGAAAAGCATGGACAGGACACAGATGTCTGAACTAGACATAAGAAGTCAGTTGCATATCAAATGTGTACTATATATGAGAATATTTGGACTTAATATAGTGAATTGATCTGGACTCCAAAGAATTGTCCAATTTTCTATATCCCAAACTGTATCCTATGATATAAATGTGATGAAAATCATAGGGCGAGGGATGGGAGCAGTGGATAAAAAGATCATAATACAAAGTTACTAAGTTGCAAAAGTGTGCATGAGATGGCCTGCTACCATAGAATTATTTTTGCATTTATGGAAGATGAAGGATGAATATGCAGCTGTGCATTGACCACAAATCTTAATATTAATTGCCAGTGACAGTACATCATGTGAAGGTGAGGGGTTCTAATAGAAAGAAGGAGCAGCATAGTATACAATCCAATGTAAGGCATACTCCATGATTACAAAAAAATCTGGGTAAGATCCAGTCTCAGGACTTCCCAGGGAACACCCAAAACCAGATGATAATGCCCACTTTTGGGGGCCTACATAAACCCAGACGAGGATATCCCAGACTGGGATATGACCAAATTTTGAAAGGATTGTGTCCTAAAATTTGGGGCTGTTGCCAACTATGGCCCCACTGCCATCTCAACTGGCTTCAATACCCGCAACATCCTTTGACATTACTTCGATGTGGCACTATGTGAGAACTGTTTGAATTTTTGGACACAAAGTATGGCGCTTCCTCTTGACAGTGTGGCACTATTTGGCTCAGACTTCCATCATGAATAGTGCTGTTTTTTTTTACTATCTTACAAGTTTTAGAGGTTTGACTGCTTTGTTATATGACAGAGTAGGACCTGTGTCCCGACTGTTCAGACACCTGCCAGTGGAAAGGTGTCACAAGGTGTACACCAATAGGGACGGTACCTAACTCTTTTAGTTTGCGGTGGAGCAGAAGACCGGTGCTAGACAACTCTGACTAGCAAAAACACCAATATTACTACTTCTGAAAAAAACAGAGCAGACTCATTTTTTTTCTACACTGGGATAATTTTTTATTTAGACCTATAGTACGGGTAATGTAAAGGTTGTTTTTTTTGTGGTGGCAAATGCTACTGTGACACCCCAGGGGTCTGGTTGTCACAGTGATAGAGATATTACGTCTGAGAGCAGGTGGGAGGTCCTTTGGTCAGGGATCCTGTGCATGCCACACCTCCTGCCCAGCCTTGGGAGGGGAAGAACTTCCCCTGTATAAACCCGGGGCTGAGGCAGGGTTAGGGAGTCCAGGAAGAGTAGAGACAAGAGCAGCATAGGAAGCAGCAGAGTCACAAGGAGTCAGGGGCTGGCAGCTAAAGAGCTCGCCCTGACTAAGAAGATTCTTTACCGGACCCGGAGTCCGAGGCTGTGGGGACTAACTTCTACCCAGCAGCAGAATCCGTCAGGCAGGGGATTTCAGGTCCCCTGGCCCAGAAGCCCGAAGGCCCGGTCACACGCGTGGGACCAGCACCGCCATCGTGGAGCGGAAGCCATTAGAAGGCCCCGAGTCACCGGCCATACGGGTGAGCACCACACGGTACACTCAGGGACGTGGGCTACTTACATCAGCTTCTAGCAAGGTAGCCAGAAGAGTACAGTCAGCTTGGGAGGCCTACAACTACGCCTGGCCAGGGGAGATCCCATCTGCTCAAGGACTGACCAGGCCCCGTTCGCTAGCAAGTACTCCGGGAGGGTCTATCGTTGTTACCAGTAAAGACCCTGAACGCTACCATACCGTCTCTGAGTGGTTCCTGCTACCCCCATCATCCACGTCGGCTGCCCTGAGGCCATACCCCTCCCGTTGGGGGTTATACTATCACGCTGCACCATCCTTTCACCTGCCTCAGCGGTCTGCCCTGCAGCAGCAGCCCCCTGGCTGCACTCAACGGGTGGCGTAGTCATCAACCATTTTCTACCGCTAACAGACTGCCGTCCAGTTTGACTCCCTGGGCACGGACCGGGTCACCGCCACGAGACTACAACCCTAAACAGATCCGGCTCCGGGTAAGCTCCCGCGTGCGCAACGCAGCGCGACACAGGCCCAGGGGCGCGTCAACTTTGGCGTAGTCGGCAGGATCACGTGCCCGCAACCACCGGGTACTGCGTGCCTGAAAAGCAAAGACTGTTCAAACTTACCAGTGGTGAAGATTCCCGCCATCGGTGAAGATTCCCGCCATCCGGCGCCATCTTCAGCCTTCTTCCCACCATCGGTGAAGTTTCCCGCCATCCGGCGCCATCTTCAGCCTTCTTCCCGCCATCCGTGGAGTTTTCCCGCCATTGGACGCCATCTTGAGGACGCCGCGCGGGAAGAAGAGGGGCGTGGACTCCGAAAGCGCGCGAGAACTGAAGCCCCGCCTCACGTCCGGACGTTGCGTAAGGTCCTGGAAGGAGCCCAGCAGACGCTGACGTCACAGGAGCGCGACGGAAGGTCCTCAACCCTGACGATCCACTGCGGAGCCGCGGCCTACGGAACAGGATCATCGCAAGGTAGGCCACGGTCCACTAGGGGGGAGGAAGATGTCGGATACGGAGGAGAGCTCCATTGCCTCAACCCCCGCCAGCGCTACCGCTGTTGCAGTTATGCCCTTCACCATGCCCTATATCCCGGGAGCAGCTTGGCTACCCCAGTACTCAGGGGAGTCACATACCCTGCATGACTTTAGAGAAAAGCTGGATAGCCTCTTCCAGGTGTACCCCCTCACAGAAGAGCAAAAAGTGAGCATCCTGGTGGCCCAACTAACTGGGGCAGCCAAAAGGGAAGTAAAATCCTGGCCACCTGGGAGGAAGACTGTTGCAGGGATACTAACCCGGCTGAAGGACACCTTTGATACCCGCACCTCAGCCGAGATTAAACTTAGATTCTACGGGTGCAAGCAGCGAGCGCATGAGAGTATAAGGGACTATGCACTCAACCTACAAGAGGCCCTGAGGGCCATTAAGCAGACCGACCCTAATGGAGTGGGAAACGAGGACAGGCTGTTGACCGAACAATTTATAGAGGGTTTATATTGCAATGCCCACCGCACCCAGTTGCGGGCAATGGCCTTACAGGACCCTCATCTAGAATTTGCACAGTTCAAGGACAGAGCCATCCGGGTGCTCCGAGAACCGGCACCAGGTGGCGTTGTGACCCACAGACGCCCCACTACCACTTACTACCAGGAGGCGGCGCCCTTGTCAGCAGGGCCTGTGGGAGCTGATGCGCAGGCTTTGGACAATGACCCGGCTCCAGACCTACACCATCAGGTCCAAGAGCTAGCTAAAAGCGTTGCTGCGCTAACCCGAACTGTGCAGTCTTTACAGGTTTCCACTCCAGGGAAGATCCAGCTGGCATCCGGACCGGAGGACATCCCGTGGCGTCGACCAAGGAGGACCCCACCGGCCAGAGGAAGACCCAGTGACCGATACAGCGAGGACGGACGACCCATCTGCCGCCGCTGCAATCAACCCGGACATATGGAAAGGTACTGTTCTTTAAACGGGCACAACCTGGGGTAGAGGGCCAACCCCCAGGAAAAAGATCACCAGGCCCATCGAACTGGCGCGACAGATATGTGGGAGGACGTCCAGTCTTGCCTGTGGTACTGGATGGCATTCCCATGAGTGCCCTACTGGACACCGGGTCACAGGTCACCACCATCCCGTACGTGCTCTTCAAGCAGTACTGGAATGACTCGGATATTACCCGCTACCCTGACGACGACTTGAGTATCATCGCCAGCAATGGTCAGCCCGTGCCACAGATCGGATTTAAAGAGGTGACCATCAAAATTGGTAGAGTCGAACTGGCCGCACAGGGACTGATCATTGTAGATATTGACAAACATGAGAGTCATCCAAAAATAACTCTAGGAACTAATGTAATTGAAAATTGTCTTGCAGAGGTGATTTTCCTTTTACAGCAGGTTGCCAAGAATGCCAGCTCCGGCGAGCAGCGGGTGCTCCAGAAAGAGATCCGGGCACTGATGCAACGGCAACAAGTGGAACTCTCCGGCGGTGAGATTGGTAGCGTAAGAATGTGTGACCCTTTTCCTATTGCCATGCCCCCAAAAAGTGAAATGATGATTTGGTGCCGGGCAGCTATTGGTCTGAGAGGTAGAGATTACCAGGCAATGGTAGAACCAGTTTACTCAGACAGTAGGCCCACCATTTTGACAGCACGGGGGGTGGTCAATGTACGCCATGGGAGGGTGCCCGTTCGCATAATAAATATCGGGGAGAGGGAAGTGTACCTGCCCCGGTATGCCACGCTAGCCAAATTATATACCACTAATCAAAATTCTATACAATCTGTGGAACCCTTGCCTCCATCTCACCCGGAGGAAGGTAACGGCTCTAAGAAAGACATGGAGGACTGGTGTCAGCAACTACATCTGGGTACTGACTCCACTCCCTCACACCAGAAACAAGGAGTCTATCGGGTGGTTCAAGAGTATGAGAGAGTGTTTAGTAAACACCCGTTAGACTTCGGGCGAGTCAAGGGGGTAGAACACCGCATCCCCACGGGAGATCATCCTCCCATAAAAGAGAGGTATCGACCCGTACCCCCTGCACATTACCAACACGCCAAGGGGATGCTTAGAGACATGAAGGAGGCTGGGGTAATCCGGGATAGCTGTAGCCCCTGGGCAGCCCCACTAGTTTTAGTCAAAAAGAAAGACAACACCATGAGGATGTGTGTAGATTACCGGAAAATCAACCGTATCACACACAAGGATGCGTACCCCTTACCAAGGATAGAGGAGTCATTGGCTGCTTTAAGATCTGCTAACTTCTTCTCTACCTTGGATCTCACTAGCGGGTACTGGCAGGTTCCTGTAGCAGAGGCGGACCGGGAGAAGACCGCATTCACCACCCCGATGGGACTTAGCGAGTTCACCTGCATGCCGTTCGGACTCTGCAACGCCCCAGGAACCTTCCAACGATTAATGGAGTGCTGTCTGGGCCACAGAAACTTCGAGACGGTCCTGTTGTACCTGGACGATGTCATCGTATACTCCAAAACTTATGAGGACCACCTGAAACACCTGGCGGAGGTGTTCGAAGCTCTGGCGAGTTACGGCCTAAAGGTGAAACCCTCCAAGTGTCACCTCCTGAAACCAAAGGTGCAATACCTGGGACACGTGGTGAGTGCTGACGGAGTGGCTCCCGACCCCGATAAGATCACCGCAATTAAGGGATGGCCAAGCCCCTCCAGCGTAAAAGAAGTGCGGCAGTTCCTAGGGTTGGTAGGCTACTACCGAAGGTTTATTCCCGGTTTCACCAAAAAGGCAGCACCTATGCAGGACCTCCTGATAGGCCAGTCCCGGAAGGCCAAGAACCAGAAGCCGCCCTTCAAATGGGAAAAGCTAGAAGAAGAGTCCTTCCGCCAGCTGAAGATGGCCCTCACGGGGGATGAAATCTTGGCGTACCCGGACTATAGCCAGCCCTTCATCCTCTACACCGACGCCAGTAACATCGGGCTAGGAGCCGTACTGTCCCAGATTCAGCAGGGGAGAGAACGAGTAATCTCCTATGCCAGCCGAAAACTGCGACCCACCGAAAGGAACCCCGAAAATTACAGCTCATTTAAGCTAGAGTTCCTGGCCGTGGTATGGGCAGTCACCGAGCGCTTTAGGCATTACCTCGCTTCTTCCCGGTTCACCGTATACACGGATAACAACCCGCTGACACACCTGGACACGGCAAGACTCGGTGCCCTGGAGCAGAGGTGGATGGCCCGTCTGTCCAACTACGAGTTCACAATTAAATACCGGGCAGGGCGCTCCAATACCAACGCGGACGCCCTGTCCAGGATGCCCAACCTGCCGGACGGAGGAGAAGATCCGGAGGGACTGGAAGAAGTTGAACTCCCTGCGTTCCACCGTCATGGGACTATCCAGTATTCCCACCAGGTAAGGAGTAAGCAGGCTGCTACGTTGAACCCCTTACCTCACTACAACTGGGCGGAAACGCAAGACAGCGACCCTGCCGTCCGACTGGTGAAGGAGATGCTGACTCGCCCGGAGGCTAGCCTGGAATCAGACGCTCCAGAGGAAGCCAAACAACTATGGGCAGAGAAGAGTCGACTGTTCCTTTACAAGGGGAAGTTGTGCCGCAGAATGGTTAACTCCAGGACGCATGAACTACTCTGGCAAGTAGTGGTGCCACGAAGAGACGCAGCCATGGTGATGGAGGCATACCACGACGGAGCTGGACACTTCGGGTGGAAAAAGCTGGAGTTCCTGCTGCGCGAGCGGTTCCACTGGGTAGGCATGAGGGGAACCATCGAGAAGTGGTGCAGAGACTGTGGCCCGTGCAATCTGAGAAGGAAGGACCGGGCCAGCCAGAAGACTCCCCTGCAGTCCATCGTCACCCGGCAACCGTTGGAACTGGTAGCCTTGGATCATGTAAAACTGACCCCCAGCAGAAGTGGCTACGTCTACGCGTTAACCATCGTGGATCATTACTCCCGGTTTCTGGTTGTCGTCCCCGTCAAGGACTTAACGGCTCGAACAGCAGCTAGAGCCTTCCAGCAGCACTTTTGCCGTCCACACGGGTACCCGGACCAAGTGCTGACGGACCAGGGACCTGCCTTTGAAGCGGAGGTCTTCCAGGAATTCTGCAATCTGTATGGCTGCCGGAAGATAAGGACGACACCCTACCATCCGCAAACTAATGGACTTTGTGAGAAAATGAACCAGGTGGTAATGGATCTTCTAAAAACGTTGCCCCTGGAAGAACGCAGTCTGTGGCCTGAGAAGTTGCCCGATCTGGTGGACCTATACAACCACATCCCGGTAGGTTCCACCAACTGTACCCCGGCTTACCTAATGAGGGCAAGACCTGGTAAGTTACCTGTTGACCTGGAAATGGGAGTCCTGACGCCCGAGGACACTTCACCAGAAACAGACTGGGACACAGAGAGGCAGCAGCAGTACCGGAAAGTACAGGAGAGCGTGGAGCGAAGTCTCTGTCAGGCTAGGGAAAGACAAGAGAAGACTTACAACCAGTATGCTCCCGCTGTTCCCCTGGTACCCGGAGAGCAGGTCTTGAAGAGGAAGAGACGGCTCCACAAGTTGGACGACCAGTGGGAGAAGGACCCGTACACCATACTGCCCTCAAGCCACGAGAACCCGAAGGTCTGTACCATCAGTAAAGACGGAGGGGAAACCACAGCCATTGTATCCCGGGACCACCTGAAGAAGTGCCCCGAACAACTGAGGAACCCTGAGGAGGAACAGGAAGACCATCGACCCGTGGAAGAAAGGGAAGATATGGTTAGTACCGTGCTCGGGGACTTCCCTCGGTCTTGGACTCAAGTCAATGGTGCAGTTGTGGTACCCGTACTCACCTTCCTCCAACCATCATCCCAAGAACCTACGGAGCAACGGGTAGAGCTGGAAGAGCAGCCGGTCCAGGAGGCAGAAGACTCCACCCAAGCGGAACAGGAGAATCCACCCTCTGCTTATAGTGAGCCTGCCGTACCCCTAGTGAGACAAAGAGCCGGTAGACAGCTGCCCAGTTTACCCTTGACAGCTCCTACACCCTGTAGTTCAGGGCCAGACAGTCAGCTCCGTAGGTCCACTAGGGCCACTAGAGGCCAGTTACCCGCACGTTGGAGGATCTAAATGTTTAAGTTGTTTTACAATGTTTACCTGTTTATTGTTGCTTGTGTGTAATTTTGTGTTTCTAGTTGTTTTTAGGAGTCTTCGGTGGATTTACCGGGAATCCTTTGTATATAGTTGGAGCGTAACCCAGGATGGACTAGAGACTGTTAAGGACTCGGGGTAGGACAGACCCCTACCTGGTTACGTCTCCCTGTGTTGGTGAAATGGACACCTTTGCTTTTCTTCAAAGACTGCACCCGGTTGCGGACATCCGTGACCATCTTATTATGTTTCCTTATTGTATTTTATTGTTCTTTGATATACCTTGTTATATTTTTCTAAAAAGTGTTTAGTCCCGGAGTACTAAATTTCACTAGGGGGGAGTGTGACACCCCAGGGGTCTGGTTGTCACAGTGATAGAGATATTACGTCTGAGAGCAGGTGGGAGGTCCTTTGGTCAGGGATCCTGTGCATGCCACACCTCCTGCCCAGCCTTGGGAGGGGAAGAACTTCCCCTGTATAAACCCGGGGCTGAGGCAGGGTTAGGGAGTCCAGGAAGAGTAGAGACAAGAGCAGCATAGGAAGCAGCAGAGTCACAAGGAGTCAGGGGCTGGCAGCTAAAGAGCTCGCCCTGACTAAGAAGATTCTTTACCGGACCCGGAGTCCGAGGCTGTGGGGACTAACTTCTACCCAGCAGCAGAATCCGTCAGGCAGGGGATTTCAGGTCCCCTGGCCCAGAAGCCCGAAGGCCCGGTCACACGCGTGGGACCAGCACCGCCATCGTGGAGCGGAAGCCATTAGAAGGCCCCGAGTCACCGGCCATACGGGTGAGCACCACACGGTACACTCAGGGACGTGGGCTACTTACATCAGCTTCTAGCAAGGTAGCCAGAAGAGTACAGTCAGCTTGGGAGGCCTACAACTACGCCTGGCCAGGGGAGATCCCATCTGCTCAAGGACTGACCAGGCCCCGTTCGCTAGCAAGTACTCCGGGAGGGTCTATCGTTGTTACCAGTAAAGACCCTGAACGCTACCATACCGTCTCTGAGTGGTTCCTGCTACCCCCATCATCCACGTCGGCTGCCCTGAGGCCATACCCCTCCCGTTGGGGGTTATACTATCACGCTGCACCATCCTTTCACCTGCCTCAGCGGTCTGCCCTGCAGCAGCAGCCCCCTGGCTGCACTCAACGGGTGGCGTAGTCATCAACCATTTTCTACCGCTAACAGACTGCCGTCCAGTTTGACTCCCTGGGCACGGACCGGGTCACCGCCACGAGACTACAACCCTAAACAGATCCGGCTCCGGGTAAGCTCCCGCGTGCGCAACGCAGCGCGACACAGGCCCAGGGGCGCGTCACTACCTTACTCTGCAATGAGTTTAGCTTAATTAATGACGGTTCAGGTCATAAATGCAGACAATGAAGCCAGTTCCCTGCTGAAATCAGTACACTATTTTGCTGTTGGCTAGTAATGCAGAAAGCGCTGAAACTTCTTAGTCAGCCCAGAAACAAGCAAATGCAATGCTGCAAATCACCATCCCCAAATCAATTACTTTTATTGGTCAGTTCTGATCAGAATTTGGAACTAAAATGTTCTGTGTTTAATCAGAAGTTTCAAGACTTTGCAGGCAAAAAACACATTGTCTACAAATGATACAGGAGCAATTAAAGAAGCCTGTGGAATATACTGTATCCTGAGAGCATTCATAGTGGAGAAAATGAACAGAGAGCAAATAACAACTGAGCCTACAGGGTGGTATGAATCTTACAAAGTACGTGTGATCAGCACTTTCCGAAATGAGTTGTCATTCCTCTAATTAAACCAAGATTGTGTGCACTTATGCCAAGATTCATTAACATTTGCATGGTCATTCTTCACACTGGTTCTTCAGAGACACAGAAAAAAAAGTCAGGAAGAAAGTGTAAAAAAGGACAGACTAATGGAGACAAGAATGAGAGAGAAAGGGAGGGAGATGAAAAGTGTGCTTAGATAGGTATAAGGATAGACAAGATCTGGCTCTCAGGGGGAATTCTAATTCACCCCAAAAGTATTTGTTTGGGGTTGAGGTCTCAACTCAGTTCTCTTTGTGTAAAGGAGCACAGTCATAGTGGAACAAGAAAGGACTTTCCACAGAGTATTGTCATAAAATTGTAAGCTTGCATCTATCTAAACTGTCTTTGTATGCTGTAACATTATCCTTTACTGGTAATCAGGGGCTGACACAGACTGTAGTGGGCCCCTGTGCAAGAAATTTTTGGGGACCCCCCACCCCCCGCCCTTCATAGGGCAACAAAGTTATGTAAACATAACCCCCCCATGTGCATCTCTCACCCCCCCATGTGCATCTCTCACCCCCCCATGTGCATCTCTCATCCCCCCAATGTGCAGCTCTCATCCCCCCCGTGCATCTCTCATCCCCCCAATGTACATCTCATCCCCCCAATGTGCATCTCTCATCCCCCCCATGTGCAGCTCTCATCCCCCCATGTGCAGCTCTCATCCCCCCCGTGCATCTCATCCCTCCCCTTGCATCTCACCCCTCCATGCATCTCATCCCCCCCGTGCATCTCTCATCCCCCGCATGTGCATCTCATTCCCCCCGTGCATCTTTCATCCCCCCGTGCATCTCTGATTCCCCCCACTCCTAGTTAATTAATTGTATTTAAAAATAAAAAAACTTGTTATAATTACCCCCATGCGATCCCTGCACAATCCTGGCGCTCGTCCACGTTGCTAACACCAGGTTCTCCTGACTTCCGGCCATGTGACGGCGCCGACACATGACCGGAAGTCAGGGGAGTCATGAAGGCGCTGCCGCAGGGGAAAGCAGCGCTGAGATGTCCCGGCGCTTAGCGCTCAGCATGGGACCGGGGGCCCAGGGCCGGCTCCAGGTTTTTGTGGTCCCCCGGCGAAAGAGTCTCAGTGGGCCCCTTCATGATTCATGATGCACAGATACTGAAGAGAAATATATATATAGTACAATGCAAAGATTTCACTTCTTACATTACAAGAGTGATATCTATTGTAAATTCCACAATAGCTCAGAAACCAGCGAATCGCTCCACACAGTATACTGGCCCCCATATAATGCTCCATACAGGAGACTGGCCCCCATAAAATGCTCCACACAGAATACTGGCCCCCATAAAATGCTCCATACAGATGACTGGCCCCCATAAAATGCTCCATACAGAATACTGGCCCCCATAAAATGCTCCATACAGGATACTGGTCCCCATATAACGCTCCATACAGAATACTGGCTCCCATATAACGCTCCATACAGGATACTGGCCCCCATATAATGCTCCATACAGGATACTGGCCCCCATATAACGCTCCTTACAGAATACTGGCCCCCATATAACGCTCCATACAGGATACTGGCCCCCATAAAATGCTCCATACAGAATACTGGTCCCCATATAACGCTCCATACGGAATACTGGCCCCCATATAACGCTCCTTACAGAATACTGGCCCCCATAAAATGCTCCATACAGAATACTGGCCCCCATAAAATGCTCCATACAGAATACTGGTCCCCATATAACGCTCCATACGGAATACTGGCCCCCATATAACACTCCATACAGGATACTGGCCCCCATATAATGCTCCATACAGAATACTGGCCCCCATATAATGCTCCATACAGAATACTGGCCCCCATATAAAGCTCCATACGGAATACTGGCCCCCATATAACACTCCATACAGGATACTGGCCCCCATATAACTTTCCATACGGAATACTGGCCCCCATATAACGCTCCATGTAGGATACTGGCCCCCATATAACGCTCCATACAGAATACTGGCCCTCATATAACGCTCCATGCAGGCTGTTCCCCACACATAATGCCCCACGCAGGCTGTTCCCCCCACATAATGCCCCATGCAGGCTGTCCCCCCCCCCATATAGGATGTCACCCCCCCTTATTTGACAATCGTCATTCATTATACAAGGCTGATTTTCCTGGGCAGTCACCAAACCCAGGTTCATTCATCAAACTGACAGATAAAGAACTATTAATGCCTTCCCGCCATGGTCGATTTTTATGTTTTGCATTCTTGTTTTTTCCTCCCTTTCTTCCAAGAGCCAAAAAATTTTTAATTTTTTCATCAACATAGTGCTAAGGGTCCGGGTGGTGGAACCTCTGTGCTTCGGTGCAAGGAGGGACCAAAGGGGGCGTAACTAAGTGCCTACTTGGACCGACCCAGGTCACACGGCGGCTTAGTCGACTCCGTGAACCAGGGAGGGACCGGTCAGGTGAATCAGGTGCCACTCTGGGACCGACCTTGTGAGAGCAGGGGACTCCCACGGGTCAGATGACAGGAGCTGACTGGTACAGAGGATGAGCATGGCAGGAAGGCTGGTGGGTGATCCGGGTAGATAAGCAGGCAGGTACGGCTGATAGCCAGACAGGTGCTCCAGGTAGGCAAGCAGGCGGGTACAGCGGATAGCCAGACAGGTGCTCCGGGTAGGCAATCTGGCGGGCACGGCAGGTAACTGGCAGGTGCTCCAGGTAGGCAGACTGGCGGGCACGGCAGGTAACTGTCAGGTTCTCCAGGTAGGCAAACTGGCGGGCACGGCTGATAGACAGACTGGTGGGCAGGGCTGTTAGACAGACTGGTGGACAGGACTGTTAGACAGACTGGCGGGCAAGGCTGACAGGCAGCGGGACCTGAGGGCTGAAGAACGTGTAAGCACACAAAACAACAACCTTGCACAGGCACTTCCATTTTGGAGGAGGTGCCTTGTAAAGGGGAAGTCCTCTGGCCATTGGCCGGGGACTCTTTAGGACGGTGCGTGTGGCCCCTTTAAGAGGGAGCGCGCACCCTAAGCACAGTGCCTGGGAAGCTGCGCGCAGTGCGAGCCACAGCAGCAGCGCAAGGGGAGCAGGAACACGCCGGACCGGGACCGCGGCGGTGAGGGGAACGGCGTCTCTGCCCGGCAAAATGAAAGGCAATTGCTAATTACATCATGGTTAAACAGCTGCGATTGGAGCAAGCTCTGATCATTGCTATCACAGGCAGATGCTTTATAACAGGAGCTGAACCCTCTCCATGGATGGGGACCCTTTTGTAGGACGTCTGGAAGTGGTTAATCACTCCAGAGAACACAACTTTGCAGCTCTAGAATCCAGCCATGGTCAACTTTATATTACTCCAGTAGACTGGTGTTACAGAGGGTCTTCATGCCTCATACGCTTTCACATTTGGCAGCCTTGCTAGACAAGATTGCTTGTTCTTCCTGTTTTTATCTAAGTTGATTCTAAAATCCTCCATTTTCTTTTTTTTTTCCGCCATTTTTCAGTGATTTTTTGTCATGTTTTGAGTTGATGTCATGTTCTAAAGTTCACTTTTGACTCAATCCATCGCAATCTGCCTCTACTTTCGGGCGTCGCTGCTCTAGCTCAGTGGGTGATAGAAGTGGCAATATCATCGCTAAGTGGCACACTCTCCCCCGAGCTTGCCATACTGTTAGTAAAGAGATCTCTAGTTGGGTGGCGAGGTAGCTCCCAAGCTAAGTACCATAGTCCTTTCTTGTAAATCCCTCCTTCTACTGGACAACATGGTCACTGCTTAGCTATTAAGTTTAATTAAAATTAAGCTAATGGCTTGGGCTAGTCAAAGGGCAGCTTCGGAAGCTTTAATAAATGAGATCTTGCTTTTTTGCATCTGAGGCCGTGTTCACATGTAGCCTAAATGCTTAATTTTTTTCTGCTCGTTTTCTGCATGTGTCTGACGCGCCCCCTGGGCCAGTGTTGTTGGGGATACCCGGAGCCGGATCAGATGGGGGTTGTAGTCTCCGAGTGGCTGTGACCCGGTCCGTGCCCAGGGTGTCCTTACTGATGTTACTAAAGTTCTTTATGTCGACTACGCCACCCGTTGAATTGCGGTCACTTCGGCCGCCGCTGCAGCAGGGTCCGCTGAGGCTGATGGTGTTTGTGCAGCCCAGGTAGTATAACCCCCAACGGGAGGGGTATAGCCTCAGGGGGTCAGGTGCAGAGGATGGTGGTTGTGGAGGTGCAGTGAGGATGGTAATGAGAGTCAGAGTCGGGCTGTGCAGTTCAGGGTTTGTTTACTTACTGCTGTTCTTGAACCGGTCACTCCGGCCTTAAGTGACCACCCGAGCCGTGCTGCGTCCACCAGGTCCTGGACTCGGCCAACCCCCAAGTAGTTCTGGAGCGTGGTTCTGAGCTCCCTTTCTGTCCTGTCCTCGTCTCTGGCCTTCCCCACCAGGGATCCACCTAAGTCCGGCTCCCTCGGGCCTCTTGTTGGTGAACCCTTGTCTCTGGGTTCCCTGACCCTATGCGTGGTCTGCCTTCCGGGTGGATATAGTGGGTGGCCGTGGCATATTCTGCCCACGGCCTCCGGTTCCTGGCTAAGGTGTGCTGTAGCCTCTGCCAGCTTGGGATCCGGTACCCTGTTGCCAACTCTTCACCCTCTGGTCTAATTTGGGCTCTTGGAGTTCCTTCTTTCTCCCCCTCTGGGTCTTTCTTTCTCCTCTCTCACTCTTGGCCTTGGGGCTGCTCTGCTCCTCTGCTTTCCTCCACTGCTCTGCAAAAGACTGACAGACTGACCAGCCTTCCACAAAAGACTCCTCTGCAAAGACCCTGATCTAAGATGGTGCCCACCTTATATACTCCCTCTATGTGTGAGCTCAGGTGACCAGCACCCAATGAGCTCCTAGCACTACCCAGACTGCTCCCCCTATCTGCCCCTACACTACTGGGATGTTCCACCCCCCTCCCACTCCAGCCAGGAACAGACACTGTCGTACCTGCACATTTCTCTAGTGGGAGTACCATCGGTCTGTTCCTCGGAAATGGGATGTGTGTAGTGCATGCAGCTAACTGAGCTCAGTTCCACACTCCATCCTTACCCGGGAGTGGAATATCACACCTCTGGCTTGAGGTGTAATACCCCTGTAGCAGCCGAATCCTCAGGGTGCTACATTCCCCCCTGGTAAATCACAGCACGTCCTCGGGCTGTAAGATATAAAAACATCCACAAACATACATTTTTTTGCATAAACAACATAATAAAACATCATATAAAACTTTTCATTAGAAACATTCTTGTCTTCTGGTTCCTCCGGTCACGGTGCAACTTGTGACCGGGTAAAGTGCGACAGTCTCTTGAAGAAACACGGTTTCCTATAAAACCGGTAGGGGGCGCTTTAGAAAGCGCAACTATATACAAGGGGAATATGGCCGCTCTCAGTCCTCGGCCAGGTATTAGGAAAGGAATGACCGCTCTCAGTCCTCGGTCAGTGGGAATAGGGACACACGGGATTCAGTTCAATTGGCTGGTCCCAACGGGGACTATATTTTAACTAGAACAGTTCTTATACCCTGACGGGTAACTTTATACAGTCTCTTCACTACCGTACTCAACGACGGCGTCCTCCTGCTCTTTCTTTGTGGACAGTTTCAGTTTCAGACCCGTCCGGGTCCTCTTGCTCCTCCTCACACCGCAGCTCCTCCTCCGTCAGGCGATGCACATGGAGGGCGTAGGGTCCTTTGGCACACTTGTGCCGGGTGAAGGTGACCTCGTCCCCTACATACAGGTCACGACCTCTGTGTCCCTCCGGTAGGTGGGACTCAACGTCTCTCCTGGTCACGAAGACGTCGCCTGGGGTGCGGTGATCCCTGATGAAACCCCACCCATGCTGCAGATTGAACTTTATCACAGTCCCGATGGTACGGGGACCATGCGCTGCACGGGGGTCTCTCCTGGTCCGGCTCTTCTGCTCCGCGCTCCTTATTTGGGCTTGTTGTTCCCGGACCCGCCTCTCTCTCCGCTCCCTCTCAAAGACCTCGAGCTGCTGGCGGCAGCACTCTGCACGCTCCGCTGCGGCTGCTCGAGTCTCCTGAGTGAACCCCATGAGGTCTTCTCCGGTGGGATCCCACTCAAACTGGGTCTCTTCTAGCGGGGGCGAGATCCTCTTCATGGGCTTTGGAGCCGGGATCAGGGGTTCGCACATGGCCCTTGCTTTTTGCAGCTCCAGCTGGATGTATTCCTGGGGCCATACGAAGGGCTGCCCATCTGGGCACGTATGTTGGGCGAACAGGTCCTCACCCAGGTGCGGTACTTTAGGTGTTATGGGCGCCGTGGTGGTAGCGGCGCCCGGGTTGCCCAGGCCTTGCGACCAGGCTTGGGGCACCTTGAAAGTAAAGGGCACCGTAAGAACGGCGGCGCCCTGTGTTACTTGGCCCTGCGACCAGGCCGGGGGCTCCGCGGAGGTAGGGGGCGCTGTTGGTATTGCGTCGCCTGGGGGTACTAGGCCTTGCGACCAGGCCGATGGTACTTCCTGCTTGGCCACGCTCGGGGTCGAGGCGTGTGACGTCACAGGGGTCGCGGCTTCCGTTTGAGGCCTAGTCTGCGGCGGTGACGTTGCAGCGACGGGCACGGCAGGGGGTACTTCGGGCTCTGCGACGGGGAGCTGGGGCAGGCACGCGGTTTCCCGGCTCGGGGTAGTGACGTCCCCTTTACCTGCCTCCATTCGTTCGGCTCCCTTCTCGGCGCCGTCTCCGGCCTTCAGTCCTCCTGCGCCATCCTCAGAGGCGGTCTGTCTCCTCGTCTCGGGTGGCGTGCTCCGCTGACGAGTCTCGGTCTGCTGGGCCATCTCTCGGCTCCACTCCGCCAACGTCTCTCGTTGCACCCGGGCCAACCTCTGTGCGAGGCCCTCCAGTGCGGTCTGTGCACACTCCCGGTCTCGGGGGAGCTGTGTTAGGATCTCCAGCAGGCCTTCTGGAGTGGCGACCTGCAACAGGCTCCTGACCACTGGGTCGGTGCTGCCTGGAGTGGCGGCCCGCATCAGGCTCCTGACCGCTGGGTCGGTGCTGCCTGGCTCTCCCTCCATCTCCGGGTAGGCTCTCTCTGGACTCTCTTCCAGACGTCTTGTCTCTGGGTGCGCTCTCTCCAGACTGCTCCAGGCGACACCCATCTTTGTTCTCTTCTTCTGTCTCCGCCCACATCGAGGGTGGTCCCGGGACAACTTCAGTTCCAGGGGCAGTTCTCTTACGCTGATGGACACTTCCAGCATCACAGTCTCTGTTGGTGGGCGCGGTTTCCGCTTTTGGCGCCATTCTTCGACCTGGCCCACGATGGGAGGTGGCCTCTTGCCACCCTCTGGCACGCCCATAATGGCGTCCGCTCCCCCAAGGCGGGAAATCTTCAGAAATGGCGGGAATCGTCTCCCAGTGGCGGGAAACTCCATGGATGGCGGGAAAAAGCTGCAAATGGCGGACAACCGGCGGGAAACGACCTGTGATGGGGCCCGATGGCGGGGACCCTCCGGAACCGGCAGGAGACTTCTCTTTGAGGTATCGGTGTACTTTTTTTTTCCAGGCACGCAGTACCCGGTTGTTGCGGGCACGTTATCCTGCCGACTACGCCAAAGTTGACGCGCCCCCTGGGCCAGTGTTGTTGGGGATACCCGGAGCCGGATCAGATGGGGGTTGTAGTCTCTGAGTGGCTGTGACCCGGTCCGTGCCCAGGGTGTCAAGCTCAGTGTGTGGCAGTCCTTACTGATGTTACTAAAGTTCTTTATGTCGACTACGCCACCCGTTGAATTGCGGTCACTTCGGCCGCCGCTGCAGCAGGGTCCGCTGAGGCTGATGGTGTTTGTGCAGCCCAGGTAGTATAACCCCCAACGGGAGGGGTATAGCCTCAGGGGGTCAGGTGCAGAGGATGGTGGTTGTGGAGGTGCAGTGAGGATGGTAATGAGAGTCAGAGTCGGGCTGTGCAGTTCAGGGTTTGTTTACTTACTGCTGTTCTTGAACCGGTCACTCCGGCCTTAAGTGACCACCCGAGCCGTGCTGCGTCCACCAGGTCCTGGACTCGGCCAACCCCCAAGTAGTTCTGGAGCGTGGTTCTGAGCTCCCTTTCTGTCCTGTCCTCGTCTCTGGCCTTCCCCACCAGGGATCCACCTAAGTCCGGCTCCCTCGGGCCTCTTGTTGGTGAACCCTTGTCTCTGGGTTCCCTGACCCTATGCGTGGTCTGCCTTCTGGGTGGATATAGTGGGTGGCCGTGGCATATTCTGCCCACGGCCTCCGGTTCCTGGCTAAGGTGTGCTGTAGCCTCTGCCAGCTTGGGATCCGGTACCCTGTTGCCAACTCTTCACCCTCTGGTCTAATTTGGGCTCTTGGAGTTCCTTCTTTCTCCCCCTCTGGGTCTTTCTTTCTCCTCTCTCACTCTTGGCCTTGGGGCTGCTCTGCTCCTCTGCTTTCCTCCACTGCTCTGCAAAAGACTGACAGACTGACCAGCCTTCCACAAAAGACTCCTCTGCAAAGACCCTGATCTAAGATGGTGCCCACCTTATATACTCCCTCTATGTGTGAGCTCAGGTGACCAGCACCCAATGAGCTCCTAGCACTACCCAGACTGCTCCCCCTATCTGCCCCTACACTACTGGGATGTTCCACCCCCCTCCCACTCCAGCCAGGAACAGACACTGTCGTACCTGCACATTTCTCTAGTGGGAGTACCATCGGTCTGTTCCTCGGAAATGGGATGTGTGTAGTGCATGCAGCTAACTGAGCTCAGTTCCACACTCCATCCTTACCCGGGAGTGGAATATCACACCTCTGGCTTGAGGTGTAATACCCCTGTAGCAGCCGAATCCTCAGGGTGCTACATGTCCACACCAAACTGCGCAATGACAATCTGCTCAAGTTATTGCATTTCTGCTAAATTCTATAATATGATTTCCCCCATATTTACCATATTTGATGCATGTTCGGTGCATATTTGGAGCAGCTTTTTCAAAAGACATAAAAAACGCAGCAAAAACAGAATAATTAGAGAAGATTTTTATTGAGTAGTTTGGTGTGGACACCTGCAGAAAACGTCCAGATAAAAAGCAGCATGTCCACAGCATTACGTTTTTAATAAATTTTTTATTGGTTTAAAGGAGAAAAAAATTAATTACGCCATTAATTGGCAGCAAGAGGCTGTATGTCCTGGGTGAAAGCAGCTACAGTGGTGCAAGTGTGGCACCCCAGGGGTCTGGTTTTCCACAGTAATGTAATGTTATGTCTGAGAGCAGGTGGGAGGTCCTTTGGTCAGGGATCCTGTGCATGCCACACCTCCTGCCCAGTCTTGGGAGGGGAAGAACTTCCCCTGTATAAACCCTGGGCTGAGGCAGGGTTAGTCAGTCAAGGAGTGTAGAGACAAGAAACAGCAGAAGCAATACTACTACGAGTCAGGGGCTGGCAGCTGCAGAGCTCGCCCTGACTGAGAAGCTTTCTTACCGGACCCGGCGTCCGAGGCTGTGGGGACTAACTCTTACCCAGCAGCAGAAGCCGACCGGCAGGGGATTTCAGGTCCTCAGGCCCAGAAACCCGAAGGCCCGGTCACACGCGTGGGACCAGCACCGCCATCGTGGAGCGGAAGCCATTAGAAGGCCCCGAGTCACCGGCCATACGGGTGAGCACCACACGGTACACTCAGGGACGTGGGCTACTTATATCCGCTTCTAGCAAGGTAGCCAGAAGAGTACAGTCAGTTTGGGAGGCCTACAACTCCGCCTGGCCAGGGGAGATCCCATCTGCTCAAGGACTGACCAGGCCCCGTTCACTAGCAAGTACTCCGGGAGGGTCTATCGTTGTTACCAGTAAAGACCCTGAATTACACCGCACCGTCTCTGAGTGGTTCCTGCTACCCCCATCATCCACATCTGCTGCCCTGAGGCCATGCCCCTCCCGTTGGGGGTTATACCATCTACGCTGCACCATCCATCCACCGGCCTCAGCGGACTGTCCTGCAGCGGCAGCTCCATAGCTGCATTCAACGGGTGGCGTAGTCGTCCTGCATCTACCGCTGTTACATCGCCGCTCAGTTTGGCTCCCTGGGCACGGACCGGGTCACCGCCACGAGACTACAACCCTCAAGAGATCCGGCTCCGGGTAAGCTCCCGCGTGCGCAACGCAGCGCGACACAGGCCCAGGGGCGCGTTAACTTTGGCGTAGTCGGCAGGATTTCGTGCCCGCAACCACCGGGTACTGCGTGCCTGAAAAAGAGACTTTTCAAACTTACCTGTGGTGAAGATTCCCGCCATCCGGCGCCATCTTCAGCCTTCTTCCCGCCATCGGTGAAGTTTCCCGCCATCCGTCGCCATCTTCTGCCTTCTTCCCGCCATCCGTGGAGTTTTCCCGCCATTGGACGCCATCTTGAGGACGCCGCGCGGGAAGAAGAGGGGCGTGGACTCCGAAAGCGCGCGAGAACTGAAGCCCCGCCTCACGTCCGGACGTTGCGTAAGGTCCTGGAAGGAGCCCAGCAGACGCCGACGTCACAGGAGCGCGACGGAAGGTCCTCAACCCTGACGATCCACTGCGGAGCCGCGGCCTACGGAACAGGATCATCGCAAGGTAGGCCACGGTCCACTAGGGGGGAGGAAGATGTCGGATACGGAGGAGAGCTTCACTGCCTCAACCCCCGCCAGCGCTACCGCTGCTGCAGTTATGCCCTTCACCATGCCCTATATCCCGGGAGCAGCTTGGCTACCCCAGTACTCAGGGGAGTCACATACCCTGCATGACTTTAGAGAAAAGCTGGATAGCCTCTTCCAGGTGTACCCCCTCACAGAAGAGCAAAAAGTGAGCATCCTGGTGGCCCAACTAACCGGGGCAGCCAAAAGGGAAGTAAAATCCTGGCCACCTGGGAGGAAGACTGTCGCAGGGATACTAACCCGGCTGAAGGACACCTTTGATACCCGCACCTCAGCCGAGATTAAGCTTAGATTCTACGGGTGCAAGCAGCGAGCGCATGAGAGTATAAGGGACTATGCACTAAACCTACAAGAGGCCCTGAGGGCCATTAAGCAGACCGACCCTGATGGAGTGGGAAACGAGGACAGGCTGTTGACCGAACAGTTTATAGAGGGACTGTATTGTAATACCCACCGAACCCAGTTGCGGGCAATGGCCTTACAGGATCCCCATCTGGGCTTTGCACAGTTCAAGGACAGAGCCATCCGGGTGCTCCGAGAACCGGCACCGGGTGGCGTTGTGACTCACAGGCGCCCAGCTAGCACTTACCACCAGGAGGCGGCGCCCTTGTCGGCAGGGCCTGTGGGAGCTGATGCGCAGGCTTTGGACAATGACCCGGCTCCAGACCTACACCATCAGGTCCAAGAGCTAGCTAAGAGCGTTGCTGCGCTAACCCGAACTGTGCAGTCTTTACAGGCTTCCACCCCAGGGAAGATCCAGCTGGCATCCGGACCGGAGGACATCCCGCGGCGTCGACCAAGGAGGACCCCACCGGCCAGAGGAAGACCCAGTGACCGATACAGCGAGGACGGACGACCCATCTGCCGCCGCTGCAATCAACCTGGACATATGGCAAGGTACTGTTCTTTAACCGGGCACAACCTGGGGTAGAGCGCCAACCCCCAGGAAAAAGATCACCAGGCCCATCGAACTGGCGCGACAGATATGTGGGAGGACGTCCAGTCTTGCCTGTGGTACTGGATGGCATTCCCATGAGTGCCCTACTGGACACCGGGTCACAGGTCACCACCATCCCGTACGTGCTCTTTAAGCAGTACTGGAATGACTCGGATATTACCCGCTACCCTGACGACGACTTGAGTATCATCGCCAGCAATGGCCAGCCCGTGCCACAGATCGGATTTAAAGAGGTGACCATCAAAATCGGTAGAGTCGAACTGGCAGCACAGGGACTGATCATTGTAGATATTGACAAACATGAGAGTCACCCAAAAATAACTCTAGGAACTAATGTAATTGAAAATTGTCTTGCAGAGGTGATTTTCCTTTTACAGCAGGTTGCCAAGAACGCCAGCTCCGGCGAGCAGCGGGTGCTCCAGAAAGACATCCGGGCACTGATGCGACGGCAACAGGTGGAACTCTCCGGCGGTGAGATTGGTAGCGTAAGAATGTGTGACCCTTTTCCTATTGCCATGCCCCCAAAAAGTGAAATGATGATTTGGTGCCGGGCAGCTATTGGTCTGAGAGGTAGAGATTACCAGGCAATGGTAGAACCAGTTTACTCGGACAGTAGGCCCACCATTTTGACAGCACGGGGGGTGGTTGATGTACGCCATGGGAGGGTGCCCGTTCGCATAATAAATATCGGGGAGAGGGAAGTGTACCTGCCCCGGTATGCCACGCTAGCCAAATTATATACCATTAACCAAAATTCTATACAATCTGTGGAACCCTTGCCTCCATCTCACCCGGAGGAAGGTAACGGCTCTAAGAAAAACATGGAGGACTGGTGTCAGCAACTACATCTGGGTACTGACTCCACTCCCGCACACCAGAAACAAGGAGTCTATCGGGTGGTTCAGGAGTACGAGAGAGTGTTCAGTAAACACCCGTTAGACTTCGGGCGAGTCAAGGGGGTAGAACACCACATCCCCACGGGAAACCATCCTCCTATAAAAGAGAGGTATCGACCCGTACCCCCTGCCCACTACCAACACGCTAAGGGGATGCTTAGAGACATGAAGGAGGCTGGGGTGATCAGGGATAGCTGTAGCCCCTGGGCAGCTCCACTAGTCTTAGTCCGAAAGAAAGACAACACCATGAGGATGTGTGTAGATTACCGGAAAATCAATCGTATCACACACAAGGATGCGTACCCCTTACCAAGGATAGAGGAGTCATTGGCTGCTTTAAGATCTGCTAACTTCTTCTCTACCTTGGATCTCACTAGCGGGTACTGGCAGGTTCCTGTAGCAGAGGCGGACCGGGAGAAGACCGCATTCACCACCCCGATGGGACTTAGCGAGTTCACCTGCATGCCGTTCGGACTCTGCAACGCACCGGGAACCTTCCAACGACTAATGGAGTGTTGTCTGGGCCACAGAAACTTCGAGACGGTCCTGTTGTACCTGGACGATGTCATCTTTTATATTCCAAGACCTACGAGGACCACCTGAAACACCTGGCGGAAGTGTTCGAAGCTCTGGCAAGTTACGGCCTAAAGGTGAAACCCTCCAAGTGTCACCTCCTGAAACCAAAGGTGCAGTACCTGGGACACGTGGTGAGCGCTGACGGAGTGGCTCCCGACCCTGATAAGATCACCGCAATTAAGGAATGGCCAAGCCCCTCCAGCGTAAAAGAAGTGCGGCAGTTCCTCGGGTTGGTAGGCTACTACCGAAGGTTTATTCCCGGTTTCACCAAAAAGGCAGCACCTATGCAGGACCTCCTGATAGGCCAGTCCCGGAAGGCCAAGAACCAGAAGCCGCCCTTCAAATGGGAGGAGCTGGAAGAAGAGTCCTTCCGCCAGCTGAAGATGGCCCTCACGGGGGACGAAATCCTGGCGTACCCGGATTATAGCCAGCCCTTTATCCTCTACACCGACTCCAGTAACATCGGGCTAGGAGCCGTACTGTCCCAGATCCAGCAGGGGAAGGAACGAGTAATTGCCTACGCCAGCCGAAAACTGCGACCCACCGAAAGGAACCCCGAGAATTACAGCTCATTTAAGTTAGAGTTCCTGGCCGTAGTATGGGCAGTCACCGAGCGCTTTAAGCATTACCTCGCTTCTTCTTTCCGGTTCACCGTGTACACGGATAACAACCCGTTGACACACCTGGACACGGCAAGACTCGGTGCCCTGGAGCAGAGGTGGATGGCCCGTCTGTCCAACTACGAGTTCACAATCAAATACCGGGCAGGACGCTCCAATACCAACGCGGACGCCCTGTCCAGGATGCCCAACCTGCCGGATGGAGGAGAAGATCCGGAGGGACTGGAAGAAGTTGAACTCCCTGCATTCCACCGTCATGGGACTATCCAGTATTCCCACCGGGTAAGGAGTAAGCAGGCTGCTACGTTGAACCCCTTACCCCACTACAACTGGGCGGAAACGCAAGACAGCGACCCTGCCGTCCGACTGGTGAAGGAGATGCTGACTCGGCCGGAGGCTCGCCTTGAACCAGACGCTCCGGAGGAAGCCAAACAACTATGGGCAGAGAAGAGTCGACTGTTCCTTTACAAAGGGAAGTTGTGCCGCAGAATGGTTAACTCCCGGACGCATGAATTACTCTGGCAAGTAGTGGTGCCACGAAGAGACGCAGCCATGGTGATGGAGGCATACCACGACGGAGCTGGACACTTCGGGTGGAAGAAGCTGGAGTTCCTGCTGCGCGAGCGGTTCCACTGGGTAGGCATGAGGGGAACCATCGAGAAGTGGTGCAGAGACTGTGGCCCGTGCAACCTGAGAAGGAAGGACCGTGCCAGCCAGAAGACTCCCCTGCAGTCCATCGTCACCCGGCAACCGTTGGAACTGGTAGCCTTGGATCATGTAAAACTGACCCCAAGCAGAAGTGGCTACGTCTACGCGTTAACCATCGTGGATCATTACTCCCGGTTTCTGGTTGTCGTCCCCGTCAAGGACTTAACGGCTCAAACAGCAGCTAGAGCCTTCCAGCAGCACTTTTGCCATCCACACGGGTACCCGGACCAAGTGCTGACGGACCAGGGACCTGCCTTTGAAGCGGAGGTCTTCCAGGAATTCTGCAATCTGTATGGCTGCCGGAAGATAAGGACGACACCCTACCATCCGCAAACTAATGGACTTTGTGAGAAAATGAACCAGGTGGTAATGGATCTTCTAAAAACGTTGCCCCTGGAAGAACGCAGTCTGTGGCCTGAGAAGTTGCCCGATCTGGTGGACCTATACAACCACATCCCGGTAGGTTCCACCAACTGTACCCCGGCTTACCTAATGAGGGCAAGACCTGGTAAGTTACCTGTTGACCTGGAAATGGGAGTCCTGACACCCGAGGACACTTCACCAGAAACAGACTGGGACACAGAGAGGCAGCAGCAGTACCGGAGAGTACAGGAGAGCGTGGAGCGAAGTCTCTAACAGGCTAGGGAAAGACAAGAGAAAACTTACAACCAGTATGCTCCCGCTGTTCCCCTGGTACCCGGAGAGCAGGTCTTGAAGAGGAAGAGACGGCTCCACAAGTTGGATGACCAGTGGGAGAAGGACCCGTACACCGTACTGCCCTCAAGCCACGAGAACCCGAAGGTTTGTACCATCAGTAAAGACGGAGGGGAGACCACAGCCATTGTATCCCGGGACCACCTGAAGAAGTGTCCCGAACAACTGAGGAACCCTGAAGAGGAACAAGAAGACCATCGACCCGTAGAGGAAAGGGAAGATATGGTTAGTACTGTGCTCGGGGACTTCCCTCGGTCTTGGACTCAAGTCAATGGTGCAGTTGTGGTACCCGTACTCACCTTCCTCCAACCAGCATCCCAAGCACCTACGGAGCAACAGGTAGAGCTGGAAGAACAGCCGGTCCAGGAGGCAGAAGACTCCACACAAGCAGAACAGGAGGATCAACCCTCTGCTTATAGTGAGCCTGCCGTACCCCTAGTGAGACAAAGAGCCGGTAGACAGCTGCCCAGTTTACCCTTGACAGCTCCTACACCCTGTAGTTCAGGGCCAGACAGTCAGCTCCGTAGGTCCACTAGGGCCACTAGAGGCCAGTTACCCGCACGCTGGAGGATTTGAAGTGTATAAATTGTTTTATTTATGTTTATCTGTGTATTGTTGCTTGTGTATAATTTTGTGTTTCCAGTTATTTTTAGGAATCCTTGGTGGATTTACCGGGAATCCTTGTACATAGTTGGAGCGTAACCCAGGATGGACTAAAGACTGTTAAGGACTCGGGGTAGGACAAACCCCTACCTGGTTACGTCTCCCTGTTTTGGTGAAATGGACACCTTGCTTTTCTTCAAAGACTGCACCCGGTTACGGACATGCCGTAACCATCTTTATATGTTTTTCTTATTGTATTATTATTGTTTTTATCTTGTTATGTTTTTCTAAAATATGTTTAGTCCCGGAGTACTAAATTTCACTAGGGGGGAATGTGGCACCCCAGGGGTCTGGTTTTCCACAGTAATGTAATGTTATGTCTGAGAGCAGGTGGGAGGTCCTTTGGTCAGGGATCCTGTGCATGCCACACCTCCTGCCCAGTCTTGGGAGGGGAAGAACTTCCCCTGTATAAACCCTGGGCTGAGGCAGGGTTAGTCAGTCAAGGAGTGTAGAGACAAGAAACAGCACAAGCAATACTACTACGAGTCAGGGGCTGGCAGCTGCAGAGCTCGCCCTGACTGAGAAGCTTTCTTACCGGACCCGGCGTCCGAGGCTGTGGGGACTAACTCTTACCCAGCAGCAGAAGCCGACCGGCAGGGGATTTCAGGTCCTCAGGCCCAGAAACCCGAAGGCACGGTCACACGCGTGGGACCAGCACCGCCATCGTGGAGCGGAAGCCATTAGAAGGCCCCGAGTCACCGGCCATACGGGTGAGCACCACACGGTACACTCAGGGACGTGGGCTACTTATATCCGCTTCTAGCAAGGTAGCCAGAAGAGTACAGTCAGTTTGGGAGGCCTACAACTCCGCCTGGCCAGGGGAGATCCCATCTGCTCAAGGACTGACCAGGCCCCGTTCACTAGCAAGTACTCCGGGAGGGTCTATCGTTGTTACCAGTAAAGACCCTGAATTACACCGCACCGTCTCTGAGTGGTTCCTGCTACCCCCATCATCCACATCTGCTGACCTGAGGCCATGCCCCTCCCGTTGGGGGTTATACCATCTACGCTGCACCATCCATCCACCGGCCTCAGCGGACTGTCCTGCAGCGGCAGCTCCATAGCTGCATTCAACGGGTGGCGTAGTCGTCCTGCATCTACCGCTGTTACATCGCCGCTCAGTTTGGCTCCCTGGGCACGGACCGGGTCACCGCCACGAGACTACAACCCTCAAGAGATCCGGCTCCGGGTAAGCTCCCGCGTGCGCAACGCAGCGCGACACAGGCCCAGGGGCGCGTTACAAGCACGGTTGGACAAAATGGAGGAGATTGTGAAGAAACTGATGCAGGCCCAACAAGAGACCAACAAACTACTGATGCAACAGTTTCAACAGCAACAGCAGCAATGGCAACAACAGCAGCAGCAGTATCAATAACAGCAGCAGTGGCAGCTACAGCATCAGCAGCAGATTACTGTATTGGCGGAAACTTTCCGTGGTAGGGAGACTGCACTTTCCGCCAGCCAAAGGGACAGAATCTGTGTGAGGAGGCTTTCCTTAAGGAGGCTTTCCTGACTATTTGAGAGGGTGGCAGACAGAGAAAAACTGCCCCCGGAGTAATGAGGTCCTGGTGCTGTATCTTACTGGGGAACCACAGAAGGCATATTGTGATCTTGCCCTGCAGGATGCCGAGGAGTGCGACAAGCTGAAGACAGAGATTATGGCACATTTGGGTGTAACCCTGGCAGCCCAGGCACAATGGGTGCACCTCTGGCGCTACCAAAGGACAAGCCTCTCCAGTACCAGATGTTCGACCTGTTACGCCTGGTACAAAAATGGCTGCAGACGGAGACCTGCTCTCCGGCACAAGTGGTGGAAAGAGTGGCATTGGACAGATTCATACACTTACTGGCTAAATCCGTACAAAACTGGGTTGCCAGGGAAATACCCGGAATGCAGATGACTTTGTGAGCTTGGTGGAAAATCCTGTACTTGGCTGCGGAGAACAACCTAAGCAGTCAAGGGAGCCTGAATTCACCTGTCAGGGATACCCAAAAGAAGAGCCCAAGATCACCTCTGAGGAGTGCCTAGGGTCCCAGGGGAGGTCAGACCCAGGTTCAAATGGCACATCTCGTAACATTCTCTGTTGGTGGTGTCATGCCCCGACATATGTCTGCCAATTGTCCTTTGACCTCACGGCCGATGGACTGCAGCATGGGTCGGCACTACTCCTACTTTGCCTACCCTGCTTGCAGCGCTGTTCCTCATCCTGGTGAGGGGCCTCAGGTACGCCAGGTGACTGTAAACTGTGTCCTTCTGGACAGTTTTGTGACCCTTGTAGGGGCCACACTTCAACATGTACCAGTCCCTGGGAAGGTGGTGGGTGTCAGGTGTATCCATGGAAATGCCAAGAACTTTCCTGTGTCCCGGGTCGACATTGATAAAAACAGTGGTTCTGTGACCCACAAAGTGGAAGTGGTTAAAAACTTGTCACATCTTATAATGATCAGTCGTGATTTTCCTCTGTTTTGGGATTTGTGAGGGAAAGCTGTACCGCCTGGTAGCTCAGCTAATAACCAGGTCACAACGGAAGAAACCTCATCACGTGTCATGGCCGACAAGCTTCTGTTGTTGATACTGGTTGGCAACAATGAGGAATAAGGATCCCCTGAAGCCAATATACCTAATCTGGAAGTATCCAGGGGAAACTTTGGAATCAATCAACTCAGGGACTTCGGTAAAAAAAAGTACTCGGGGAAAAGTAAGGTTGCTAAATATTGTTCCCCAGGAGCCAGGAACCAGTGTTCAGGTTCTGCAATTGGCTAGGCATAATAAGCAGTTATGTCGTCAAGAGATCAAGGTGACGGGCTAGGCAAAAAAGTGCCTCCTCAAGCCATGATCCAGGGTGTATAGTCCATTGACCCAGGTAAAACTATTTAAACCTGGCATTTGGGTGTGGATGGCAATAACCCTATGAAGTGTTTGAGATGATTGGTGATGGCCACTATAAAGTTTACCAATGAAAAGGAAGCCCCACAAGGTATGTCATATCGACATAGTCAAGCCTTGGCAGGATGGTGTTCACGATTGGTTCGGTGAGGATGTTGAGCCCCCAGCTTTGAGCAGAGGGGGGAATATGTAGACAAGCAGCTTGCAGAATCCTGAACAGGAGGCACCGAGAGGGTTAATAGGACCAATATATGGGTCCAGGTTGGTTAGGAATAATTACATAAGATGGGCGGAACAAGTCATTCCCTCCCTACAATCCAGGAGGTTCAGCTGGTTTAAAAGGGCAGCTGAGTTGTTCATTCCTTGTCCTACCTGCTGCCTGGAAGTAAATGAATCCCTACAATATGCACTGACATATAGAGATGTCTTTATACATACTGTATGTACCCATATACTTTGTAATGAAGCAGAACACAATGCACATTCAAGTACAGAAAATTCTCCTATACTTAATACTGCTTCCTGTGGTGTATAGCTTTTGCTGATGCCTCCAATGATACAGGTTGGGGGTTCAAATCGGGGAGATCAGACTTCAAGAAAAGTGAAGTATGAGTTATTTAAATGAATGCATGTACAGAGCACAGAGAGGTGGGCACCTTTCCCCCGAGGAGGAGGAACTGCAAAGCAATGAACACAAACAGTGAAGGGGCAACACATCACTGACTGAGAGAGTGAAAGTCAGGACATTGCCCTGACATCCCGGGACAGTGGGTCAGCTCATCCAAAATGGGACTGTCTCACTAGATCTGGGATGGTTGGCAGCTATGTAATAGTGTCCATAACCAAGGTTTTTTTAGTTGTTTTTTTTGTATTGATCAATGTTTTTCTAGTCAAATTTGTCTTTATTTTTTTTTTTTAGCGAAGATCAATGTTCTAGAATTCCCGATATTTGCACCGGTATTCATGGGCAAACTATGGTCTTGTCTGATGTTCTTTCTTGACAGCTAAGTTTTGAGGTTTCCTAGACAAAAAACTGACAGAGATTGAAAATCAGGGCAGTTCGCAGATGTAGAGTTTGAGTGCTGGAGGAGAGAGAGGAGACGGCACTGCCATTTTGTGGGATGGAAAAGGACCGCAGATGGCAAAGGTGGGCGAGTACAGCCGAAGGACCACGTGAGGAGTGACGGTCGTTTGGATGGATATACCCCTGTTTGGGAAGGAAGCCCCCTCAGCTGCCTGCTAGCACCTGATGAGTCAGACCTGGGTCTGTAAGAGATTTAAGGCCCTTAGCATCATTGTAGAGGGTAACCATGCACGCAACTACATTTTTTTTGGCGCCTAAACCAAAGTCTGATCAGAGGCCTCTATATAGCTAGTCAGTTAGACGGTGTTTTTGAGCAGGCCAGAACTTTCCCCACTAACGGAGCCCGGGATCTTGTTGTTATTTAGACTTTTATTTTTTATTTTATGCTGGACTCCTGAGTATTTAGTACAGTGTGGCCGTACCTCACGTGCTATATAATTGAGTAGCTTTGAACCTTACGGACAGACTTGTTTTACATAGTAAGGTGCTTGAACGGCACCTATGAACATTGCTATCGTAAAAGTCCCTGATCCAAAGTCCTGTTGGAGCAGCTGCTGTTAAAACGTAAATGTGTACACTAAGCGCTTTGGGGAGCCGGGATATTTAGAAGTTATAAGATTGTAAACTGCTGTGTGGCACCGCGGGCAGCCCAGGCCTCGTATTCACTCAAATTGTTCCTGGTTCAAGTATTAATAGTTTTTATATTCTGCAGTACATATCGTGGGCTGCCCTGCCGTACAGCATAAGGCTATGTGCCCACGATGCAGAAATGAAGCAGAAAATTTCTGCAGCATTTCTGCATCTCCCTGGCAGAAAAAACGCATGCAGATTGTGCATGCGTTTTTCCTGCAGAATACATGCGGATCCACATGCGGATTCACATGCAGATTGACAAGCGCTTTCCAGGCGATAGCATCACTTGGAAAGTGCTTGACAACTAGGTCACACTGTATAAATCCATGCAAACAGCATGGATTTATACAGTGTGAACCGTAAAAATTAAAACAAATAAAGCTATACTCACCCCCGATGCCCGGCGTGTGCTGCAGCGCTGCTTCCTGGCTGGTTCCCGGCTGCCGGCATATCGCGAGACAGAGCGGTGAAGGGCCTGCGGTCACATGACTGTGACGTCACCGAAGGTCCTTCAGCGCTGCTGGCATTCAGAGAGAAGACGCCGGACAGGTGAGTATAAACTTTATTTGTTATTTTATTCTTTTTTTACAGGTACAATGGTACCCAGGTCTGGATGAGAGTCTTCTCTCCTCCAGAACTGGGTACCATCCGCACATAGAGACGCATAGAAGCCGCTTGTAAAAATGTACAGTCGCGGTTTCTATGCGTCTCAATGCAAGTCAATGGCGGGAGTTCCGCTGCACTTCCGCAAAATTAAATGACATGCTGCGGATTTTTGTACGCAGCATAAACGCTGCGGAAAAATCCGCAGCATGTGCATAGAACATGCGGAATCCCCTTGGGGACCATGGGGTGCGGATTACCTAGCGTTTTACATGCGTTTCCGCTGCGGAAATTCCGCAGCATAAACGCTTGAAAAACGCTACTTGGGCACCCAGCCTAATAGTCTCAACTCTAGGCTGAGTGTTTGGATTTGTATACGTTGTGGGTGTAGTATAATATAGCTCCCTCTTGCTTAAGTAAAAACTTATTTTCTGGGGATAAACTGTCTGGGTCGTCTTCTTTGTCTGTGACTTCGTCGTATCCTGAGAATAGCCCTCGGTACTCGGCTTACACAGACATTAGAACCAAAATTAAGTTTAGAGTGACTATCGTTTTAATTTTTTCCTGTGAATGAATAGTACACGCAAAAATGGGAAACTTTGTAATAAATCTTATTATAGAAATCTGCTTCTTTCTCCTAGGTTGTTCTTTCACTCTAAAGAAAAATCTCAATTCATGGATGAATCCTGTCTTCAGTGAATTCAAATTTTCACATGACGGAGACAGGAGATGACGATTGCTGTGCATAAAGTTCTTTAGAAAACTGTGACTGTCATTTTAGGAGAACTTGGGGCAGAATGCTGTGTCTGCCTCTAGCTTCTTCCTCTTCCTCCCCCCTCTCTTTCCATAGAGTTTTAATCAGCCACCATGTGCAGTCTTATGTACAGCGCCATGGAATCAATGGCACTATATAAATTAATAATAATAATAATAATAATGTGCTTTTAACAGCCCCAGGTGGATCGGAGCTCTGTCCACGGCTTTTAACATTTTAAATCCCGCTGTCAATCTCTGACAGAGGCATATAACATGCGCCGGCAGGTGGCCGCATCATTTCATGCTCCCATGGGCGCACCCGTGACATGATCGTGGAGCACCGATGGGTTGCCTGCCATACCAGCTGTCATGTGTCTGTCATTACGATCTTCCTGTGAAAGCTAGCCTGTGGCTGGCGTTCATAGGAGATTGTGAATTTAGCTATACGTAATAGGGCTGATGCACTGCTATGCATAGCACTAGTGATCAGATGATCGCAGCTTCAAGTCCCCTAAGAAGACTATTAACCTCTTCACCCCCAGACAATTTTTTTTTTTCAGTTTTGTTTTTTCCTTCCCTTCTTCCAAGAGCCATAACTTTTTTATTTTTCCATCAATATATCCGTAGAAGGGCTTGATTTTTGCGGGATGAGTTGGACTTTTGAATAGCACCATTAATTTTACCGTATAGTGTACTGAAAAATGGGGGAAAAAATTGTTTTTTTTATTTACCATGTTCATTATATGGTAAAACTGATAAATATGATTCCCCAGGTCAGTATGAGTACGCAGATACCAAACATGTACAGTTTTTTTCTTTATTTAAGTGGTGAAAAAAAATGTGAAAGTTTTTGCTTTTTTCGCCATTTTCCGAGACCTGTAACGTTTTCATTTTTTGGGATCTGGGGCTGGGTAAGGGCTTATTTTTTGTGCCCTGAGCTGACATTTTTATTTGTATCATTTTGAGGTAGATACAATTTTTTGATCGCCTGTTTACTCATTACGCTGTTTACCATCAAATTATCAGAATAATTTATTTTATATTTTTATTGGACATTTCTGAACGCAGCAATACTAAATATGTGTTGTTGGTTTTTTTATTGCTATATTTTCAATGGGGCAAAAGGGGGTGATTTGAACTTTTATGGGGGTTTTCTTTTCACTCCACCTGCTGCAGTTAAAGGCACATGACAGCTGATTAAAAAAGCACTCCTATCAAGATTTTTATATTCTTAATATATTGCAGTCATCATATGATACAACACTGTGCACTTGCAATTGCTCATTTTGCCTTTCTACCCAGTTAATTCTTCTCTTTTCCATTAGATCTCTGACATCACATGATTATAAACTGACTAGCGGAATCCTTCTAAGCGCTATATAGAAACAAGAGGTCTAATTTCTCTGTATGAGTCATTTTAAAAGTCTCTGGCAGGAGAGGAGGAGGGAGCAGCTGGGTCAGGAGTTGAAGAGAGGAATGATTTCTGCAGGGACAAGAAACTTTCTGTTTCTACATAGAGCAAAGAGAAGGATTAGCTGGGTAGAAAGGCAAAATGAGCAATTGTAAGTACACAGTGCTATATAATATAATGACTGCAATATATTAATAGGATAAAAACTTTGATGGGAGAAGTGCGTCTTTAAATCAGCTGTCATGTGAGGGGAAAGATGAAGGTTCAGCGTTGGAGCCCGCATCAAAGTCAGGGAGACGACATATGTATACGTCACAAGTAGTGAAAGGGTTAAATACAGTAAAAAATGGGAAAAAAAGTTTATAAAATATGAAAAAACACAAAAGGTCAAATCACCCCCCTTTTGCCCATTAAAAATAAAACAATAAAAAATACACAAATTTGGTACCGCTGCGTTCGTAAAAGTCCGATCTATCAAAATATAAAGTAAATTAATCAAATCGGTAAATGGTGTAATGAAAAAAAAAATCTAAGTGCCAGAATTATGATTTTTTTTTGGGCAGCCGCAACATAACAATAAAATACAACAAGAGGCAATGAAAACATTGCACCAACCACAAAATTGTATCAGTAAAAATGTCAGCTCAGGGAGCAAAATATAAACCCTCACACAGCTCCATATCCCGAAAATGTAAAACATTACGGGTCTCGAAAAATGGAGACAAAAGCAAAAAAAAAATGTTTCTTACAAATTTTTTACATGTTTGGCATCTGAGTACTTGTACTGACCTGGAGAATTATATCGCCAGGTAGAATTGCACTTTTTTCAATGTCAACACACTTTTTTTTTCCCATTTTCAGTGCATCACATGATAAAATTAATGATGTCATTAAAAAGTACAACTTGTCTTGCAAAAAAACAAGCCCTCACATGGGTATATTGACAGAAAAATAAAAAAGTTATGGGTCTTGGAAGAAGAGGAAGAAAAACTAAAATGAAAATGAAAAAAACAGAAAATCTCCTGGGGGTGTAGGGGTTAAGACCAGGGGAGTAACAATAGCTTTATCAGTTCTAGTGACTGATACTTCTTTCAGTCTCAAGGGGACCTAGTCTGTCTGGTCAGCCCACAGTGCCATCACTAGTACTAGCAGAGATCGCAAATATTTTTTGTAAAGGCTTCTGCAGCAATTGAATGCAGTCTCATGCATATTTCTAGTCATGAACTTTAATTCACTTTGGGTATACTAAGACCCCAGAGCAATATTGCTTTGTGGCTTCAAATGGCATCACATTCACGTGATCCTGAGTGTGTCTATGGAGCATTCTGGACAGTACTAAGATCCAGGGTAGTTGATCCAAGAATTGACTGGAATAGATGATTGTGGTATCCCAGTACCCAGCTTGTCGAGTGGCAGTAGATTTGTTGCAGTGTGCCAGAACTACTTTCAGCACTGTGATTTAGGAGATGTAATACATTGACCTCCCCCCAAGGAAGCCTAACACGTGAAACGTGCGTCGGGTCAACACGTGAAACGTGCGTCGGATCAACACAGCAAACGGACATTTTTTCATCTGGCAAATATAGGTAAGTGTCACTCTGTAATATAAGATCAGAGAGAGTGAGTTTTCACACCATATTTTCTTGGTGAACCTACAGGGCCCCCCTCTCTTTCTTGTCTTGGGGAATTTGCATTATATGATTTATCATATATATATATATGCTGAGGTGAAGAAAAAGATTATACTGATAGCAGGGTATTTCTATGTACAATGTACGTATTTGTATTCTAGAGGGAGAATAAGAGATTTTTTTCATCCTATAAAATTACTAAAAAATAATAATGAAAAACACTTTATAATGGAAAAAATATTGTCATGTTTAATGTGGTTTTAAAAAATAATGAAGATCACAAATCAATAAATAACATGGACCTGTAGTCGTAAAGACAAGCACAACACAGCGATCAGGTTGTTTAGAGGAATCGATAAATGGCATTAAAAAATGGTGTGATTGATATTTTTTCTCTATTAAACCCATAAAAATTGTAACAAAACTGTAATGCTCAGGCCGTGTTCACAAGTAGAGTAAATGATGAGTTCTTTCTGCTTCTTTTTTCTGCAGATGTCCACACCAAACAACGCAGTAACAATCCTGTCTGATTATTGCGTGTTTGCTGCGATTCTTTTATGCGAGTTCCCCTTATTTGATGCAATTTTGGGGCAAAGTTTTCAAACCTTTTTAATAGTACAGAAAAGATTTGATTCTGTGCTTAAAAATGCAATGGCATTTTTTTTTCATGCTTTTATTTAGAAGAAGCCTATAGCAAAAAAAATGAGCCAAAACCGCAGAGTTCAGCAGCATCTTTTGACCACAGAGGGTGGAGATTTCATGGAATCACATCCACTTTGGTTAGAAATTTAGACCGTGTTCACATGTCGCTTTAATGCTGCTATTTTCTGCACAAAAACTCTGCTGTTTAACTGTCCAAGCGAAGTGGATGTGATATCATGAAAATTGCATCCCCTGTGCGTCTAAAAACGTCGCTGAACTGTGCGATTTCGTTTTTTTTCTCTCTTGTATTCTATGTGAATCGTAAAAAAAAACACATGTAAGCAACTGCATTTACTTAATTTTTGTTAATAAAATCCATAAATCCAAACTAGAGATGAGTAGGACGCACAGATAACATCTCGCACTCTCTGGGTGATCAAAAGCCACTCCGTGGACTCCGGAAGGTTAGAGATTTGCAGGCCTCTTGTCGAGCTGCCGGGAAGCACTGACTTGCATGCTGGACAAGAAACCGGAGAATCCATCCGCTCATCTCTAGTCCCAACTGTCCCGGATACAGCGGAACAGTCCCGGATATGGGTCTACATTCTGCAGTCTTGGGCATCTTTTGAATTTCCCTCACTTAAACCGCCCTTCTGAGATCTCCTCCTGCCAGGGTAGAAAATGGTAAATGGGCGTGGATTGGGATGTGGCCAGGGGCATGGGGCATAAACTCTTTCAGTTCCTCAAAAGTTGGGAGGTATGACACTGCATATTGTGCGAATGAAATAATGTGTCTTCTCCTATGAAACAAGCAAGTTTAAGGCCTCTGGAGCACAGTTCTTTTCACTTGATATTATGAGAATATTATGCACAGTTCAGGTAATGTTACACTGATGGAGGAACCTTCACGGGTGGCTCCCTGTGGCGACACCCTAGTAGTGTGGAAGTACTCACGGTTTTGGCCCTACCATTCCCTTTTTCAGGGAGTAGGGAGGACAAAGTTTGTTGTGTGGCAGACACGAGGATCTGGTTTTCCACCTAGAAGCACATAGGAAAACCAGTATGCAGGAAAGCACTTGCTCTGCCTCATCTCTCCTGACTGTTTGAGGCTTCACTCCTTTGTGGTGGCGACTATGTGTAGAATGATGTCCCCTCAGTGTGGACTTGAATGGATTCAGGGAGAAGATGAGTCTCCTTCCTCTGCATTGACTAGACAGGGCTAGACTGTTTTGTACCAGCTCACAGAAAGTGTGTGCACTGAGCTGGAAGGCTGCTCCCAGCCATCTCTATGGGGGCTTGTTGTGAGTAGATTAATCACCTAACTTTCATACACATACACTGACCAGTAGATGGCAGCAAACTATAGATTACAATGCACATTTCTGAATCCTCAGCGTACGCACATACAATGTATTACATCTCCTAACTCACAGGCTCCAATATACTGTAGTTCTGGCACACTGGAACAAATCTACTGCCACATGACAACTGTTTCACTCAGCAGCAGTAGACCGGGTACTGGGATACTACATGATAGGGTAGAATAAGACTCTTGGGTGGGTGATCCTGGGAAATGAGGCTTGTAGGTCTGTGATCCTGGGCACTAAGGCTCTTGGACGGGTGATCCTGGGTGCTGATGATCATGCTTAGGTGATCCTGGGCACTGAGGCTCTTGGACGGGTGATCCTGGGTGCTGATGATCATGCTTAGGTGATCCTGGGCACTGAGGCTCTTGGGTGGGTGATCCTAGATGCTGAGGCTTTTTGGTGGGTGAACCTGGGAATTGAGGCTTTAGGGTTTGTGATCTTGGGAATTTGGGCTCTTGGGTAGGTGATCCTGAGAACTGAAGCACATAGGTGGGTGATCCTGGGGGCTGAGTCTCGTAGGTGGGTGATCCTGGGTGTCGAAGCTCTTGGGTAGGTGATCATGGACACTGGTGCTTGTGGATGGCTGTTCGTGAGTGCTGAGACTCTTGGGTGGGTAATTCGGGGGGCACTGAGGCACGTGGTTCGGTGATGCTGGGCATTGAGGCTCTTGGGTGGGTGATCCTGAGCACTGAGGCTCGTGGTTTGTTGATCCTGGGTGCTGAGGCTCAGTAGGTGGGTAATCCACAGCACTAAGTCTCTTTCTTGGGTGTGTACTTTCTTTGCAACAAACTGCGCTGGTGCCTCAGTTGCTATACCACAAATCTATCTATCCATGACCTCTTTTGGACAGTCTGATTTTAGTAGCTATATTACGGCCACAAATACAAGACAAATAACCAAAACTATAAGCCACCATAGGGTTGATTTGGGGCTGAGCCTTTTCTACTTACACCTCTGAATGGTACCGGTATAATTTAATTGATATCAAAAGTATTTAATTCAGACCAATGGATCATTCATATAATTATGGAAAGAAAGAGGCAGCTTTCAACACAGCTGGGAATCCAATTTCCCTGATGTTTCTCTTTGCTGTAGATTATTTCACTTCTGTCTACAGTATAATGGGCTTAAGCAACATACTGAGAAATTGCTTTTAAAACTATATACAGTTGAATGAGGATAAATTGAGTTTTACCATAAAATTATACATACATATAATTATAAACACAGGGATCTAAAAAAAAATTTTTGACTATTTTTACAAATCTCACCAAAATGTATTCCTGAAAAATTCCACTAGATGGCACAAGATACAAGAACATTGATATCACTGATGAGTGATGTAGGTAACTAGTCAGAAGACTTCATAGAATGAAAGTGAAGAAAAACATAAGTAAATTAATAGGATTTTATTATGAAACATGGAAATTTCGGAGTCCTGACAGAACAGGTCTCATTCAGCAGAAGCATAGTGCCTGTAAGTGTCTCATGGGCCAAAGATCACATCAGCGATCATAAACACAAGAGTGCAAATTGACTCTTCAGAGAAAAAGAGGACTTGAACTCTATATCGCCACCTGTTGGAAGCAGCAATCCTACAAGTGAACACAAGTGAAAATTGTTCCCTTCATTGTGTGATACTTCACTATTCAAGAACTTTCCCAGGCGGTCGTATACTTCTAGCTGATGTACAACTTTCAACTCTTGCTCGCATCTGGAAACAACTGTCAGTAATGGGATATGACTTGGATATGACACATGAATATGGTTGAGCTACATGGCCGCAGGGTTACTAGTCCTCTAGTGATAATCTCCTACTGATAAAACTATGATTGTATCAGAGCTACAGCAAGCAGCCCAGTAAATGACACATCACTGGAATCATGATGCTGTTGGGAAGTTCTGGAGAAGGACAGAAGCGCACACAAAATAGGGCAATACCGTCTGGCAAGGAATAGGTATAATCGATGGTAGCACTCACCTAAAGGTGTTGTGTGCAGGCACAACACCTATAAAGGCATGAAAAGCTGCTGCTGCTGCCTCGTGGAGGAAATGGTTCTTCCAGAGGTAATGGCAAAAATGGAAGTTGTCACGATTAGTCGGGCTTCGCTGTGGGGATGAAGAGCCTTGGGATTTCAAAACGTTTTTTTATTAATACCCAGGTTTCTGCACTGGATTGGCGACTTTCTCAAGGTATAAAAACCAAGTTGTTTGGTTTTTATACCTTGAGAAAGGTTCTGGTCCGACGCAGAAACGCGTTGGTAGTAATAAAACCGTTTTTGAATTCCAAGGCTCTTCATTCCCACAGCGAAGCCCGACTAATCATGACAACTTCCATTTTTGTCACTACATGATGCTGTTCTCAGATAAGGTGACGAAAACCTGGTGACAGATTCCCTTTAAGCCTACCAGGCATGATGTATAACACTAAAGGGGTTTTCCCACCAACAAAAGTTGATTTTAATCAATAGATCTTGGAATAATAACAACTTCCACAATTGGATGTGTTTAAATAAAATGTTCCTGTGCTGAGATAATCTTATAAATGTGCCCCTGCTGTGTACTGTGTAATGGCTGTGTCTGACCGTGCAGGGACATGGTCTGATCATACCACATCTCCTGGGCAGGGGAGGAAGCAAAAGAGTATTCAGACATTACAGCAGGAGATCACAGCTGATTCTTTCTTTGAGGTAAAACATTATTTAAAAAAAAGGCAGGGAAATGTTTTATCTCACAAAAATCAGCTGTGATCTCAGGCTGTCCTGTGTGTATCCTCTCTTTTGCTTCTTCCTCTCCTGCCCAGGAGCTGTGGTATGATCAGACCATGTTCCTGCACGGTCAGACACAGCCATTACACAGTACACAGCAGGGGCACATTTATAAGATTATCTCAGCACAGGAACATTTTATTTAAACACATCCAATTGTGGAAATTATTATTATTCCAAGATCTATTGATTAAAATGAACTTTTATTTGTGGGAAAACCCCCTTTAACTGCAGATTACCCCTATATCTGCAGATAAATAGCGTTTCTGGACCTGATAGGTTCTGTTTAAATTTTGTAATATTGTAAAGATGTTCTGATACATCAATGATTTCTGTGTGTGGTAGGGTAGTTTGGACCTGCTCAAAGCCACCAACTAAATACTTAAATTCAAAGTTCATTTCAATGAAAATAACTAGTCTACTTTATTTCTAAATGTGGATAAAAAAAAGCCAATTTGCATTTTCTCAAAAAACAATGCAGGAAAGCGAAGTGTTGTTTTAGTAAACAGCCACCAGGAGGCTCTGCATGGACACAAAAATATTTTAAAAAATTCTTGGTTTATACATTATGTAGATATAACTATGTTTTAAAGGGGTTCTCTGGTATTAAAAAAAACACTACTTTCTCCCAAAAACAGCGCCACACCTGTACACAGGCTGTGTTTGGTATTGTAGCTCAGTGTGAGACACTTCAATAAAGCTGAGTTTCAACACTAAACATAAACCACGGAAGATGCGGAACGGTGTCTAGAAGAAAGTAGCCATGTTTTTGTGATTTTTGGACAAACATTTTTAAATTCATGATAATATATTTTATAATGACTAATAGACATGCTGTACACCTATGAATAAATTAACAGCTACATACAATATGCAAGAAATACAGCAACACATTGTGTGCGCTAAGATGTAAGCGACAATCAAATATATGAATTTTAAACTGCATTACTGCAATTAATTAATTAACCAATTTGTCTGTGCCCACCAGCCATGACAATGTGTTTCTTTCTTTGATGGGACCATAACTTTTTTCCCCTTCTAGGAATAGATGAAATTAATTTTCATGGAATAACAGATACACACGGATGCAATAGGGCCCCTTTGACTATTGCGGGATCCGTATGGGTTTCTTTATGTGTCGGTATTTAGCATGGGTACTGCAGCTCACCTCCACAGTTTACAACTGGTCACTGTCTGCATTGAAAAACAGCTGCTTAGTGGGTGTGCCAGGTGTCGGACCCCCAACAATCTAACATTGATAACCTACTCTATAGATAGGCATCAATATCTACATATTGGACAACCCCTTTAAGGGGTGTGTACCAAGTTTAGAAATAATCTTCTATCCATAGGAAACCTGTACCTGATAAAGGCTGTTTGCAGCCAAAACGCGTTCATTTATCCTATAATGATTTTATATCCATTATCCACTTCACGGGAGCGACGTATCACCTGGTTCCATTCACTCTTTGTGACTGCCGGAGCTTTACTTGAAGGAGACGCCCACAGCTCATCGGGTGGCCTGCACCTGGACAAACTACTTACCATCCCTAAACGCTATATGGAGCTTTACCCTTTTTGCACAACTTGGTCAGGTGACAGTCTTTATTTTCATCTTGATACTTTCACACTATTGTCATATACTTTCATTACAACGCTCAGATAGTGCTGTATCCTCTTCCTTTTTCTTCCTTCCCCCTGGAGGAAATTACCTCCTTCTATCTATAAAGAAGCAAGCCATGGCCTGCTGCAGATACAATTAGAAATAGCAGAAGCACTGCAAGAAGCCATAGCTGACTCGCTGCTCGGCGTCCACTCGATACTGATGCTGCCAGACAATGACCTTGCTCCATCACCATTATCAGTATAAAAATGATCAAAAAACACATAATATAGATAAGGGTCGGGAACAGGAGGTACAAAGCCCCTCCCCCCCCTAAATATATATCAAAATGAAAAGTGGAATACTCCCATATAATGGAACCAGCAAAAAGCATGAAAAATGGAGTAAACAGGAGCCACCAGGAAAGAATGTTAACTAAAAAATCACTCATTATTAAAGGGGTTGTCAACTACTTTTTATTATCCCCCTAATGTATTCCCTGGGGTCCCTAAGGGTTTCTGTAAATACCTTGCGTTGCAGCTACTGCCTGTGAGTGGCGCTATCACTGGCCGATCACAGGCATCACGTGGCCCCCGGCTGCAGCCGGTTCTGACATCCGCTGATGTCATGTCAAGTTCCGGCTGCAGCCGGGGGTGACTTACTTCTGCGTTCCACGGTGGATGCTGGGATGTGGACGGGGTTACCCCGTGGGTCACACCCAACATCCATGGCGCGCTTTCCCTCTCCGCGTTCGGGAAAGCGAATGGTGGATGCTGGGTGTGACGTGCAGAGTAACCCCACCTACAGCCCAGCATCCACCGCGGGGACCGCGTCACTGATGTCACTCCTCACATGACGTGACATCAGCGGGGGGTCACGTGATGCCTGTGAGTGGCCAGTGGTAGCGCCGCTCACAGGCAGTAACTGCAACGCAAGGTAATTGCAAAAACCCTTATGGGCCGTGGGGGAATACATTGGGGGGATAATAAAAAGTTATGGACATCTTCTTTAATAATAGAATAAAAATTCATCACCAATACAAATATGAATACAGGTCTAAGATGGAGGAGATAATTGGGACAACATCAAAAATCAAGGCAAAACATGTACCTAACATGCACAAAACACATGTACAGTAGGTCAATTCCAATTGTACATCATAACCGAAAGACAAAACAATATAAAGTAGTATAGATAGTGGAATGACATAGGTCTAAAGTGACATGGGCTAGTCAGTATCCAATGTAATGCTTACCTATGAAATAAGGGAGGATTAGATGAGCCCACCACAACTGCCCAACGCACGTTTCGCCTACTTCTTTCTACTGCACCTTCCCTTGAGAAAGCAGGTGCTACAGCCATCAGGGGAGTGATCTCCCAGACAGCAGCATTTTGTCACACCCCCACCGAGTGGGATTCTAACGTTCTCTGAGCTGGTTGTGAAATCGACAGTTGATCAGAGAAGGGAGCTATGTATGAGCTCATACTGTATATAGGGGGCTAAGTGAGGGCTCATACTGTAAATAGGAAGCTATGTGAGGGCTCATACTGTATATACAGTAGGGAGCTATGTGGGGGCTCATATTGTATATAGGGAACTATGTGCGGGCTCATATTGTGTATAGGGAGCTATGTGGGAGCTCATATTGTATATAGGGAGCTATGTGCGGGCTCATACTGTATATAGGGAGCTATGTGTGGGCTCATACTGTATATAGGGAGCTATATGAGGGCTCATACTGTATAGAGGGAGCTATGTGCGGACTCATATTGTGTATAGGGAGGTATGTACAGGCTCATTCTTTATATAGGGAGCTATGTGCGGGCTCATACTGTATATAGGGAGCTATGTGTGAGCTCATACTGTATATAGGGAGCTACAGTTATATGAAAAAGTTTGGGCACCCCTATTAATCTTAAGCTTATTGTTTTATAAAAATTGGTGTTTTTGCAACAGCTATTTCAGTTTGATATATGTAATAACTGTTGGACACAGTAATGTTTCTGCCTTGAAATGAGGTTTATTGTACTAACAGAAAATGTGCAATCTGCATTCAAACAAAATTTGACAGGTGCATATGTAGCACCCCGAGGGCTCGGCTGCTACAGGGGTATTGCACCTCAAACCAGAGGTGTGGTATTCCACTCCCGGGTAAGGATGGAGTGTGGACCAGGGCTCGGTAGGCTGCATGCACCACACACACCCCATTTCCGAGGAACAGCTCAACGGTGCTCCCACTAGACAGAAGTGCAGGCACGACAGCATCTGTTCCTGGCCGGAGTGGGGAGGGGGGTGGAATACCCAGTGGTGTAGGAGCAGATAGGGGTGGGTCTCTGGGCATAGGTAGGAGCCCATTGGTTGCTAGTCACCTGGGCTCGGGTGTCAGAAGGAGGTATATAAGGTGGGCACCATCTTAGAACAGGGTTCAGTCCAGTCCAGGCCAGTTCAGTGGAGACAGTCTGAGGAGAAGACAGGAAGCAGAGCCCCTACATGGGCTCTGCTCTGCAGGCAGGCCTTGTCAGGAGGCTGGAGCCTGAGAGAGGGAGAGAGAAGAAGGAACAGAAAGGAAAGTAGGAAAGGAACTCGAACAGAGGAGAAAGGAAGCAAGGAACACAGAGAAAGGCCCAGAGACACAAAGGCAGAAGGAACCCCATATGCCCAGGAGATACAGGGTGAAGGGTTGGCAGAGCAGGGTACCGGAACCCGAATTGGTGGAGGCGACTAATCCTCAGCCAAAACCGGAGGTTGTGACCACATCTTGGTGCGACCCCTCACTACATCCACCAGAAAGGCATACCGTATAGGGTCAGGGAAACCGGAGAGAGGTTTCGCCAACAGAAGGCCCGAGGAAGCTGGACAAAGGTGGGTCCCTGGTGGGGACGGCCAGTAGAAAGGAAGAGAGGGGAGCTCTGAACCACACTCTGGAATTGCCTGGGAGTTGACCGAGTCCCTTGCCTGGTGAACGCAGCACGGCTCAGGCGGTCCCTCATGTGCACAAGTGACCAGAATAACAACCGTGAGTAAAGCTGTGAAAACTGCAACTGCACGTCTCTGTGATTCCTCGCCGCACCGGCACCATTGGGACTGGGACGCTCGCGCCATCACTCCCATCATCTCTCACATTAGCTGCCCTGAGGTAATACTCCTCCCGTGGGGAGTTATCCCATACTCGGCTGCGCAACCAACATCAGCCTCAGCGGTCGGCAGCGCAGCGGCGGTCCCCACTGACCGCAATCCACGGGTGGCGTAGTCGGACATTTGCTATACATTAAGACTGCCACTGGTTTGACCACCCTGGGCACGGACCGGGTCACCGCCACACGGAGACTACAACCCCCAGCGATCCGGCTCCGGGTATTTCCCCCTGCACAGCAGCAGCAACACAGGCCCAGGGGGCGCGTCAACTTTTGGCGTAGTCGGCAGGATCATTACCAACCCGCCACAAGCGGGTATTGCGTGCCTGAAGAAAACTGCACATGTACCTTAAAAAGAAGTCTCCCGCCATTTCCAGAAGTTTCCCGCTGTCTGGAGCTGATTCCCGCCATCCGGAGCCGATTCCCGCCATCGGACGCCATTTTGGACCGTTTCCCGCCATCTTCATCCGTTTTTCCCGCCCTGGCAGAGCGGACGCCATTATGTGCGCACCAAAGGACAGCAGGAAGCCACCTCCCATCGTGGGCCAGGTCCCAGAGTGGCGCCAAAGAGGGAGCCCACCCCCACCAGCCATGAATGCAGCAATGGAGATGTCCATCAACGTGGGGGGGCTGCCCCTGAAGGTGATTGTCAGCAGATGCCCCCAAGACCAACCCCCATGGGGGCGGATAGGAAAGAAAACTGAGGGGCTGGGTGCGGCCTGGATCAGTCTGGACCTGCTGCACCCGGAGATGGAGGGAGCAGAAAACTCCACCAGCACCCTGGCCCGCAGCCTGCTGCAAGCGGAGCCACCCTGCAGCCTGACAGAACTGCTGGCCCAACTGCCTAGAGACCCGGATCGTGCGCGCGCAGCGCTGGAAGATCTGAATAGAAGAATGGTCCGGGCGCAGCGGGATGTGTTTGCCGGGTGGAGAGAGGAGATGGCCCGGCAGCACGGAGGTGACCATCAGAGGACCCCGCCGGAACTGGGCAGCGCGCTTACCACTGGGCACGGAGAAGAGGGACCGGCAGCTGCAGATGACGCCGCGGAGGAGGCCACGGAGACCGAGGCAGGTAATGGGGATGCCACCACCCCAAGCCCGGGGAACACCAGCCTGCCCTCACCCTCCGTTGCGGGACCCGAAGCCCCGGGGACTGTACCTGACATCACGCCTCCACCGCCACCAGCTAGGCCTCAGGCAGCAAGCACCGTCGTCACGCCCCGCCCCGCGCTGTGCCCTCTGAACCCTGGCGCCGTACAGCGTGAGACGTCACGGGCCAGGACGCAAGACCCAGCACACCCGGGCGCCGCTGCCTCACCAGCGCCCCCTACCTTGGCGGTGCCACCCCCGGGCGCGACCAACAAGCGACCACCGGCCTGGTCGCAAGGCCGAGTGCCCCCAGGCACTGCCATCCGTCCGAAGCCCACAGTGCCACCCTTGGGCGCGGACCTGTATGCCCAATATACCAGCCCGGACGGGCTACCCTTTGAATGGCCGCCGGAGTTCGCCAACCCCCGTCTCCGGAAAGAGCGACCCCTGAGTGAGCCTTTGATCCCGGCCCCGGAGCCCGCCAACATCGCTCCACCCCTGCCGGAGGATGCCCAGTTTGCATGGGACCCCACTGGCGAGAACCTCATGGGCTTCACCCAGGAGACCCGGGCGGAAGAAGCCCAGCGCCTGGAGTGCTGCCGTCAGCAGCTAGCCACCTATGAAAGAGAGCGGCGGCAGAGGCGCATCAGGGAGCAGCGACTCCAGGCCAGGAGCGCGGAGCAAAAGAGGAGGGCCCGACAAGACACCCACGCCATCCGCGGACCCAGAGCCACCGGGACCGTAGTCAAGTTCCAGCTGGAGCATGGCTGGGGCTTCGTCAGAGACCCGGAGGCTGACACCGACGTCTTCGTCACTAGAAGGGACGTTGAAAGCCACCTGCCAGAGGGACATCACGGAGGTGACCTGTACCCCGGCGACGTGGTCACCTACACCCGGCACAAGGGCGCAAAGGGACTGTACGCCCTCCACGTTCACCGGCTCACAGAGGAGGAACTGCAGTACCGCCCAGACACGGAATACACTGAGGATCCGGACGGACCAGAAGATTACCCGGAAGAGCAAGAAGGACACCGTTACCAGTAAACGGTAAGATGGAACTGTATATAGTTACCCGTCAGGGTACAAGAACTGTTGCTGAGTGAAGTGTGGTCCCCGTTGGGACTCGTGTGGAATAGTTAAAGAACTGTTACTTGTGTGCCCCTAATCCCTAACCAGGCTGAGGACTGTGAGCAGCCACTCTCTTATCCCCACTGGCCGAGGACTGAGAGCGGCCAATCCCTTGTAAATAGTTGCGCTTCTTAAAGCGCCCCCTACTGGTTTTATACAAAAACCGCAACGCCTACCTCAAGACGGATTAAATGGACTGTTGCACCTTTACCTGGTCGCAAGTTGCACAGTGGCCAGAACTCAAGAATCTGTTTTGAAAATGTTTTATATTGAAAAGTTTTATATGCTGCTAGAATAATAATACAAATGTTTTATGTGATGTTTTATATGCTAAAAGTGTTCCAGTGGCATTAGCAAGATGTTTTATGAAAAGGAGTACCAGTAACGTTAAAAAGAGAAGAATACCTCCCATAAAGGGATGAGTGAAAAGTTATTGTCTTATATACGAATGCATTCTGAAAACTTGTATGTTTAAATTGTCTTTGCTCTTTTCCAGCCCGAGGACGTGCTGTGATTTACCAGGGGGGATGTAGCACCCCGAGGGCTCGGCTGCTACAGGGGTATTGCACCTCAAACCAGAGGTGTGGTATTCCACTCCCGGGTAAGGATGGAGTGTGGACCAGGGCTCGGTAGGCTGCATGCACCACACACACCCCATTTCCGAGGAACAGCTCAACGGTGCTCCCACTAGACAGAAGTGCAGGCACGACAGCATCTGTTCCTGGCCGGAGTGGGGAGGGGGGTGGAATACCCAGTGGTGTAGGAGCAGATAGGGGTGGGTCTCTGGGCATAGGTAGGAGCCCATTGGTTGCTAGTCACCTGGGCTCGGGTGTCAGAAGAAGGTATATAAGGTGGGCACCATCTTAGAACAGGGTTCAGTCCAGTCCAGGCCAGTTCAGTGGAGACAGTCTGAGGAGAAGACAGGAAGCAGAGCCCCTGCATGGGCTCTGCTCTGCAGGCAGGCCTTGTCAGGAGGCTGGAGCCTGAGAGAGGGAGAGAGAAGAAGGAACAGAAAGGAAAGTAGGAAAGGAACTGGAACAGAGGAGAAAGGAAGCAAGGAACACAGAGAAAGGCCCAGAGACACGAAGGCAGAAGGAACCCCATATGCCCAGGAGATACAGGGTGAAGGGTTGGCAGAGCAGGGTACCGGAACCCGAATTGGTGGAGGCGACTAATCCTCAGCCAAAACCGGAGGTTGTGACCACATCTTGGTGCGACCCCTCACTACATCCACCAGAAAGGCATACCGTATAGGGTCAGGGAAACCGGAGAGAGGTTTCGCCAACAGAAGGCCCGAGGAAGCTGGACAAAGGTGGGTCCCTGGTGGGGACGGCCAGTAGAAAGGAAGAGAGGGGAGCTCTGAACCACACTCTGGAATTGCCTGGGAGTTGACCGAGTCCCTTGCCTGGTGAACGCAGCACGGCTCAGGCGGTCCCTCATGTGCACAAGTGACCAGAATAACAACCGTGAGTAAAGCTGTGAAAACTGCAACTGCACGTCTCTGTGATTCCTCGCCGCACCGGCACCATTGGGACTGGGACGCTCGCGCCATCACTCCCATCATCTCTCACATTAGCTGCCCTGAGGCAATACTCCTCCCGTGGGGAGTTATCCCATACTCGGCTGCGCAACCAACATCAGCCTCAGCGGTCGGCAGCGCAGCGGCGGTCCCCACTGACCGCAATCCACGGGTGGCGTAGTCGGACATTTGCTATACATTAAGACTGCCACTGGTTTGACCACCCTGGGCACGGACCGGGTCACCGCCACATGGAGACTACAACCCCCAGCGATCCGGCTCCGGGTATTTCCCCCTGCACAGCAGGAGCAACACAGGCCCAGGGGGCGTGTCACATAAGTATGGGCACCTCACCAGAAAAGTGACATTAATATTGAGTAGATCCTCCTTTTGCAAAAATAACAGACTCTAGTCGCTTCCTGTAGCTTTTAATGAGTTCCTGGATCCTGGATGAAGGTATTTTTGACCATTCCTCTTTACAAAACAATTCCAGTTCAGTTAAGTTTGATGGTCACCGAGCATGGACAGCCCTCTTCAAATGATCCCACAGATGTTCAATGATATTCAGGTCTGATGACTGGGATGGCCATTCCAGAACATTGTAATTGTTCCTCTGCATGAATGCCTGAGTAGATTTGGAGCGGTGTTTTGGATCATTGTCTTGCTGAAAGATCCATCCCCTGCGTAACTTCAACTTTATCACTGATTCTTGAACATTATTGTCAAGAATCTCCTGATACTGAGTAGAATCCATGCGTGCCTCAACTTTAACAAGATTCCCGGTGCCGGCATTGGCCACACAGCCCCAAAGCATGATGGAACCTCCACCAAATTTTACTGTGGGTAGCAAGTATTTTTCTTGGAATGCTGTGTTTTTTTGCTGCCATGCATAACGCCTTTTTGTATGACCAAACAACTCAATCTTGGTTTCATCAGTCCACAGGACCTTCTTCCAAAAACAAATTGGCTTCTCCAAATGTGCTTTTGCATACCTCAGCCGACTCTGTTTGTGGCGTGCTTGCAGAAACGGCTTCTTTCACATCACTCTCCCATACAGCTTCTCCTTGTGCAAAGTGCGTTGTATAGTTGACCGATGCACAGTGACACCATCTGCAGCAAGTTGATGCTGCAGCTCTCTGGAGGTGGTCTGAGGATTGTCCTTGACTGATCATTTGACAGTTGTTTTGAGGAGCCCATGATGCCACTCTTCAGAGGAGATTCAAACAGGAGAACAACTTGCAAGTGGCCACTTTAAGTAGCTTTTCTCATGATTGCATACACCTGGCTATGAATTTCAAAGCTCAATGAGGTTACAAAGCCAAAAAAAGTACTTTAGTAAGTAAGTAAAAAGTAGGTAGGAGTATTTAAAACAAGAAAATGATAAGGGTGCCCATACTTATGCACCTGTCAAATTTTGTTTGAATGCAGATTGCACATTTTCTGTTACTGTTAGTACAATAAACCTCATTTCAAGACAGAAACATTACTGTGTCCAACAGTTATTACATATATCAAACTGAAATAGCTGTTGCAAAAACACCAATTTTTATAAAACATTAAGTTTAAGATTAATAGGGGTGCCCAAACTTTTTCATATAACAGTATGTACAGGCTCATACTGTATCTAGGGATCTACGTGCAGGCTCATACTGTATATAGGAGGCTATATGAGGGCTCATACTGTATATAGTGAGCTATGTGGGGGCTCATACTGTGTATAGGGAGCAATGTGCGGACTCATACTGTATATATGAGGGTATTTGGGAGCCTATACTGTATCTAGGGGTTACTGTATGTGGGGGCTCATACTGTATAAAGGAGGCTATGTCTGGGGTCATATTGTATGTAGGGGGCTGTGTGTGGACACGTACTGAAGGTAGGATGTTGTGTGTGGGTTCATACTGTATGTACTGGGCTATGTGGGGGCTCATATGTATGTAGGGGCTATGTGGGGGCATATTGCCTGGCCCTGTGAGCTGTTATCCTAATTGCAGTACATCTTACGGTCTCCTTTTCTCCTCCTAATTGAAGGAATTCCCTGATGAACCCCTGAATGACCAAAAGAGGAGGAAACACATCAGTTGAAGATGCCAATAAGCTAAGTACATGACTGTTCAGGCCATATAGGGTCTATATACTGTAGACATACTGTATATATATGTATGTATATGATATATCATTGTCCATGTCCATTGAAATGTGACTATGAGGTATATGGATGTTTTGTTGTGTTAATTGAACTGCCACTTGACCGGCCATTTATGAGCTGAAGGGTTATTCTTTGTTTAACAAGGACATCATATATGTTTCTTCTTGGACTTTGTTGATATATTTATATATACCCCTCAGCCCACTAGTATCTATATTGTATATATTTATATATATTCATTACACATTATCTGATCACCTGTGAGGAAGCCTGGCCGGCTAGAGTTAGAGTCAGTTAGACGCCATACTGTTTTATCTTAGGGTGCCGACCTCCGCTGTGAGGAAGGGAATTGTGAAGGGTGAAACTAGTCCCTGTCTCCCCTCATTTCTGCTCTTTTTTTAATTCATTGTGCATTTATGTCTTTATGTATTGGAGTTTTTAAACAAACTAAATAAAGCATTTTTTAAGGTTTTTTTTCTGTTATTGTTTACATGTGTAAGGGCTTTGGTTGCTGATTGAGGGGGCTATGTGGGGGCTCATACTGTATATAGGGAGATTTCAGCATACTTAAAGGGAACCTGTCACATCCTAGCTACTATGTACACTGCCCCCATAGCGTTGTTAGTGATGCAATGTGCATCACTAACAAGCTTTTTTCATTAAAATCGGTGGTAGTATAATGATTTTATAACCTTATATATACACTTTGTCCATCCTGCTCATATTCAGTCATAGGGGTGTGATTCTCACATTCAGTCATGGGCGGGTGCAGCACTCAGTCACTGCTGGTGCCGCCCATCTATTTGAATCCTGCTCCTGGCAAGCGCTGTTATTGTGGGGCGCATGCGCATTTCTACATGTCTGGCCGCCTGCGCAGTGAGTCTGTGTGATTACCAGCTTCACTGCACATGGGCTATTTTCTCCGCATGTGCGCTATGTTCCCGCCCGTGGACAGTGAGGCTGTGTAGTTCGCAGCTTCACTGCGCACGCGTGGGGAACATAGCGCACACGCGGGGAAAATAGCCCATGTGCAGTGAAGCTGGTAATCACACAGACTCACTGCGCAGGCGGCCGAACATATACAAATGCGCATGCGCCCCACAATAATAGTGCTTGCCAGAAGCAATATTCAAATATGTGGGCAGCGCCAGCAGTGACTGTATGCGGCACCCGCCCATGGCTGAATGTGAGAATCACACCCCTATGACTGAATACGAGCAGGTAAGACAAAGTATATACTGTATAAGGTAATAAAATCATTATACTACCATCGATGCACATTGCATCACTAAGAACGCTATGGGGCAGTGTAGATAGTAGACAGGACTTGACAGGTTCCCTTTAATTCTGCTCAATATTAAGTCATACAATTAATATGAAAAATAATTATAATTAATATGTTAATATTAATATTGATCAGAATTAATTTCAGCCTATTGGTTCGGCCTCCACAACAGTCACGGTCTCTGATGTGACCCCTTGGGAAAATGAATCTCCCACCCCTGCTCTATTATGTATAACGCAATTCTATGTATAGTGCTGTACATAAGGGAAACATTTTTATGTCATTTTCCATCTACAGATGTGCACCAGAGCACCTGTGTGTTGCGCACATGACCTATCACATGATCTATCAAAGGGAATCATGTGACATGTCAGGTGATACACCAGGTACCTAGGGGGGGGGCCAAGCCTTCTAACCTGCCCGGGGCCATTGCTACTCTTAATCCACCCCTGACTGGATGTACATGTTTATCCTGCACCTGACTACGGCTGATCAGCTCTGTAGTCACCATGTGGTCTATAGATTGACAGATGATAACATTCTTGTTTGGAAAAGAATAATTCCAAGCATACCTTTACCATTGTTAGGGTTATACAAGGAAGGATAACTTCACAAAGTCGACACATATATGGCAGACATATATACAGGTCTCTGCAAAACTTGTTGCTGGCCCCCTGTGAACCTCCTAGGAGCATCTCTGCATACAGTGTATTCCCTTATTATGTATAATGTGCAAATAACATACATACGGCCATGCACACAAGGAATATAGGGGAGTTGTGCGAATGTGTGCATCATCACATTGAGGGACTGCAGACTTTTCTATTCAGACTGGACAACCCCTTTAATATGTTTGCAGTCGTCCCTTCTTACATACAATGTCTTTGTAAGGAGATAGACAAGTGAGAAGACGCACACAGTTAATGCCTAACAGAGTGTCTGCAAACGAACACCATCAAAGATGATAGAGAAAGGGAAAGTAGAAAGAATTACATTAGCAGGAACTCAAGAGTGAAGTATATGTTCCCTCAGGGAAAAAATTGGAGGAGACACCAGGTCAGGGGACAGCTGTGGCGCAGTTAATAATTATAAAAGGCCCCGGAAAGCTGAGAAGGGGAGGAGTCGACACCTGGACCTGTAGCTGGACGGTCGAGTGAGCAGCAGAGTTGGCTTATAGCCACCATTACGAGAGACAGGACTCGAGTGAAGGAACCGAGAGACCAGACCCAAGTGAAAACCCGAGAGAGACCAGACCCCAGTGAAGAACTGACAGAGCAGACCCGAGTAAAGCAACCGAGAGAACAGACCCGAGTGAAGACCAAAGATAGACGAGACATAAGTGAAGACCAAAGACAGACCAAAGCCAAGTTAAAACCTGAGAAAGACCAATGCCAGGAGAGTTGAGACGAGTGGGCAGAGTCAGGGCATCTGTAGGGTTTATACTTCTAGTATACTCCAAAATCCTGTAAAATTCTGCTAGGGCTTATTTTTGGAGTAGGTCTTATTTTCAGGGAAACCAGTGCATACTATGATTATTTAAGACATTATACAAAACTTGGAGCGATGATTATATCACTTGCAATATCACTTTTTATAGAAGTATAATATTTAAGTATATCCCATGACATTTATCTTTTTATACAATGTATTATTATCAACTCTTTGTGTTATTAGGGTGTGTTCACACGCAGCAGTCATGCTGTGACTTTTAACCGCAGCAGTCCTGTGAGGCCATGGTCTTTTTATTGTTTCCCTGCTCAATCACTTACTCTTGCAGGAAAACAGCTGCTTCACCTGTAAATGGCCGATCATAACGGATCACAAACACCAGTTTCCCCGCAAGATTTAGGCTAGGGCTACAAAACGACATTGGCCGTGACACCTGTGACCCTACCAAGGATCGCTCAGTGTCACTGCTACATCACAGCAGTACAATACAACTGATCCTGAGGACACTGCAAAAAGCAAGTGGCACAAAATCAGACAATGTTGTATTTCTTGCAACTCGCTTGATGCTGCCGCAGTGCCCTTGGGGTCTCAATCAACCCCATTCAGTTGTATCACATTGGACAGAGGAGCCAGCAGCCAGTAGAAAAGCAGCAACTGAGAGGCCTGTCTCTGCCTATGGCCACACCACCCTGGATACACTTAATCTTGTCTGACCTTGTGCAGCTAAGCAGGGTTGGGCCTCTTTAGTACTTGGATAGGAGACCTCCTGGGAACCCCGAGTTCTGTAGACCATTTTTATGACATTTTGCCATCTTGCCCAGCTCGGCTAGCATGGAGTGGCGCCTTGCCGGACACCGACCTTACGTAAAGTGGAGGCTGGAAGACCCAAGTCCTCTGAGCTAAGGACACAACACCGCTGCCTCTACCAGGCCTCACACCGAGCTCCTTGCCACAGCTAGGAGTGCTTATTGACCCCGCAGCCCGCCGTATGCAAATGATGGCGTTAAAAGCATCTTGCGCTGTGAAGGGGCCAGGCTTTCAGCAGCTGCCCAGGGGATGGTTTTAGAGGGCGACCGCCTAACGAGGGCCAGCAGAAGTAACGTCTCCCTCTTCAAAGAAGCTTGTGTAACTAACCCAATCAGACAGCTGCCCAGGAGCTAACCTCAGTGCTAGGAAGGAGCGGGAGGGAAATGAGGGGGTGGTTCCTGCTAAGGCCCTGAAATAATAATAAGACAGGCAGGAGAGTCTGACGCATGGTGGCGGAAAAGCTGCAGGTGCAAATAGGGAATGTGGTCTCGTGCGAGCAACTTGTGCATGCTCGCTGTGTGTGAGAGTGCGCTTTCTAGGTATGGCGCGCTGCAGACAGTCAAAAGGGTTGCTCCCTTTCATTAAAGTTAATCCCCGGCTGCAGGCTATTAGAAAGCAACTAACCGCGCTCTACTCACCCTACCCAGGTCTATCGGTGAGTCTCGCCGCTGCTCCCGGCCTGTGGCATTGGCCGCGACGCTGACGTTCCGTCGACAGCGCGGCAGCCGATCAGTGAGCTCAGTGGCTCTGAGCGGGGCGTTCTGTCTACAAGACCATTTTAAGGAGCCAGCAAAAAAGTGAAAAGAAAGGAAAGCACAAAAGCACCTTGTCTTACTAAGCACTGGAAAGGGCAGCCGGCAACCGGACGTCAAAGTAGAAAAGCAGCAAGTGAGAAGCTCATCTCTGCCTACGACCACACCACCCTGAACATGCCCGATCTCGTCTGATCTTGGAAACCAAGCAGGGTCAGGCCTGGTTAGTACTTCGATGGGAGACCTCCTGGGAATACCAGGTGCTGTAGGCTTTTGCTTTTTCTTACTTCCACCAGCAGGGGTCACTCTCCTCTATGCCTTTTTTCCATTCCTTTTTTCACAAGCGCACACATGCTCCTTTCTTCGTTTCATTTGCTTTCTCTCTTGCGCTATTTAATCCTTGCAAAATACCAGCATCCTTCTCATCACCGTGGACCTCCAGCATTGTTGCTTATTTACTTTTAATACTAGGCTTCTTTTCACCAGGACCAGCGACTCCCGCATGACTGGAGGCAACCACCGCTGACCTGGAGGCAACCACCGGTAACGTGGAGGCCAGTTTACAGCACAACCCAAGCAAAACACCTTTGCAGGCCACACGACCCCCCTGAAGAGCAGCTCAAATTCACTCGCAACCATCTCACCCTCTTCCTTCATTCACTCCTGGGCGTTTCGCTCCACCCCAAGTTGCGGGTCCAGCTTGCTCTTTCTGTCACATCCCCGCGATGAACGGTTTAGCCTGCAGGAGACCCTGCGCCGAGCCATTTTTAGACACATCTGATGCGGCAGGTGTTTCATTGCTCAACAAACAACACCTATAGGGACGGCACAGCCTTAGCATCGTTCCTTCGGAGACCGCCCCAGAACGGCCAGAGTTCTCGTCCCCACGCGAGCCTGAGGAAGGCTGGCCGGGCGATGGACCAAGCAGCGTCTACTGGCCATACCACCTTGGATACGTCCGATCTCGGAAGCAAAGCAGAGATGGGTTCGGAAATACTTGGTTGGGACACCTCCTGAGAACACCAGGTATTGTAGACAATTTTGATTACATTTTGACATCTTGCCCAGCTCGGCTAGCATGGAGTGGCGCCTTGCTGGACACCGACCTTACGTAAAGTAGAGGCTGGAAGTCCCAAGCCTCCCAAGCCCCCCAAGACCTCTGAGATAAGGACGCAACCCCGCCGCCTCTACCAGGCCTCACACCGAACTCCTTGCCATGGCTAGGAGTGCTTATTGACCCCGCAGCCCGCCGTATGCAAATGATGGCGTTAAAAGCATCTCGCGCTGTGAAGGGGCCAGGCTTTCAGCAGCTGCCCAGGGGATGGTTTTAGAGGGCGACCGCCTAACGAGGGCCAGCAGAAGTAACGTCTTCTTCTTCAAAGAAGCTTGTGTAACTAACCCAATCAGACAGCTGCCCAGGAGCTAAGCTCAGTGCTAGGAAGGAGCGGGAGGGAATTGAGGGGGTGGTTCCTGCTAAGGCTCTGAAATAATAATAAGACAGGCAGGAGAGTCTGACGCATGGTGGCGGAAAAGCTGCAGGTGCAAATAGGGAATGTGGTCTCGTGCGAGCAACTTGTGCATGCTCGCTGTGTGTGAGTGTGCGCTTCCTAGGTACGGCGCGCTGCAGACAGTCAAAAGGGTTGCTCCCTTTCATTAAAAGTTAATCCCCGGCTGCAGGCTATTAGAAAGCAACTAACCGCGCTCTACTCACCCTACCCAGGTCTACCGGTGAGTCTCGCCGCTGCTCCCGGCCTGTGGCATTGGCCGCGACGCTGACGTTCCGTCGACAGAGCGGCAGCCGATCAGTGAGCTCAGCGGCTCTGAGCGGGGCGCTCTGTCTACAAGACCTTTTTAAGGAGCCAGCAAAAAAGTGAAGAGAAAGGAAAGCACAAAAGCACCTTGTCTTACTAAGCACTGGAAAGGGCAGCCGACAACCGGACGTCAAAGTAGAAAAGCAACAAGTGAGAGACTTGTTTTTGCCTACGGCCACACCACCCTGAACACGCCTGATCTTGTCTGATCTTGGAAGTTAAGCAGGGTTGGGCCTGGTTAGTACTTGGATGGGAGACCACCTGGGAATACCAGGTGCTGTAGGCTTTTGCTTTTTCTTACTTCCACAAGCAGGGGTCACTCTCCTCTATGCCTTTTTTCCATTCCTTTTTTCACAAGCGCACACATGCTCCTTTCTTCTTTTCATTTGCTTTGTCTCTTGCGCTATTTAATCCTTGCAAAATACCAGCATCCTTCTCATCACCGTGGGCCTCCAGCATTGTTGCTTATTTACTTTTAATACTAGGCTTCTTTTCACCAGGACCAGCGACTCCCGCATGACTGGAGGCAACCACCGCTGACCTGGAGGCAACCACCGGTAACCTGGAGGCCAGTTTACAGCACAACCCAAGCAAAACACCTTTGCAGGCCACACGACCCCCCCCGAAGAGCAGCTCAAATTCACTCGCAACGATCTCACCCTCTTCCTTCATTCACTCCTGGGCGTTTCGCTCCACCCCAAGTTGCGGGTCCAGCTTGCTCTCTCTGTCACATCCCTGCGATGAACGGTTTAGCCTGCAGGAGACCCTGCGCCGAGCCATTTTTAAACACATCTGATGCGGCAGGTGTTTCATTGCTCAACAAACAACACCTATAGGGACGGCACAGCCTATGCATCTGTGGCACCCCAGGGGTCTGGTTTCCACAGTAATAGCAGTATTACGTCTGTGAGCAGGTGGGAGGTCTCCTGGGCAGGAATCCTAAGCATGCCACACCTCCTGCCCAGTCCTGGGAGGGGAAGAACTTCCCCTACATAAACTGGGGCTGAGGCAGGGTTAGGGAGAGGAGTTCCAGACAGAGACGGAGTCTGGTCTGGACACGCAGAAACAAGGACAGATAGACATCAGGAGCTCTGTAGGAGCCAAGGAGAAGCGCCAGGGGCTGGAGCTGTGCAGAGCTCGCCCTGGGAGAAGGTACTAAAACCGGACACAGGAGTCCGAGGCTGTGGGGACTAAGATATACCCAGCAGCAGAATCCATCCGGCAGGGGATTCCAGGTCCTCTGGCCATAAAAGCCCGGAGGCTCAGTCACAACGAAGGGACCAGCACCGCCATCCCGGAGCGGAGGCTAACAGGAGGCCCCAGGTCACCAGCCATATGGGTGAGCACCACACGGTATACCCAGGGACGTGGGCTACTTGTAACCGCTGAAAGCAGGGTAGCCAGGAAGGGTACAGACTAACGGGAAGGCCTACAACTCCACCTGGCCAGGGGAACTCCGGCTTACTCACAGACTAACCAGGCCCCAACTACTAGCCAGTACTCCCGGGGGAATTTGCCTTGTACCATCAGTAAAGGCCCTGAACTGTACCCTCGCGTTTCCGTGCTTCCTTGTCGCACCGTTAGTGCTGGGACATCCACACCATCACTCCCAACATCATCCACATCCGCTGCCCTGAGGCCATACCTCTCCCGTTGGGGGTTATATCAACATTGCTGCACACCTATACCACCGGCCTCAGCGGTCTGCCCTGCAGCGGCGGTTTCATAACCGCATTCAACGGGTGGCGTAGTCGGACACTAATACCATCATACCAATAACCGCCACTTAGTTTGACCACCCTGGGCGCGGACCGGGTCACCGCCACACGAAGACTACTACCCCCATCGGATCCGGCTCCGGGTATCCCCCGCACGCACGCGCGCCGCACTACAGCACTGGCCCAGGGGGGTGAGTCAACTTTGGCGTAGTCGGCAGGATTACGTGCCCGCAACCACCGGGTACTGCGTGCCTGAAAAAAGAGACTTTTATACTTACCTGTGGTGAAGTTTCCCGCCGTCCGGAGTCGTTTCCCGCCATCTGGAGCCGATTCCCGCCATCCGACGCCATCTTCTGCCTCCTTCCCGCCATCCGTGGAGTTTTCCCGCCATTGGACGCCATCTTGAGGGCGCCGCGCGGGAAGAAGAGGGGCGTGGACTCCGAAAGCCCGCGAGAACTGAAGCCCCGCCTCACGTCCGGACGTTGCGTAAGGTCCTGGAAGGAACCCAGCGGACGCCGACGTCACAGGAGCGCGACGGAAGGTCCTCAACCCTGACGATCGACTGCGGAGCCGCGGCCTACGGAAGAGGATCATCGCAAGGTAGGCCACGGTCCACTAGGGGGGAGGAGGATGTCGGATACGGAGGAGAGCTTCACCGCCACAGCCGCCGCCAGCGCCACCGCTGCTGCGGTCATGCCTTTCACCATGCCCTATATCCCGGGGGCAGCCTGGCTACCCCAGTACTCAGGGGAGTCACATACCCTAAATGACTTCAGAGAAAGGCTGGATAGCCTCTTCCAGGTGTATCCCCTCACGGAGGCACAAAAAGTGAGCATCCTGGTGGCCCAATTAATCGGGGCAGCCCAAAGGGAGGTAAAGTCCTGGCCACCTGGGAGGAAGAGGACTGTCAGAGACATACTAACCCGGCTGAAAGACACATTTGACACCCGCACCTCAGCCGAAATAAAACTAAGATTTTATGGGTGCAAACAACGGGCACATGAGAGTATAAGAGGCTATGCTCTAAACCTACAAGAGGCCCTGAGAGCCATTAAGCAGGCAGACCCTGACAGCGTGGGAAATGAAGATAAGCTGTTGACTGAACAATTCATTGAGGGTCTACTGTGCAATGCCCACCGAACCCAGTTGCGGGCAATGGCCTTACAGGACCCTGACCTGGACTTTGCACAGTTCAAGGACAGAGCCATCCGGGTGCTCCGAGAACCGGCACCAGGTGGCGCTGTGACCCACAGGCGCCCTGCTATCACTTATCACCAGGAGACGGCGCCCTTGTCTGCAGGGCCTGTGGGAGCTGATGCGCAGGCTTTAAACAGTGACCCGGCTACAGACCTGCACCATCAGGTCCAAGAGCTAACTAAAAGCGTTGCCGCGCTAACCCGAACTGTGCAGTCTTTACAGGTTTCTACTGCAGGGAAGATCGAGCTGGCATCCGGACCGGAGGACATCCCGTGGCGCCGACCAAGGAGGACCCCACCGGCCAGAGGAAGACCCAGCGATCGATACAACGAGGACGGACGACCTATTTGCCGCCGCTGCAATCAACCCGGACATGTGGCAAGGTACTGTCATTTAAACGGGCACAACCTGGGGTAGAGGGCCAACCCCCAGGCATAAGACCATCAGGCCCATCAAACTGGCGTAATAAATACGTAGGGGGACGTCCAATCTTGCCTGTGGTACTGGATGGCATTCCTATGAGTGCCCTACTAGACACTGGGTCACAGGTCACCACCATCCCGTACGTGCTCTTCAAGCAGTACTGGAATGATTCGGACATAACCCGCTACCCAGACGACGACCTGAGTATCATCGCCAGCAATGGTCAGCCCGTGCCGCAGGTGGGATTCAAGGAGGTGACCATTAAAATCGGTAAAGTCGAACTGGCGGCACAAGGACTGATTATAGTGGACATAGACCGTCATGAGAGTCACCCTAGAATCACCCTGGGAACCAATGTAATTGAAAATTGTCTTGCAGAGGTGATTCTCATTTTACAGCAGGTTGCCAAGAACGCCAGTTCCGGCCAGCAGCGTGTGCTCCAAAAAGAGATCCGGGCACTGATGAAGCGGCAACAGGTGGAACTATCTGGTGGTGAGATAGGTAGCGTGAGAATGTGTGACCCGTTCCCTATTGCCATGCCCCCAAAAAGTGAGATGATGATTTGGTGCCGGGCAGCTATTGGTCTAAGAGGTAGAGACTACCAAGCAATGGTAGAACCCGTCTACTCAGACAGTAGGTCCACCATTTTGACAGCACGGGGGGTTGTCGATGTACGCCATGGGAGGGTGCCCGTTCGCATCATAAATATCGGTGAGAGAGAAGTACACCTGCCCCGGTATGCCACGCTAGCTAAATTGTTCACCATAAACCAGAATTCTGTACAGGCCGTGGAACCCTTGCCTCCATCTCAACCAGAGGAAGGTAACGGCTCTAAGAAACCAGTGGGGGACTGGTGTCAGCAACTACATCTGGGTACCGAATCCACTCCCTCACACCAGAAACAAGGAGTCTATCGGGTGGTTCAAGAGTACGAGAGAGTGTTTAGTAAACACCCGTTAGACTTCGGGCGAGTAAAGGGGGTAGAACACCACATCCCCACGGGAGACCATCCTCCCATAAAGGAGAGATACCGACCCGTACCCCCTGCACACTACCAACACGCCAAGGGGATGCTTAGAGACATGAAGGAGGCTGGGGTAATCAGGGACAGCTGTAGCCCCTGGGCAGCTCCACTAGTCTTAGTGAAAAAGAAGGACAACACTATGAGAATGTGTGTAGACTACAGGAAGGTCAACCGTATCACACACAAAGATGCGTACCCGTTACCAAGGATAGAAGAGTCCTTAGCTGCATTAAAATCTGCTAACTTCTTCTCTACTTTGGATCTCACTAGCGGGTACTGGCAGGTTCCTGTAGCAGAGGCAGACCGGGAGAAGACCGCATTCACCACCCCGATGGGTCTCAGCGAATTTAACTACATGCCGTTCGGGCTCTGCAACGCACCAGGAACCTTCCAACGGTTGATGGAATGCTGTCTGGGACACCGGAACTTCGAGACGGTCCTGTTATACCTGGACGATGTCATCGTCTATTCCAAGACCTACGAGGACCACCTGAAACACCTGGCAGAAGTGTTCGAAGCTCTGGCAAACTACGGCCTAAAGGTGAAACCCTCCAAGTGTCACCTCCTGAAACCAAAGGTGCAATACCTGGGACACGTGGTGAGTGCTGACGGAGTGGCTCCTGACCCTGATAAGATCACCGTGATTAAGGACTGGCCAAGACCCTCCAGCATAAAAGAAGTGCGGCAGTTCCTCGGGTTGGTAGGCTACTACCGAAGATTCATTCCCGGTTTCACCAAAATGGCAGCCCCTATGCAGGACCTCCTGATAGGTCAATCTCGAAAAGCCAAAAACCAGAAGCCGCCCTTCAGGTGGGAAAAGCTGGAAGAGGAGTCCTTTAGCCAGCTGAAGATGGCCCTCACGGGGGAAGAAATCCTGGCATATCCAGACTACAGCCAGCCCTTTATCCTCCACACGGACGCAAGTAACATCGGGCTAGGAGCCGTGCTGTCCCAGATCCAGCAAGGAAAAGAACGGGTAATCGCTTAAGCTAGCCGAAAGCTACGACCCACCGAGAGGAACCCTGAGAATTATAGCTCATTCAAGCTGGAGTTCCTGGCAGTAGTGTGGGCAGTGACCGAACGTTTCAAGCATTACCTTGCCTCCTCCAAATTCATCGTGTACACGGATAACAACCCGTTGACACACCTGGACACTGCAAGGCTCGGTGCTCTGGAACAGAGATGGATGGCTCGCCTGTCCAACTTTGAATTCACCATCAAATACCGGGCAGGACGCTCAAATGCCAACGCGGATGCCCTGTCTAGAATGCCGAACTTACCGGACGTAGGGGAAGATCCAGACGATCTGGAAGAAGTTGAGCTCCCTGCGTTCCACCGTCATGGGATTACCCTGTATTCCCACCGTGTGAAGGACAGGCGCTCCGCGACGTTCAATCCCTTGCCCCACTACAACTGGGCGGAGACGCAAGACAGTGATCCTGCAGTCCGTCTGGTGAAGGAAATGCTGACCCAAGCCGATGCCAGTCTGGACCCAGACGCCCCAGAGGAGACTAAGCAACTGTGGAAGGAGAAAAGTAGGCTGTTCCTCTACAGGGAGAAGTTGTGCCAGAGAATGGTTAACTCTCGAACACATGAGTTGACCTGGCAGGTAGTGGTCCCCAGACGAGACGCGGCTATGATTCTGGAGGCGTACCACAACGGAGCAGGACACTTCGGATGGAAGAAGCTGGAGTTCTTATTGCGTGAGCGGTTCTACTGGGTAGGCATGAGAGGAGCCATCGAGAGGTGGTGCAGAGACTGTGGACCGTGCCACCTAAGAAGGAAGGACCGTGCCAGCCAGAAGACTCCCTTGCAGCCCATCATCACCCGACAGCCACTGGAACTGGTAGCCCTGGACCATGTGAAACTGGCTCCAAGCAGATCTGGGTATGTCTACGCCCTCACAATCGTAGATCATTACTCCCGGTTCCTGGTGGTGGTCCCGGTCAAGGACTTAACGGCTCAAACAGCAGCTAGAGCATTCCAGCAGCACTTCTGCCGTCCACACGGGTACCCGGACCAAGTGCTGACAGACCAAGGGCCAGCCTTCGAAGCGGAAGTCTTCCAGGAGTTCTGCAACCTGTATGGCTGCACGAAGATAAGAACAATGCCCTATCACCCACAAACTAATGGACTCTCCGAGAAGATGAACCAGGTGGTGATAGACCTCCTGAAAACATTGCCCCTGGAAGAACGCAGTATGTGGCCTGAGAAGCTGCCTGATCTGGTGGACCTATACAACCACATCCCTGTAGGTTCTACCAACTGTACCCCGGCTTACCTAATGAGAGCGAGACCTGGTAAGCTGCCTATCGACCTGGATATGGGAGTCCTGACGCCCGAGGACACCTCGCCAGAGGCAGACTGGGATACAGAACGCCAGCAGCAGTATCGGAAAGTGCAGGAGAGCGTGGAGCGAAGTCTGTCTCAAGCTAGAGAAAGGCAAGAGAGGGCTTATAATCAGTATGCTCCCGCTATTCCCCTGGTACCTGGAGAGCAGGTCTTGAAGAGGAAAAGACGGCTCCACAAGTTGGACGACCAGTGGGAGAAGGACCTGTACACCGTACTGCCATCAAGCCATGAGAGCCCAAAGATTTGCGTGATCAGTAAGGATGGAGGAGAAACCACAGCCGTTGTCTCCAGAGACCACCTGAAGAAGTGTCCCGAGCAGCTGCAAAGCCCCAAAGAGGAAGATCAAGAAAACCCTCGACCCGCAGAGGAAAGGGAAGAAATGATCAGGACTGTACTCGGAGACTTCCCCCGGTCTTGGACACAAGTAAACGGTGCTGTCGTGGTACCCGTCCTCACCTTTCTCCAGCCAGCCCCGCAAGTGCCTACAGAGGAACCAGTAGAGCTGGAAGAGCAGCCGGCCCAAGAGAAGAAGAGTCCACACCAGCAGTACAGGAGGATCAACCCTCTGCTAGTAGTGAGCCTGCCGTGCCCCTAGTGAGCCAAAGAGTGCGCAGAAAGCTGCCCAGCCTGCCCATAACACCTCCTACACCCTGTAGTGCAGGACCAGTTAGTGAGCTCCGTAGGTCCACTAGGGTTACCAGAGGCCAGATGCCCGTACGTTGGACAATCTAAGTTGGCTAGTTGCTTTAACTATTTTATGTTTACCTGTTTTGTTGTAGCCGTTGCTAATTATGTTTTTCAGTTACAGATTTCTTTATATGGACTGACAGGTTATGGACAGTGAGTAACCGGAACTCTGTTGTAAATATGTT